>NC_057863.1:454030100-454381100 GCF_019393635.1 Dromiciops gliroides
ATCTTTAGTGTCTAGAAACTTTTATAAACATAAACAGACAATGACACCTCTGTGGTTACTCTCCTTATCTAGCAGTATCTGTGACAACCTGCCTATCCTAGCTCTGTTCTCATTTAATCCTTAGTGCCTATATTCTGAATTTAGTACTTAGTTTTTAATAAGTTTTAAATTATTGTACTCTACCAATTTAAATCACTTCTCTCTAGATGAGTGAACCTCCAAATGAGGTTTTTGGTGAGGGAGCTTGTAAAATTATAGTAGGCAGGAAATTAGACCTTGTAAGTCAAGGGCCATGATCCAGGAAAATGTTGGGCCTTAGCAAAAACAATTTTGCTTATCTGACATATTTATTATTTGGCTAATATTGTTTTCCCTAAATGTAAACATTTCTAGAAATTGCATAATTTCCCCCTTCTCAAGTCATGTAGATAAAAATCACAAACAAATCACACCAAACTAAAAAACATTGTTGGTTGATTCAATTTGCAAAAATTTCTATGCTATCCTCCAGACTTCCTCTCTAGAAGCACCTAGGCCTATTTCATTTTAAGACTGCCATGAAATAATAGAGGTCAATGAATATTATTGACCTCTGGTCCCTTCAAGAACCACACAGCTACTAGCATTCATTTTTGTATTCCTATAGTATGGGAATGGCATGTTAGGTGGCACTGTGAATAGAGCTGCTTTTCCTAAAGTCAAGACAAGAGTTCAAATACAGATTCAAAGACTAGCTGTGTGACCCTAGGCAAGTCACTAAATCTTTCTCAGCCTCAGTTTAAAATAGGATTAATCCATAAGGTTATTATAAAGATCAAGTGAAAAAATATAATTAAAGTGCTTTGTAAACTTTAAAGTACTGCATAAATGGTAGCTGTTGCTGTTGTCCATAAAATATGAGCATTGTTTGCAGAAAATGAAGATACTTAGCCTGGAGAATGGAAGAGTCAGAGGGAACAGGATAGCTGTCTTCAAGAATTTGGAAGGGTTGCCATGTGGGAAAAGGTTTAAACTTGTTCTTTTTCACCCCAGAGGGTAAAATTAGGAGCAATGACTTGAAGCAGGAAAGAAGAATCTTTAGCCTCAATGTCAGGGGAAACTTTGTTATTGATTAGAGCTGTCCAAAAATAGAATGAGCTACTTCAAATTGGAGGGTTGTTTTTTTTTTAATTTATAGAAGTATTTTATTATTTTCCAGTTACATATAAGGATAATTTTCAACATTTGTTTTCATAGGATTTTTCCAAATTTTTCTCCCACCTTCCCTTCCCCCCTGCCTCCCAAGATGAAAAGTAATCTAATTTAAGTTATGTATGTAAAATACCATTAAACTTATTTCTGCATTAGTCATTTTGTGAAAGAAGAATAAGAGTACAAGGTAAAAACCTCAAAAAAGAAGGAAAAAACGGCCCCAAAATAGAAACAGTATGGTTCAGTCAGCATTCATAATCCATAGTTCTTTTTTCTGGATGTGGGGAACATTTTCTATCATGAGTTCTTTGAAATTATTTTGCATCATTGCATTGCACTTCTGAGAAGAGCTAAGTCTAACACAGTTGATCATCACACAATGTTGCTGTTACTGTGTACAATGTTCTCCTGGTTCTGCTCCTCTCAGTCAGCATCAGTTCATATAAGTCCTTCCAGTTTTCTCTGAAACCCTCATCATTTCTTGCAGCACAATAGTATTCCGTTACATTCATATACTATAAGTAGTTTAGCCATTCCCCAATTGATGGGCGTTCCCTCGATTTCCAATTCTTTGCCATCACAAAGAGAGCTGCTATAAATATTTTTGGATATGTGGGTCCTTTTTCTTCTTCTATGATATCTTTGGGATATAGACCTAGTAGTGGTATTACTGGGTCAAAGGGTATGAACAGTCCCATAGCCCTTTGAGCATAGTTCCAAATTGCTCTCCAGAATGGTTGGATAAGTTCACAGTTCCACCAGCAATGCATTAGTGCTCCAATTTTTCCACACCTTCTCCAACATTTATCATTTTCCTTTTTTGTCATATTAGCCAATCTGATAGGTGTGAGGTGGTACCTCAGAGTTGTTTTAATTTGCATTTCTCTATTCAGTAGTGATTTAGAGCATTTTTCAAATGTCAATAGATAGCTTTGATTTCTTCATCTGAAAACTTCCTGTTCATATCCTTTGACCATTTATCCAGTGGGGAATGACTTGCATTCTTATAAATTTGATTTAGCTCCCTATATATTTTAGAAATGAGGCCTTTATCAGAAATACTGGCTGTAAAAATTGTTTCCCAGCTTTCTGCCTCCCTTATGATTTTGGCTGCATTGTTTCTGTTTGTACAAAACCTTTTTAATTTAATGTAATCAAAATCATCCATCTTGCATTTAATAATATTCTCTATCTTGTTTGGGCATAAATTGTTTCAAAATGGAGGTTTTTAAGAAGAGGTTGCATGACCATTTGACAATATGTCACAGTTGGGATCTTTTTGAAATGCAGATTGGATTAAATGGTCTCTAAAGTCCCTTTCTACTGTAAATTCTATGATTCATAGATTGTGAGAATCTTCTCTCCCCCAACCCCCTCCCCCACTGCAACTACTATAAACACTATCTTCTTTTCCACTTTGTGCAGGACATCCCTGATAATCCTTACAGACACTTAGGTAAGAAGGTGTTTCTTTATTTTATGCATCATTTGATGTTGACACTAAGCAGATCATAGCCCAAAGTTGCTTTCATCATAGAATCTTACATTATTTAATGTATTAACAGATATTTGGAAATACTTTATTTGAAGAAAGTTTTAAGGCAACATTTTATTCAATGAAGTCAAATCTTTTTTATAAAAACAACAACATGAATCAGAAAGTGAAATCTTATGTTCGCTGTCTCAGTTGTGGGACTGTGAAGATATTGGCAAAGCAAATTGTCATTTAAAAAAAAAACTCCATCTTCCCTTCTCATGCAGTTGATCATTGCTTGACTCTTCTCATAAAGATTTCATAGAAATTTAAAATATCCATATAAATTGTAGTTCTTGAGAGCTTCTTAATTTCCTTCTGGGTGGGATGGCAAAAGTATTGTTTGTAATCTTTTATATAATTTTGGAATATTTTCATCTTTGGTATTTTTTTTAAATAGTTTACTGATGCTTGTTAAGTGCCATTTTCACTCCCAGACATACCCTTAGATCCTTCTCTTGTAACAAAGAAGCACATTTAAGCAGAATAAATCTATACATTAACTATGTATTCCTCATTCTGTCCCTCCAGTCCACCACCTCTCTGCCAAGAGAGAGGAATGCTTCACAGTCAGTTCTCTTGAACCATGATTTGTCACTGCATCAATTAAAATTCTGATGCTGTTCCTAAAGTGTCTGACATTTTTCTGTATCCATCATGGACTTCTTCGGAGCATGTATAGTGAGGCCCAGCTGCTCCTCCATCTTTCATTTCCTTAAATGCCATCATTATGTACTTCCTCACAAAGTATATCACATACTGAGTGATATACTATCCGAATACCATGGTCACACCACTGTTGCCTATTAAGATCAATCACTATTGGAAAAAAAGCAATGGTAAGAGCAGATCTACTCTCATATCTGTTGTCCTTTTTCACTCGAAGTAATATGTGTACTTAGAATGATCTTATTTGTCTGGGTTTCATACTAAATTTTCTGCAGGCTTATTTTTTCCTTAACAACTATTTCCTGATTTTTGAGATCCTGCTGTTCTCTAATGATCTTGATCATTTTCCTCCTCAATGTTTCAGCAAATGAATGTAGATTCTAAGTCAGTATTACAATGGATTGCTCCCTCAACCCATTTGGCAAAAAACAAAAAATCAAATTTTTCTTGGCTGAGGGAGGTAAGATTATTGGTATTAAACTTCTCTAAGAAATCAGTGCCAATGGTTTGTTTAAATAGACTGAGTGGGAGATGCAATAATACGCAGTCCCGACTTTTTTTTTTATTTGGTATTCATTTTGACCTTTGTTCTTATCAATTAGTGATGTTACTAAACAGAAAAAGCTGAGTCTGAAGTGGTTGCTATATTGGTAACAAGTTATTTCCTTTCTGTTCAAGACAGGTAATTTTTGCATCAATTCCATTTTTTGTAATGTTCAGTGCTCTCCTTGTACAAAGTATCTCAAATCTCTTCACAACAAAACTTTTTAGCCTAATAAACATCTATAGACACTTTAAAAAATTCTGAACCAGATTTTCTAGCATTTGGTTTTTTTCTCTTTCTTTCCTGTACCTTCCCATGGAAGTCATCAAGTGTATGTTATCTTAAATTGGATGCTCTGGTCCATTTCTTCAACTCATTTCAACAAAACTTTTGAAGTACAGATTATGTCACTGCCCTTTGTGCTAGGGAAAAAAAAAAAAACCAAAAACAAGCTATGCCTGAAGCCCCTTGCATTCCATTGAAAGTATTAGAAAAGCATTGGAGGGACAGCTAGGTGGCGCAGTGGATAGAGCACTGGCCCTGGATTCAGGAGTACCTGAGTTCAAATCCAGCCTCAGACACTTGACACTTACTAGCTGTGTGACCCTGGGCAAGTCACTTAACCCTCATTGCCCCACAAAAACAAAAAACAAAAAAAGAAAAGCATTGGAATGGGGCAGCTAGGTGGCACAGTGGATAAAGCACCTGCCCTGGATTCAGAAGGACCTGAGTTCAAATCCAGCCTCAGACACTTGACACTTACTAGCTGTGTGACCTCGGGCAAGTCGCTTAACCCTCATTGCCCTGCAAAAGAAAGAAAGAAAGAAAGAAAGAAAGAAAGAAAGAAAGAAAGAAAGAAAGAAAGAAAGAAAGAAAGAAAGAAAGAGAAGGAAGGAAGGAAGGAAGGAAGGAAAGAAAGAAAGAAAGAGAAAGGAAGGAAGAGAGGAAGGAAGGATGGAAGAAAAGCATTGGAATTATATCGAAAAGTAAATACAAGGCTATTTGAGGAGGGAGAGAGAATTGACAATTCGAGAGAATGAGCAGGAAATTGGAAGTGTCATCACAAAGAAGGTAATACCAAGATGGAAAGAAATATTGTGGAGTTTTGTCAGGGTAAAAATACTGAATTCTAACCTTGAGACAGTAGAAAACCACTGAAGGTTTTTTTCTCAGATAAGTGACATGGTCAGACTTTTGACATCATGATACTGCAATGGATGTAGGATCTCATCAATGTGGGCATTCCTTTTAACAGTATGGATAGCAACCCCCACATGCTTCTTTATCCCATGTAATGCTTATCTCTGTTTTTGTCTCCACTTACGTAAATCTACTTATTGTGTTCAGTGCTTTTCCTTAGACATGTTAACAGAATTATGCCTTACCAAAATTCTTTTGGCAGCCATTCAATAATCATCTATTAATAATTTGCTGTATATGAAAGATAATCTAGAGAGGATAGATTAGGGAGAGAAAAGCCTAGAAGTAAAGAATTTCATAGAATTTCTCTATTTTTCCATCTTCTGTCAATATAATAGTATTTATCTTCATAATCTGTTTGCTTTCATTGCTTTAAGCATTGCAACATGAGATAACCAAATATGTCATGAATGTTGTTTCTTGATAACTTGTGATACACAATGAAACCAATTCTTTAATTCATTTTTCTAAGAGTGTGTGACCATCTTTTACACAGAGGGACAACTGTGTGATTCTTGGTACTTTCTGACCCCTTTTCGGCTGCTTATACCACTTTTACTGTGAAGCAGAAATCATCCAAACAAGACCAAGGGTAGTACTAGATTTTTTTCCTGTTATTTCATTAATCTCCATGGCCAAAAAATATCATTATTTGACCAAAATCCTGGTGATGAATGTCTCCTCTCTTAGCTAAGCTGGACCTCAGATAGTAGACAAATGGTTTCTGGGACTATTTTCAAAGCCTTTCCAACTTGCTAGAACCTGCCAAAATTTGAATTCTGTTAATCTGAACTTTGAGAGTACAAAGTCATCAATACTTCATGGCAAAGCATTTTGAGGGGACTTTGTCCCTAGTTGGCACTTATTAAATATTTTTGGATGAGTGAATGAGTGGATGATAGATATTGCCTAAGACTAACATGGCTTCTTAATTCACTCCCTCTAACAAGATATACAAAAGACTAACCACTTTAGTATTTCTTATATTTGTAAAAGTGAAAATAATAATTTTTGTAACTGAAAAGTAGACGGGCAGTAAAGATGAATTTGCTTGAAGTTAAAATCCAATTTGCCCATGCTTCATATTTGCCCATATTTGCCCCAATAACTTTTAGACATATATTGTAAATGAACAAACTATCATTTCTATAACCAACATCAAAACTTCAAGGTGAAATTATTAGCAAACAGTTTCTTTAATTTATAGGGCAAAGCAGCTAACCATCTTAAAGAGTGAACTTGGTTGAGATCAGCATAGGAGGAGAAAGTTCCCATCACCAATGAAAGCACAGGTCTTTTGTACATTATTATATGTCATGAACAATGTATGGAAATAGTCACAACCAAGAGAGTAAATGGAAAGCTTTCATTTTATATTACAAAATAGCTTTGTGGATTTCTTAAGTAATGAATGAATACAATTTTTTAAGCACTTAGTACATGTCAAGGACTGTCCTAAGGGCTAGAGGTAAAAAAAAAAAAGCAAACACAAGATAATTCTTGCCTTCAGAGAGTTTAAATTAAAACAAGGAGAGACAATATATATGAATGGGAAGTTGTGGCCAGGGAAGGGAATTTTAGTCAAGCAAGTCATAGGGATAATGACTAGAGACAAGGGAGACTTGACTAAAAACTCTTTCCAGAAGCATCAGTGGTGTTGATTTGATTATGGTTTAAACAGCAAAAAGTGGTGAATTTGTGCAAGAAGTGCATGGATTGGGGGAGGTGAAGGAAGGGATCTTTTCCAAAGATGGCATCAGGTAAATGCACAGTGAGAAGAGAAGATAGGCTGGCTATGTGCCAGAGATAAGAAATGACATGTGGGCAGTCACTGTATTCCACTGTATCTTCAACATAATCAGAAAGCATGTTGGCTGTACCCTCAGTTGCAAAACTATGGGACAAAAATTAGACACAATAAGCACACACAGTTGAGATGTAATCTTCAATGTTCAAAGGAACCTGCAAGTCAATGAGTCCACATATCTGAGTCCAACCAAAGACTGGAATGAACACAGGAGTTCCATGTGTATATAGATAAATGTACCATCACTCTGCTAGACCTTAAAGTGTACAGGTACAAAGAATGACACAATTCCACTCACAGTGAGCTTACATTCTTCTCACATAGGAAAACTTCTCACAGAATCTCAGGGTTTAGATCTGGAAAGGAGTTTAGAGATCACCAAATCTAGCCATTTCATTTAAGATACAGTGACTGGGGGGCAGCTAGGTAGGGCAATGAGCAAAGCACTGGCCCTGGATTCAGGAGGACCTGAGTTCAAGTGCTCCAGACACTTGACACTTACTAGGTGTGTGACCCTAGACAAGTCACTTGACCCTTATTGCCCCACAAAAAAAAAATTCTGTGACTGTGGCTAAGATAGGTCCCAAGATTTACCCAATGTCACTCACTTAGAGTTTACTCAAGTATTAGAAGCAAGTCATTAGTTCAAAAGAACTAACAAAAAAGGTAGTATCTTAATCTAATAAAATGTCTTCAAACAAGAATGCCTTATACAAAGTACCAAGAATCACACAGTTGCCCCTCTACATTAAGGATGGTCACACCCTCTTAGAAAAATGAATTGAAGAATTGGTTTCATTGTGTATCCCAAGGCATCAAGAAACAACATTCATGACATATTTACAAGGCTTAAAGCAATGAAAACAAACAGATTATGAAGATAAATGCTACTAAATTGACAGAGGATGGAGAAACAGAGAAATTCTATAAAAATTCTTTACTTCTAGGTTCTTCTCTCTCTAATCTATCCTCCCTAGACCATCTTTCATATACAGCAAATTATTAATAAATGATTATTGAATGACTGCCAACATAATTTTGGTATGACATAATTCTGTTAAAAGGCATAAGGGAAGGCACTAAACACAATGAGTAGATTTCCTGGACTAAATAACCATTCCTAATAATAACAATAACAATAGAAAAGTCAGCATTCACATATTAAGGTTTGCAAAGCACTTTATATATGTTTTCTTATTTGATCCTCACAACAACCCGGAGAGGTAGATGTTATTATTTTTCCCATCTAGCACCTGAGAAAACTGAGGTTGAGAGAGATTAACGACTTGTCCAGGGTCACACTAGTAAGGGCCTGAAGCAGTACTTGAACAGGTCTTCCTGACTTCAAATTGAGAACATTATGAACTGAACCATTTAACTGCCAAAAAATATAGAAAAGTTACATGGAAAAGAATAACTTCACTCAATACCCACCTATATAATGTTGTGTGACTACATTGTAGAAACATCAGCATAACATTTCATCCACCAAACATTTCATACTCTTGGTGTGGAGCATTGTAAATGTTGAATTATGTTTGTGTCAATTATATGTAGCCTTAGAGAGAGAGAAAAAAAGGCTGTTTTCTCTCAATATCTTTATTTGCCCATTCTTCACCATAGGGGCAATGCAATATTCAACATTCTCCATTTCCTTTCCTTTTCTTTCCTTCTCAATATAACAAGACATTTTTCAGGTGTATGCCCAAGAGGTGCTCACTGCCTAATGAGGGTATAGAGTGGTATCTGAGGAGAAAATAAAAAAGAACATTTCCCTATTTAACTTGTAACATTAAGCAAATGTTAAATATGGACTAGCTGGGGGAAATGAGGTTTTTCCAAACCTTTTTCTAAGTAAGTTTGATTGTTTTATCATTTTTTTTCTTATTCAACTCTTTTGTTTATTTCTCTACATACTAATATCAAATTAGTAAGCAGGCACAAAAAGCTGCGTGAGTCTATGAGAAGAGATGCTTTACACCAAAAAGCTTTTTAAAGACAACTTTACCTTGTCCGTTAACTTAGATCTGCTATTTCATTCTATGGTAAATGGACACTGACATTTGACCTTTGCTGATAAAGAATCTGAACACAGACCATATTTTTCCTTGAAGTCAGTAAATATCTTCTCTTAGATCATTTAATTGATGAAGTGCCACCATTTAAGTATTCTTCCACAGTCTCATTGTTGTAGAAAGGTGACCTTGGACTCTCAAAAGATTTGTCAGTGGAGTACAAGCTCTGGCAAGGCAGGGAGAGCTGGAAAGGCTTCAAGTTGGGGCCCAATAATGGTCTGAATCTGTTAGGTAAGAACTAACCTACCTATATTCAGAAAGGTGGGGTTTGGGGGGGGTTGTTTGTTTTTGTTTTTTGCTGGAAGAATGGCCAATTTGCAGGACAAAGAGTATGAGATCTAAGTTAGTGGACAGATTTCCCAAATAGATGTTGAGTCGATGAAGATTGATGAAGTAGTCCTGATTTGGGAAGGAAAATATTGAATTCATTTGAACAAATGGGTTAATGTAAAAGTATTAAGTGTTTACCCCTTGTAAAATGCTGTGCTAAATGCTGATATACAGATAGAAAAGCAAAGATAGTCTTTGCCCTCAAGGAATTTACATTCCCTGTTGTTGTTGTTTGTCCTTTGTTCTCAGAGAGGATCATGACATTAGGAAGGGGATGTCATTACTCAGTGAATTGGATTTAAGTGAGGAAGGGCTGTGTAAAGTCACAAACCTCACTCTCTCCTCCAGAGTCATCTGGGTCCAGTGGCAAGATCATCAGGATGACTGGAGATAGCCCCGAATATTTTAAGGCAATTGGAATTAAGTGACTTGCCCAGAGTTACACAGCTAGTAAGTGTCTGAGGTGAGATTTGGACTTAGGTCCTCCTAACTTCAGGACCAATGCTCTATCCACTGCACCATCTAGCTGTCCCAGCTTACATGCCAATGAAAGAGACAACACACCAACACAGAATAGAGTGGTAGACATTAAGGGGCACTTTGGTTAGAAAGTTACATAAATGGTGAGTGGTCACAAGGGACATACCACATCCCCTCCCCCCAAAAAAAACTGGAAGAGTTGATTTGATTGTGGTTCATTATGACCCCATAACTTGACTTAGGGGGTGAGGAGAAAAGGGTACATACCCAGCAGCAAGGTAGTTGTTGAAGAAATGACTCAAGTATAGGGAGTTCTGTGAAATCTCTCTCTCTCTCTCTCTCTCTCTCTCTCTCTCTCTCTCTCTCTCTTTATATATATATATATATATATATATATATATATATATATATATATATATATATATATATATATATATATATATATATATATATATACACACACACACACCTATCTATACATATACATATACACATACATACATATATATATACATATATATATATATGGCTTTCTTGAAATAGTGATCCTGTGCGATAGAGGTGGTCACCAATCATGACAGTTGGGACCTCTGGGCAGAAGTTTCTCCAGAACAAGAAGTCAGAAATAACCCAAATGTAAGAAGTAAAATGAATCACAGCTAAAGATTGCCTGCATTTTTTAAAAACCTGCTATGTGTCAAGCACTGTACCAGATGAGGGGATAGAAAGAGGAAACAAAACAATCTTGCATGATATTACATTTTAATGGGGATGTATAACATGTACATAGATAAGCAAATGCAAAGTAAATATAAAGTTTTTTTGTAAATCCACATAACAGGGGTATATATACATGTACAAAATGACTATTTAATATAATTGGTTTTCTTTGTAATCCCATATAATCATATTTTATGCATCTAGAAACATTATTTTGAGAAAGGGTCCTTAAGTTTCACCAGACTATCAAAGATAGTTCATCACACACACACACACACACACACACAAGTTAGGAACACCTATTTTATAATAACTTAATTTAAAAGATACATGATGCTATTATATTATATCAATTTTTTTAAGGACAATATTGGAAAGATTCTTGGACTTGGAGTCAAATGACTTCTTTCAATTCCCAGCTCTGCCACTTACCACCATTATAACCTTAATTGAAACACTTAATCTTTTGGGGTCTTAATTTGCTCATCTATAAGAATTCCTACCTACCCCACAGAGTTTAAGGGGAAGGATGAATGAGCATAGGTATATAGAGTGTTATATAACCAGTAAGTGCTATATCAATCAGTAATAGCTTCTATCATTATTATTAACTATTTTTATGACTATGTGGGCCTTAGAATCAAGAAGACTTGAGTTTAAATCCATCCTCTGACAGGTACTAACTGTGACACTAAAGGTAAATCACTTAATCTGCCAGTGTCTACATGCAACTCTCTAAGACTAGAAATTCTAGAGTAGTCACTGCTTTGCATCAATTGATGGACAGAGTCTCAACACAGGGAGTTCCCAATAATGACTAAAGCACACATCCAAACAACAACAAAAGCACTATGACTCTCCAAACTCCTACTAGGCATGCTCTTCAGGAAATGGAGTGATCCAAAAAAGTAGTCTAAGATTTCTGTCTGTCTGTCTGTCTGTTCCCCCTCCTCCCTCTCATTACTTTCCTTTCTCCCTTGGTATCTGGCTTAATCAAATACTAGAAATGATTGTAATATTCTTTCTCTACATTTTATATTTTGAGACAGAGGATCTGGATTCAAATTTTGACTCTTCTAAGTAGAAGAATAAGGTAGCAAGACCTATGTGACCTTGGATAAGTCATTTCACTTTCTAGATTTGGTTCTTTTATTTTGGAATAAATAACCTCTAAGGCTACTTGCAGCTCTAAAGTCCTTGATTAAATATAGAGACTTAATATAGTCCCAGAATGGGCAAACGGCTTTTAGAGCACCACACTGACTCACTTGCTTGCTTGCTTTCCCAGGGTTCAGGTATATTTCTTTTTTCTGAGGTACTAATAATGACAATGCATCTCCACCTGAGGATTCAGGAAGCCAAAGTAATTTGGGGGTAAATAGTAATCATAAGGTTAAAACAAAAGACAAGGGCTATCTCTCACTCCAGCCCCTGATTTGCTTCTCTTGGGACTGGGAAGATTATTTTTTTATTTATTTGACACAAACATATTTCTAAAGAATATGATAAAATACAATTTAATATATGAAACCTATACTTCCTATATGATTTTGGGTAAGTCACTTAAGTTTACTGGATTGTCACAATCCCCTCATCTCTACAGTTGAGGAAATTGAGACCTAGATCAACTATGTGACTTATTACTAGTAAGTGACAGTGCTAAGAACTGGGCTGAGGTCATTTGACTTTATGCTATCCCCTATTTCCTCATGATATTTGAGTTATGTATCTGTAATTTATCCTCCTTTCAACTATTTCTGGTGATCTTAGCCCTTATGAAAAGTTGTAATGCTCTTTTAATCCAAGTTCACCCAAAAAAAGAAAGATATCATCAGGACAGAAGAACACAATCATCATCTTCGTATATCAAAAGAAAATATTTTATATTATAACAAGTATTGACAGGTGCACTGGTGATTCCCGATCCCTACCGGCCCTTCCAATTCTGAGTCTAGGATTTTATCAACTTCAAATTACATTTTCAGAACACTCTCTCTACCCAACCCCATCCTCTATACCAAAGAATTACCTATGCAATTTTTCATTCAGAGGGTTTCAGCATCATAGTTCCAATATTTACCTAAAACAAAGCAACCTAAATCTGAAAAAGAACTGATAAGTTTGATTCAGGTAGTTTTCAATTTCACATTTCCTGCTATTAAGTACCTTCAATCTGGAATAGCACTAAGTGAAGTCTGTAAAGCACTCATGAACCATATGCTCAAATGGGAGTTGGAGCCATTTATTTCAGTAGTTTTACTAGTGTGCATTCAAAGTTAGAACACAAGGTCAAGAAAGATGAATAGGGTCATGGTAAGTTTTCTTAATGAAGTGACTAAACTGGGCAGTGGGCAAATTAGCTAGCAGTAACAAGTTCTGCTGCTGTTTTCCCAGAATATCCAGTCACTGCTGCTTGCCAATTGAACTTCTACAAAAACTGAATGATAATTGTTCAGGCCTGGAACGTTCAGGTAGAAGCTTTGCATATGCACTGCAAATGTAGAAAGTGGAATGAATTTTAATGATCAGAGAATATTCTCTCTGAAATTCATTCTGACTATTGTAATAGATAGTGGGTCAGCCATGGCTAGGTGGCACAGTGGGTGGAGCTATGCAGCTGAAGTCAGAAAGATCTGAGTTCAAATCCAGCCTCTGATAGTCCCTAGCAGTGTGACCATGGAAAAGTTACTTAACCTCGGCCTTCCTCAGTTTCCTCAGCTGTAAAATTGAGATAATAACAGCACCTTCCAGGATTGTTATGAGGATAAAATGAGATATTTATAAAGTGCTGAGCACAGGAGCAGGCACATAGTAGGCACTTAATAAATGCTTATTTCCTTCCCGTTTTTCACCTTTTCTGGAGTCAGGAGGACTCCAAGTTTCACCTCTGGCATACACTGGTTCTAAGTCACTTTAATCTCTTCCTATCCCAAGCTAACTATGTAAAGCTATAAGTTGTAGACCAATTGACAACCTGCATTGATAAAGGGAGCTTCAGATTGGCAATTCTCAACCCAGTTTCAGTAAAAACAAAACAACAAAAAAACACACGCAAAAAGTATTTCTAAATCTTGCTATGAAAATCAGT
This sequence comes from Dromiciops gliroides, assembly GCF_019393635.1. Lineage (NCBI taxonomy): Eukaryota > Metazoa > Chordata > Mammalia > Microbiotheria > Microbiotheriidae > Dromiciops > Dromiciops gliroides. The sequence goes on from NC_057863.1 coordinate 454,043,739, forward strand.
TATTCCTTTTAATCTGGATATAATTATATATTTATTGCATATGATGTAATACATGGAAAATTCTTTGAAAATGTTTGGTGCTAGGGGGCAGCTAGGTAGCTCAGTGGATAAAGCACCAGCCCTGGATTCAGGAGGACCTGAGTTCAAATCCGCACTCAGACACTTGACACTTACGAGCTGTGTAACCCTGGGAAAGTCATTTAACTCTCATTGCCCTACAAAAAAAAAATGATAGGATCATATGAATGTACAATATTATTATTTCCAAACATGTACTATTTCTTTTCCTTTTAATTCCATGTAGTCAGTTTGGTGGGGTAAATGCAGGAGTGAGGTAAGAGGGGGAGTGAATAAGCCTCTGGTCTCTTCAAAATAATATCTGTTTTTCAATTCAGTTCAACAAACACTTATTAAGCATTTGCTATGTTCAGGAAACTGCTAGGTATCAGGAGACTTGGCCAGAATCACATGAAGACAAAAATGAATTTCTAGTAAGAAACATTTACTACTAGACAAGTATGCAAATAACTATAGTACAAATACAGTGTAAGGGCCTAAGAAAGGTGTCTTGGTACCCAGGAGACTTGAGAGAAAGGAAGCAGGGAAACTTAATGGAGGAAGTGATGCTATAACTTGAAACATGGGACTTGAAACATGGCTAATACTTTAACAAACAAAGACTAAGGAGTGAAGAGAAGTGAATTACTGACACAAGGGATATTGTGACCAAATGTAAAGAAGCTGAGGATGAATTTAGGGAACAGTGAACAATCCAACAGACTAAGTGAAGGAAAGTACTACAAGATGAGAATTTAAAGGTAGATAGGAGATGGGATTGTGAAGAGCCAGGAATGCTAGAATTCGTATTCATCAAATTAGCAGTACAAGGCAGCTAAGTGGTGCAATTGATAGAGTGCCAGGCTTGGAGTCAGAAAGACTCATCTTTGTGAGTTCGGATCTGGCCTCTGACAATAACTGTGTAACCCTGGACAAGTCACCTAACTCTTTTGGTCTCAGTTTCCTCATCTGTATGCTGGAGAACGAAATGGCAAACCACTCCAATATCTTTGCCAAGAAAAGTCACAAAGCCACAAAGAGTCCAACATGGCTTAAAAATGACTGAATTTAAAGTCTGCAGTGGAGAATCACCACCACCCACACACTCACACCCAAACACGTCCACACTAAGAGCACAAGCACATAGTAGGCACACTCACAAGTGTTCATGTGCACACATACACACACACAAGCACATATACCTTGTATATATTTTGCATACACTTAGATAGGTATACATTGTCTCCCCATCATAAACTATAAGCTCCTCAAAGGCAGAGGTTGTTTCATATCCTCCATATCTAACACAGTTCCTGATAGTTAGTATGCCCTTAATAAATTCTTGATTGTTAGTTCTATGAAGGCTTTTTAGCAAGTGAATATTTTTCCAAAAGATCCATCTGGCAGTAGTCTTTAGAACACATCAGAGGGGAGAGGGATTGGAGATGAGGAGAGTGATTAGGAAATTATTACGATAATCCAGATGAGAAGAAATGAGATCCCTGATTTAGCATGGTGATGGTGGGAATGGCTGTGAGGGGATAGATAGGGGAGAGATTGCAGAGGTTGATTAGACAAGACTTGATAACTTCTTAGACATGGTAGAAGATGAAGGATGAGTTGAAGGTGATTGAGTTTTTGAGCCTAGAGAATGAGGGGGAAGAGGAAGAGAATAGAAGTACCATTAACAGAAATGTGAGAATTAGGGAGAGAAGCAGGTGTAGAGAGGAAGCTGATGTCTACAGGTCAGCACATATTGAGCCTGAGGTGCCAGTGAAATGGAATTGGAAATGGGGATTTGGGGCTGAGTTTCCTTTCTAGTCTCAGTAAAAGCCTTCATTTTTCACAGTTCTGTGTCGCTTCTGGCCTCTTCAGAGCTCTGCTTTTAATTTTTGTTTTTTCCTTCAGCCATCTAAGTAGGTTTGGCCCACAAATGCTGATATTTCAGGGTTGTTTTATTAGATAAAAGGAATAATGTCATCGCCACTTCTCAATTAGCTCTGCAATACAGAAACATCATGTCAGGTTTTGTTTGAGGTGTTTCATGCTAAGAGCAAAAGAAATTTCTCTATGTCTTGTCTCCTTTTGGGTAGAAACCTCTTTCCTCCTTCTCAATTCTGCTCTATCCAAACCACTTGAAAAAAAAATGCAGTTACGTATTAAGTGTGAATCTGTCAGAAAGATCTTGGGTCAATAAGGAGGGTGGACATAGCAGTCAGGCTTTATATATTTCAATTCACCATTCTTTCCCTACTAATCTACTAAACTTTGTGTGTATAACACATTTTTCATTGACTAGCTGAAGTATACTTTAACAAGCCAATTCTTTTCCAAAACTCTTAAAAGTTATTTCCTTTACTTCTATAAATATGTTCAATTTGGAGAGAATAAAAGTTTTAAACAAAATTATGTGATTATTGCCTTAAAATGAGTCTAAAATTTCTTTTTATATTATTCTCAAACAATAATAGAAAAAGTCTGATTAATATTGTATCTCTTCTCCAGACTACAATGGGAATTGATCTTTGTGATGGCATGGAAACTTCACATGAACACTAAAGAGATATGACAGCACTGTTTGGGTTCCTTGCCCATTTTTCAAAAGACTGATATTTTTAAAATCTATTTTAAAATACATTTTCCAAATGCTAGCTTCCTTTCATTTTAAACAATTTCTCATTTTGGGTAAATTGCAAACAGGTGTGTTCCACTCAGTTCCAGCATCAAAATTTTGTTTTGGATTAAAAGATTTTGTGATTTTAAAAAATTATGGGGGCAGCTAGGTGGCACAGTGGATAGAGCACTGGCCCTGCATTCAGAAGGACCCGAGTTCAAATCCAGCCTCAGACACTTAACAATTACTAGATGTGTGACCCTGGGCAAGTCACTTAACCCCAATTGCCTCACTAAAAGAAAAAAAAAAATTATGGGCATGTGTTATCTTGAAATCTATAGATCCAGTTCTACTCAAGGCAATTTTGACAAGTAACTTTGTGAACTTTAACTTATCATAGCGATTTTGTAAAATCTGAATAGTTCTTGATGACATAGAACACAATCTAGCCTTGGAAAAACTATATGTGAATAAAATTAAGTCATAAGATTTACAACAGAAGGGGCACAACATCCTCATTTAAAGATTAAGAAACTGACACTGAGGCAGCTAAGTGGCGCAGTGGATAGAGCACCAACCCTGGAGTCAGGAGTACCTGAGTTCAAATGCGACCTCAGACACTTAACACTTACCAGCTGTGTGACCCTGGGCAAGTCACTTAACCCCAATTGCCTAACTTAAAAAAAAAAAAAAAGAAACTGACACTGAAGAAGGGGAAGTGACTTGACCAGTCACACAGCCAGTAAGTGTCTGAGGCCACATTTGAACTCAGGTCTTGCTGACTCCACATCTAGAGCTCTATTCACTATACCACCTGCCCCCTCTTTTGCAATAAGAAATAAACCAATATATGGAAATCAATCTTGTTGTTTGACAACATATTCAAAGTAATATTGTTTCCAACACATAAAGCTAAAATACCCAATAAAAGTGAGGCAAAGGAATCAAACTTCAAAACTTCGCCTACATTTTGAATTAAGTTTTACAAAGACAATTTTCTTGTTGTTGTTGTGTCATTTCAGTTGTGTCTAACTCTCTGTGACCCCATTTAGGGTTTTCTTGGCAGAGATACTGCAGTGGTTTACCATTTCCTTATCCAGCTCATTTTACAGATAAGGAAACTGAGGCAAACAGGGTTAAGTGACTTGCCCAGAGTCACACAGCTAGTAAGTATCTGAGGTCACATTTGAACTTAGGTCCGCCTGACTCCAGAGTCAGTACTCTATCCATTGTACCACCTAGCTACTCTTAGCCATATTGTAATGGGATTGATGAATCATGGATATATATGAGGACAAGATTTGGGGACTTTGGTATTTCAAAATATTCCTGAACTCATTGATATGGACTTACCCAAGGTCACAAGTTGTTAAGTACTTTTGTAGAGGATTTGAGCACAGGTCCTTTAACTACAAATTCAACAAGCTTTAGGTGAATGCCTTTTGTGTTGATATTTCTTTAAAAGTCACTATTGGTGACTAATTCAGAAATGTTTAATGTTTTATATATATATACATATATATATATACATATATATGTATATATATATATATGTATGTATGTATGTGTGTGTGTATATATGTGTATGTATGTGTGTGTACATATATATAGAGAGATATATGTATATAGATATATAGATATAGATATATCAGATTACCTGCTGTCTAGGGGAGTGGGGGAGGGAGGGGAGAGGGAGAAAAATCTGAAATTTGAAAGCTTGTATAAACAAAAGTTGAGAACTATCTTTACATGTAATTGGAAAAAAATAAAATACTTTATTAAAAAAAAGTCACTACTGGTAATATATAACTTTAAAAAGCAACCTACCCACCAGCATAAAATAACACAGTGGATACTAACTGAACGTGTAAGTTCTGAGGGCATGCAGAGTAGAGGGATAATTGGACTCAGGTGGGATTTGTTCAATATTCACCTTTATTCCCGAATCCCTACTGGAAGAAATCATAACCATCTGTTAAATCCATTTCAAAGGTGAAACAAACCAAATGGGGCTGAGAATTGAGATTATTTCACTCTCCTTCCATTTGCCCATGCAAGCATGTGAGTGAGGCTTCTTATGGAGTAACATGGTCAATTAGTCAATTAACCTTCCACACATTGGACCTACTTCTGTCACTGTCTTGTTAGGTCTCCTTAAGTAAGAAACACCATTACCTTTTTTCATATCCTTAAATCAATTAAGGTGCTAATGCTAATTTCCTAGGAGAATTCTGAAATCAAAGAAGCATGTGCTGTATGAAGACCTTTGGTAATTAGAAACAATCATTATCAGTTTAATGATGAATAAGAGGAAACACATTACAGTACTGGCATATCTGGCCATTTATGTTCACTTTTCTCCATTCACAGAAGCACAACCTCACCTCAAGCATCCATCACCTCTTCCTCGGATTATTACAATAGTTTTCTAATTTGTCTCCCTACTTCCAGGTTTTTTTTTCTTTCTCCAATCCACTTTCTATGCAGATGCTAAATTAATACCCCTAGAATGTAATTCTGATCATAGAATAATGCTGCTCAAAAGTCTTCAGGAACTCCCCAATGCCTCTAGGGAAAAATACACATTTCTCAACCTGTTATTGAAAGCCTTCCACAATCTGTCTCCAACATGCTGTTACTTGCTTTTCACATTACTTCTCATGTACCCCACATTCCAAATAAACAGCCCTACTAGCCCTTCCTCGGGCATCTGTCTCTAGTCTTCATGCCATGACACAGGCTGTCTCCCATGCCTTGAATCTACTCCCTACTTATTTCTGTCACTTAGAATTTCTTTCTTTTTTCTTTTTGGTGGGGCAGTTGGGGTTAAGTGACTTGCCCAGAGTCACACAGCTAGTAAGTGTTAAGTGTCTGAGGCTAGATTTGAACTCAGGTCCTCCTGAATCCAGGGTCAGTGCTCTATCCACTGCAACACCTAGCTGCCCCCAACAAGGAAACATGATGTCATTTCATTAAGGACTGTCTCTTAGAATTTCAAGACTCCATTTAGGTGCCAGCTCCTATAGGAATCTTTTGCTAATACCCCTGCCCACCTCCTAAAGAACATACACACACACATACACACTGAAACAAACACACATACACATATTAGTACTCTTCCTTTTCCTTCCCTTCATAAAGTATATAAATGTCTTACAGAGTCATAGGTTTAGAGATGGGAAACAGTGTCAGTCAAAGGTTATCTTTGTTGTTTAGTCGTTTGTGTACAATTCTTCATGATCCCATTTAGGGTTTCCTTGGCAAAAATATTGGCATGGTTTGCTATTTCCTTCTCCATCTAATTTTACAGATGAGGAAACTGAGGCAAATGGGGTTAAGTAAATCTCCCAGGGCTACACAGCTTGTAAGTGTCTGAGGCCAGATTTGAACTTAGGATGATGGGTCTTTCCTGACTCCAGGCCCAGCACTCTATACACTGCACCCCCTAGCAGCCTCATGTAGTCCAAGTGAATAATTTTACAGATAATGGAGGCCAGTAAGGCTGTTACTTGCCAAAATTCATATAGAGAATACTAATTGGCAGTCAGAGTTGAGTTCATTTACCTCCAAGGTCAGCATTCTTTCTCCTCTACCACACTGAATATGTTTATGCTTGCTGTTTCTTCCCCAGTGGAATGTGAGCTCCTTTGGGGCAAGAATGGTCTTGGTTTTTGTCTTTGCAACCTCAGTACTTGGCAGAACACTTCACATATACTAAGTACTTAATAAATTAGAAATGTATACTACATCAGACTAATAATGGTCCAACCAACTCATTGGTCTTTCTTAGGCATTGCAAATTGCCTTGAATATAGTAGACTTTCAGTAACTGTTGACTGAATGAATAGAATTATACATAGTTGGATACAGTGCTAGAAGAAACCTTAGACATAATCTGGTCCAATCTCTTCATTTACTGGGGAAACAGGTCAGGAGAGAGAGGAAGTGTCTTGCCCAAGATCACACAGACATTAAAGACAGAAATTAAACCCACGTCCTCTAACTCCAAATCCAGTGTTCATTCTCCAACACTGTTACAAAGAGTATAAAATATTACGTTTTGTCAGTGGCACCAAAGAACATTTCATGAGATGATATTGTATTCTTCCCTTCTCCATAAAACTGGAGAAGTTTGAGGATGAGCCTCAAATATCTCTAGTTTTTCCTTTTTTTGTATTTGGCATCTAAGCATTATGTACCTTTTAAAAGTCATGTTTAATTTCAGTCATAACCAATTTTTAGAGTAAGAAGATTACTACCACCCATTGAGAAAATAGTGTTTAATTCTATTTATCTTATAATTCACTCTCTGAATATGCAAGAGATCCTCTCAGTCCTAGTGTTCTTTGATTTACCATAAATATCCATGGGATTGGAAAGTTTGCATGTGTATGTGTATATATGTGTATGTGTATGTATATATGTGTATGTGTGCACACATGTGTGCATATGTGCATGTATATGTATGTGTGTGTATATATTTGTATGTATATATGCTGTGCTCTGCATTCTTCATTTGCCACAAAAATAATTAGCTAGTGCTTCACAGGTAGGGAAACTGAGGCAAAACAGGTGTTAAATGACTTATTCAGTGTCACCCAGCTAATAATTTGGTATATCCATACCCTTCAGAATTTTATATACTTTGAGCCAATTCTCCTGAGCCCTTGATTTTCCATATTAAAGAAGTCTAATTACTAAAAATGTATTCTCATGTCTAAGCTTTTTAATTGACTTAATTACTTTACTTTTGCCCTTCTGTAGACCTCCTTCAACTCTATTATAGCTTTCTCAAGGTGGACAGGGACCACAATGCTATGTACAATTTTACTGACATAATCCAACCATAATTTTGTAACAGTTTCATATATTTTCTATTGTGTTTCCAATACCCTTCATTGCAATATTCAGAAATCAATTGGTCTATTTGATTCACAGTTATATGTTGAATTCATATCTTCAGGAAATGATGCGCAATGACTACCATATACCTTTACTGAAATTTAACTGGTGATAAATAGAATTCAGACTAATTTTCACTTAGTGCATTACTTTCCTTCAGCTCACAATGAAATTTATTTACAATTGTTCTGCCCTTTCATAGAACCTCATAAGACTTTCTTGCAGTTTTATCCCTCTTGGATTAGCATTTCAGCACCCTGGAGAACTTAGTGTCATATGAAAACTTGGAAATTTCACTGCACGTCTCTAAATCATGTGTAAGAACATTAAATAGGTTCAATAGTGAGTACTACTCTTAATATTTCCAGTAATAAAAACAACTAATATTCACATGGCATTTTATGATTTAAAAACTGTTTTATATACCTTATCTCATTTTCTTCTCACAATAACTCTGTGAAATAAATTTTAGTTATGGTGGCACAATGGATAGACCAAGGACTAGAGTTAGGAAGACCTGAGTTCAAATCCAGCCTCAGACACTATCTGTGTGACCATAGGCAGTCATTTAACCCAGTTTACTTCAGTTTCCTCATCTATAAAATGATCTGGAGAAGGAAATAACAAACCATTCCAGTATCTTTGCTAAGAAAACCCCAAATGGGATAACAGAGTTGAGCTTGACTAAAAATGACTGAACAACAATTTTACTGAAGAAACTGAAATTTAGGTGAAGTGACTTGCCCAAGGTCATATAACTAGCATCAGATGTAGAATTTTAACCCAACTCTTCCTGGAAGAGTATAAAATGACCAGAATATTGGACATGGATTCAGATTTATGTTGAAATCCCACTTTATGACCCTCAGTTTCTTTTACTTTAAAATAAGATAGTTGGATTCAGTGGCCTCAAAGGTCCTTTCTAGGTCTAAATAAATAATCCTTTGGTTCCATTTCCACTGAAACAAAAATAGGTGCTCATTTATTCCCTACCCATTGTTTTATTTTTCTGAGTCAGCTCCTTGTTCCTGATAAAACATTTCTCTAATCCTATTGTAACTCAGTTACTTAAATTTTTCTATTGTTGTTCAAACTTGTCAAAAGGAAAATCTGAATTAGGTCCCTGTTGCGTCCAGGGTCTTGGATAAATACCCCACTACGCATCCTCTGGCTCTTTCATTCCCCAGCTGGTAAATCAGAGAACATGAACCCCAATGACTTGAGTTTCTATCAGCATATGTTCATTCCTTCACACAATCATCAATATTTCAATGGATATGTGATTTCATTGATGTGTATATTATATTGATTATCTATCAGGCAGCTAGGTGACTCAGTGGTAGAGCACTAAACTTGGAGTCAGGAAGATCTAAGTTCAACTCTGACCTCAGACACTTATTAACTGTGTGACCTTGAGCAATTCACATAACATGTTTGCCTCAGTTTCCCCACATGTGAAACGGAGATAATAATAGCACCTACCTCGCAGGGTTGTTGTGAAGATAAAATTACAATATTTGTAAAGCATCATGTAACACTTAAAGCTCTATATAAATGCTAGCTACTGATTATTATTGTTCTTGAAAATGAAGAGGTCAGAGTAACACACACACATACACACACACACTCTGTAATTCTTTTTAATCATCCCCCATAGGGGATCTAGGCAACATGCTGGAGGTCTTCCTGTATATAGGTCTCTCTCTCTCTCTCTCTCTCTCTCTCTCTCTCTCTCTCTCTCTCTCTCTCTCTCTCTCTCTCATTTCTTGGGTAGCAGCAGAATACTCTTACTGACCAACCCTGTTTCTAAAATAAGAGATTCTTAGAACTTAATCAATCAACAAATATTAATTAGTAAGAGCTTATCATTTTCAAGACATTGTTCTTAGCCCTGAAGATAGAAAAAGAAAAAAAAACAAGCCCCAATGTCAAAGCGCTTACATTCACTAGCTTGCCAAGTATAGAGAGGAGATTCAACTGTTATTGTCTCTGAACCCCTGCTTTTTCAGTATGGGAACTGAATTTGTAATTCAGAGTCCTCAGATACAGAGCATATATTCATCGTCATCATCATCTTCCCTAGTGCATTTATATAGTGCTTAACAGCTTGCAAGCACTTTACATATTGTGTCTCCTTTGATTTTTGACAACAGGCAATATATTTTGAAAAACAGTCTTCAAAGTTCACTCTAGGTCTCTCACAACTAGTAATAGGCTGATGATTTCTTTACATCTGGTTTATCTGTTAGGCTTAGAACATCCTGTACAATTACTACTGTTTGTTCTAACCCCATATCTGACCTGTCTGTTTCAAAAGATAAATTGAGAGTGGAAAATTCCTACATGCTTCTCACTAAAAATCTCAGAGATGTCTGAGTTTCTTAACAATCTCCGTTTCATCTCAGAACATTCCTGTTTTATTATGGTCATTAAATGGTCAAGCACATTCTCAAGATACCAGCTTGCTTTTGATGTATTTTAAAATCTTTTAATTATCAGCTCTAGATTCCCATGCAAGGTGCTCCTTAACATTCTTTTTTCAGATTCATATAGTTTTCACCTTGTACCTAACCCTCCCACAATTTCCCCAGCCTCAACAGTGAAACCCTTTATTTTTTAAAATTTTATTTATTTTATTCTGAACTTAAGAAGTAAAACAAGAATTTCCATAACATGGTAGAATAGAAAAAAGATGAGTGTACGTGAAACTGCAAATGTATTATGTACAACTTGCTATTCCTCTTAAATATGTAATGAAGTTATCACGTAACTTCATTATTTCCCTTTTTTTCATCCCTCCCCATCTCCCACCCTAGAGACAGCTACCATAAGATACAAATATGTGTGTATGTATACATTCTATGCAAACTTTTATTTATCAGTTCTTTTCTCTGGGTATGGATAGCATCTTCCTTTATATGTATGCCCTTTGTAGTTAATTTGGTACTTTCAATCGTCAAAATTACTTAGTCACTCAAAATCATTCTTAAAACAATATTGTTGTTACCATATACAAGTTCTCTTGCTTCTGATCATTTAGCTCTTCACTATTTTGTAAAACCTGTCAATGTTTTTTTAAGAACATAGAGCTCATTATTCTTATAGCACAGTAGTATTGCACCACAATCATATACCACCACTTGTTCAGCCAGTTCTCCAATCAATGGGCATCCGCACAATTTCTAGTTCTTTGCCACCATGAACTGTTTATTTTTTAAATATTTTTCTCCAGTGATTATCTACTTCCATTAACCAGGAAGAGAATCTTAGTGAGAATCTCTTATTGTAATATGGTTTATAAATGAGGTAGTGTGGTATAGTAATACCAAAAATATTGGACTAGAATTCCCAAGTCCTAGTTGAGTGAATATTCATTCTGGCTCCACCAGGCTGTATGGCCTTGCACAAATCACTTCATGTTAGTGTCTTCCTCCACAGAATAACTGGGTTGGACTACATAATCTAAGTTCCTTCCACTTCTGAAAAAAAATATGTTTTTCCTAACATTAATAGAATATTTGGAACCAATTGGTTTTAGACTTTGGTGTACAGGTGAATTATTAGGAAACACCCTTATAATTTTTTTTTTCTTTTTAAAAGTTTGATGTGTTTTGTTCTTGTAAACATTTAGATCACTCTCATTTCATGAGAGTTCTCATAACAAAAATAAAACAATTAAGCAAAATCCAATACAATAACCTCTCCTGAAAACATATGCAACTTTCCACAGTTGTGGTATCCTCTCACTTCTCTATATTTTTAAGAAGATGAATAGAAATCTATTTTCTTTCCCTCTCACCCCAATTCCATTTAAGACAGGAAAAAATTACAAATACACATATTTTAGCAAAACAAATTCTCTCAATAGCTGTAAAAATATGTATGACTCACCTTTCACCCAAGTCTATCACATAGCTATAATGGACATCATAATTCAAATTTATAAGAAAAAGAGCCATACCACTATTAATAGCAGGTCTAAAATATAATTATTTTCAAATGGTTCTGTTATGTTTAATGTTTAAAAATGTCCAGAGGAAAAAATATCAAAGCAACTTTAAGGGAATTCAAGAATAGGATGGGTTATTCAGGTTTGTGGAGGGTTTTGTTGTTGTTGTTGTTGTTGTTGTTGTTGGTTGTGGGGGTTTTGTTGTTGTTGTTGTTTTAGCAATCCCAGATGTAGGGCCCACTCTTAAACACCAGCTCTGTGTCAGGTATTGTAATAAACCTTGGGAATTATTTTTTGTACAAGTCCATGATTTCCTTGCAAGAAAATCCCCTTTAACAATGCAGACTGTCAACTGTTCTTCAATTTCTAGTCAGAGTTATTTGCTTGGGGCACTGGAAAGTTAAGTGACTTGTCCACGGTCACACAGCCAGCATGTGTCAGAAGAGGGACTCAGTCCTTCTGACTCTGAGGATGAACATTCTCATCCTGCCTCACAAGCTCAGAGGAAACAAAGTCAAGGGTCAAATTGTCCTTGCCCTCAAGGAGTTTATATTCTACAAGCAAGACACAACTTGAACACTAAAGAGTAAACGCAAAGCACTTACAATGTAATTTCACAAAGGAGAGAGTACTACCAAGGTGGTTGGGGGTTGGGAGGGTGCAGAGATAGGTAAAGGCTCCTCAAGAGGCAGCTGTGCTTTGAGGAAAGCTAGATATTATTAGAAGCAAAGATGAGGAGAAAGTAAAGTCCAAATAGAGGGAGCCATATTTGCAAAGCCAAGATAGCTAAAAATAGAATGTACAGTTATCCCTTACACATCACAGCGGTTAGGGGCACAGCACTCCCTGTAATCTGGAAAATCTGCATAAAGTTTTTGGCCTTCATACTGGAGGTCTGATTTTTTTTTCTTTTACGGAGTATTATACAAGAGGAACAAGCAATAGCCAGTTTTTCTCAAATGGAAAGTGTGTGAAGATGAGTAACATAAAATAAACCCAAATAGTTAGAAGCCAGGCTGTGAAAGACTTTAAATGTCAGGTTGGGAATTTTAATTTTATCCAATAAGCAGAGTAGGAAGCAACTGAAATCTCCTGAGTTGAGGAATAACATAGACATTAATTTTAAGAATATCAGTTAAGCTCTAACTTACTATTGATTGGAGAAATTCAGATCAAAACAATTCTGGGTACTTCCTCATACCCATTGGATTGGATAATAGGATAGCAGAGGAAAATGACAAATGTAGGAAATGTGGGGAAAATGAGACATTAATGCACTCTTAGTAAAGTTGTAAACTGATTCAAACATTCTGTAGAGCAATTTGTAACGATCACCAAAAGGCTATAAAACCATGCATACTCTTTGACCTAGTAATACCACTACTAGGTTGGTATCCAAAAAGAGATTTTTTAAAAGTTGAGTTCGAAATTGGGGAGATGCCCATCAACTGGGGAATGGCCAAAGTGTGGGATGAGATTATGATGGAACATTATTGTGCTATAAGAAATAATGAGCAGCATGCTATCAGAAAAACCTGGGAACATGAACTGATGCAAAGTGAAATGTACTATATACAAAATAACAGCAATATTGTAAGATGATATGTTATAAATGGCTTAGTTATTTTTACCAATACAATGATCCAAGATAACTCTGAAGGATTTATGAAAAATGCAATCCATCTACAGAGAAAGAACTGCTGGTGTCTGAATACAGATTGAAGCATAATTTTTGTTAGTTCCTTCTTCTTAAGGGTTTTTGTCTGTTTTTACAATTTGACTAATGTAGAAATGTTTTGCATGACTACACATGTATACCTTATATTGAATTGTTTGAGTTCTTAAGGGGTGGTGAGGCGTGAGGAAAGAAGATAATTTGGAACACAAAGTTTTAAAAAGAGATGTTAAAATTTGTTTTTACATGTAATTTGGGGAAAATGAAATTCTAAAAAAAAGAATATCAGTTCATAAGTTATAAAGGGGGATAGATTGGAAATGGGAAATACTGCCTATACTTTTCTCATAGCATACTTTCTTAAAAACTCTACAATGGAATTGTTTATACCTTTCATATGTGTCCCACATCAAACTCATTGGTGCTGTCACTCAGAATTCCCACAGATACTTTCTTTTTCTTTTTTTGTGAGGCAATTGGGGTTAAGTGACTTACCCAGGGTCACACAGCTAGTAAGTGTCAGGTGTCTGAGGCCAGATTTGAACTCAGGTCCTCCTGACTCCAGGGCTGGTGCTTTATCCATTGTGCCACCCAGCTACCACCCACAGATACTTTCTGCATCATGTCCTTTCCACTACTTAGAACAAAGTTTATTCTATAACATTTCTTTGTGGACTCTAAAATTACATATTCTAGAAGCCATCATCTAGCTTATCCAAAAACTTTGCTTCAATGTTTCATAATAATGCAACTCTCTCTGTGAATAACTAAAGTCATTATTATTGGTACCTGGCTAAATGATGTTCTTTCCCAAATTTGATAAGTATTTTCCCTCTCAATCTCATTGCATCAGTTGGAAGATGTATTGGATTCTACTCCATTATTTTTGTTATGGTTATTTTAGCCTGGGCTTTCTACAGTGATTCCTTTGTCCAATAAGATTTTTTCTGAATCATTATATCCAATGACTTAGTACTAATCCTAAATTATCCTTTCTATAGAGGTTGTATCCTGGGAGAACCAATTCCCATTCATTATCTTTCTGCCAAGACTCTGACATACACATGATAACAAGGTTCTCATATACAATTCAGCATTACAATTCATTCAGCTTGTTTTTTAGGTTTCTGACATTAACAAAGAAGCATTTTTCACATTCTAACTTAGCTCTACTGCTGCTTCCTACACCTTTCAACCATCATTCCCATTTTCCTTAAACATGCTATTAAATTCTCTGATAAATGGTGCCAATCTTATCCTTGTCCTTTTATATACTCATTGTCTTTCCTTCCATTTTTGGTTAAAAACTAATTTTTAGAGTCAGTAGTTGGACGATTTTTTGGTTCATGTGGCAAGGTGGATAGAATTCTGGGCTTGGAGTCAAGAATACCTGATTTTTAATTCTGCTATACACTTACTAGCTATGTGAACATGGGCAAGTCATTTAACCTCTTTGTGACTCAATTTATTTATCTCTAAAGTGGTAGAAATAATAACAACTACCTCACATGGTTGTTGTGAGGATTGAATGAGTTAATGTACATAAAACTCTGTACAAACCTTAAATTGCTATAAAAAGATAATAGCATTTAAGTAGCTTCTGACATATACTGCTTGTGTGATCTTGGGTAAGTCATATGATCTTCACAGACCTCAGTTTTCTCATCTGTAGAATAATTTGTCTGGAGTAAATGTCCTCTGAGGGCCCTTCTAGCTCTGCATCTATGACCCTATGAAGCCTAGCTATACAAAGCTCTAGTTCCTCCAGCTAGATATCTCTGGTACACATTGTTTCTACCCAGATGTAGCCTAGCACTGGCACCTGGCATTGAGGAGGAATCTGAGGTAATTAAGGAGAAAGCTGAGATGAGAAGGGTGAAGGTCAGAGAAGACCCACAGTATTATTGCATGGGAAGGTAGAAGGAAGTAATAGGGGCACCCAAATGTATATAGGGACAATGGAAAACTAAAAATAAACCACTCCTAACTTGATTTTTTTTCAGTAGTTGACCCTACATTTCATATGAGTTTGCCTTACTCTCAGAAATTTAATTTGGTCGTGTTTTTAGTAGGTTTTTGTAATCCCATGAGAACAAAGCTCATCCCAGGGTCAGATCAGAACTCATATGGAAGCCGGGCCCTATACATTAGATAATGCCTGGTGCTGTTGGTCTTCAACTTTCCTTCTTAATTTATCAGTCGCTGGATGTTTTATTAGAAAGTTTAATAATAATTTATTCTTCCACTGAAACCCTAATAAATATTAGCTTTATAGAACAAATCCTAGTGAAGCACAAGAGTTGTTGGTAGGCTTACCAAGCTGGAAAAGCTTCTAGAATAGACCCACTATAGCATGCAAGAAGCAGCCTACATGAGTTCAGAGAAACCCATCACAGGGAGGCTGCTCACATTCTGTTTTGTTTTATTTTGTTTTTTCATTCAGTTGTTTATTGTTAATTATATCTTTTGTTTTTAGCATCACCAGCATTTCTTTTCTTTTCTTTCTTTTTTTTTTTTTTGGTGGGGCAATGAGGGTTAAGTAACTTGTCAAGTGTCTGAGGTTGGATTTGAACTCAGGTCCCCCTGAATCCAGGACCAGTGCTTTATCCACTGTGCCACCTAGCTGCCCCCTGCCCCGTTCAATTGTTTATAATCATGTCCAATTCTCTGTGACCCCATTTGGTGTTTTCTTGGCAAAGATACTAGACTGTTTTAACCATTTGCTTCTCCAGCTCATGTTACAGATAAGGAAACTGAGGCAAACAGGGTTAAGTGACTTGCCCAGGGCCACACAGGTAGTAAGTGTCTGAGGCTGGATTTGAACTCAGGAAAATGAGTCTTCCTGACATCAGGCCCAGCACTCTATCGATTGCACCACCTAGCTGCCTCACACTCTGGGGACTATCACAACTTGTGAGACCATTTACAAAAGCATAAAGGCATGGCTGTCTGCATCCATAGAGATAGTGCTGATAAAATAATAGATCTTCTGAAATATTGAAAAGTCGTTTTTTGGGGCAGCTGGGTGGCGCAGTGGATGGAGCGCCGGCCCTGGATTCGGGAGGACCTGCGTTCAGGTCCAGCCTCAGACACTTGACACTTGCTGGCTGTGTCATCCTGGGCGGGTCACTTGACCCTAATTGCCTCACCAAATAAAAAAAAAAAAGTGAAAGGAAAAGTAGTTTTTTTCCTCACCATGTATGTAGCATGTAATTTTGTCCTAAAGGACATGAGGTGTTTTATCATGAAATGAAAATATTCTCATTTCTGTAAAATGAGAGGTTTGGAATATATAATCTCCAAGGTCATAGATTTAGTAATGGAAGGGACTTTCTAGACCTACCCCATAATGTTTGGCATTGAGGAACCTAATGCCCAGAAAGCTAAACGATTTGCCCATCATCACTTAGATAGTGACAGAGGGAATTTTAACTGGATCCTCTAATTCCAAATACATTACTCTTTCAATTGTACCAGGCTGCCTCACCAATCTTAAATCTTTTGACTTTAACAATCTTATTTATTTATACAACCATGTTTGTATATGTGGGTGTATAGAATAGGGGGACATAAAAATAAGCCATTGCAAAGCAGGCACTGACAGCATAACTCAGCACAACAAATGCCAGGCTTCTGCATTCAACCAGAGAATATCTGTAGGAACAGAGTCCCCCAGAGCATTGAGGGTGTTGCTGTCACCATTGCAGCTGTTCACCCTGGAACCACTGATGACATGAATGACCTCTTGCTACTGAGCTTCTTCTTGGGTATCTCTCTCTGTATCTCTCTCTCTCTCTCTCTCTCTCTCTCTCTCTCTCTCTCTCTCTCTCTCTCTCGCTCGCTCGCTCTCTCTCTGCCCTTTCCCCTTTCTGTCTCTGCTATACTATGATTCCCTATACTTACAAAACTACAATTTTAAAGTATCAAATAGGAGTGAAATGTTGTTTTGATGCATGTCATCTGGATAGTTATCTAAATTCTACACTTGAAATTGCTTCCCTAACCCCAGCATAAGTAAATTTTTACTACTGAAAACCAACAACCCCAAGGAGGACTATGATTTATAACCGGAAATTATTGATGTTTGCTATATTCAAGGCCAATATTTTTTAAAATATTTTAATATAGTGCAGAATTTGAAGTCAGGAAGAACTGAATTCAAATCCAGCCTCAGATACTTACTATCTCTATGACCCAAGGCATGTCACTTAATATTTGTTTGCTTCAGTTTCTTCATCTGTATAATAAGGATAATAAATTAGTATCTACTTCCTAGGCTTCTTGTGAGAATCAGTTGAGAAAAATATTTGTAAACTCCTTAGCACAATCCCTGACACGTAGTAGGTGATTAATAAATTCTTGTTTCTTTTCGTTCCTTGCTCCTTCACAGGATTTTTATAAAAATCAAATGAGATATGTAAAGTGCTTTGCAATCCTTAAAGCAATATATAAATGCAAGATATTATTTTGAGTGCAGAAATTCTTTAGCTGTGTCACTATGATAACTACTATGTAGTTTAATGATTTAATTGTTTCTGTATTGGCACAATCCAATATTATGTATTATCCCTGTTGATTATATCAGGTTATGCTCAATTCTAATTATTAAGGAATCCAAAGCTATGTTGGTTGCAAGTGTATTTGGATATTTCTGTGTGTGTGTCTGTGTATGTGTATAGGTGGTTGCCTATGATAGGGACAGAAAGGGGATTCACATATAATTATTTTAATTTATGAAACAAAATTGTATCATTCAGAATTTTAGAATCTCAAAATTTGAAAGGACCTTAGTCCAGATTGTATATGATTATGAATACCTTCTAAACTATACCGAACAAGTACTCATCCAACCTTTGCTTGAAGGGGGAGGCAGAGAAGGGACTTGGGGACAGTAGGAAGGAGAGGAACCACTACCTCCTGAGACAACCAATAGTACTTAGAAATAGCTCTCATTATTAAAGATTTCTTTATACACTTGTCTGCTTTTCTTTTTTTTTGCAACTTCTACTTGTTCATAGTTCTGCCCAATGGTGTCAGGCATGAAATGTCTCAATATAAGAGCCCTTCAAATGCTTGAAATGAACTGTATCATTCCCTCCAAGTTAACTCTTCTCTCAGGCTATCCATTTTATCCATTGCTCATTTCTTCAGCCAATCTTTGTATCATTTATAAGCCTAGTTATCTTCTTTTGGATACTATCTATTCCATCAGTTCACCTACTAAAATATTGATACCTAGAATTAATACAATACTTCTACTATGGTCCAAACAAGGCAGCATATAATGAGTATCATCTCCTTAGTCCGGGACACTGAACTTCCAGTGCAGCTTCAGATTACATTAGTTTCCTTGGTTGCTATATCTCACTAGTGACTACTACTGAGCTTGTTAGATCTTTCTCAGCCACACTACTTTATAGATTTACCCCTCATGTTGTTAAAGGTTGTTTGGGGTTGGGTTTTGGTTTTTTTTTTTCAACCCAAATGTAAAACTTTTCCTTCATCTCTTATAAATTGCATCTTATTGAATCTGGCCTCTTATTGTAGCCTATTTAGTTTTGTTTTGCAGATTTGTTTTCTTTGAATCTTGACTTTGTTCTTCAATGTTTTGCTTATCCTTTGCCGCATCTGCAAATCTAATAAGTATGCCATCGAAGCCTTTATTGAAGTCATTAATAAAACTGTTATACAGTGCAGAGCCATACATGAAACATTTTAATGTTATAAACACAGTAAGAACAAAAAAAGGCGAGACCTTCCAACAATCCTGTATCAGCTATAAATAGAACCTGGCTATCTTTGTGTCTGAGCATAAGCACTATTCAGATGCTGGTTCTACCAGCCTGGGGGTTGATTGACCCCACAATTCAATCAAATTTTGACCTTGGCTACATAGACTGTGGTTTCCTATACTTTTATTCACTTCTGTCACTTCACCCCTGAGTGAATGTTCCTTTCATTTTACAGTTTCAGAACATCCAAGATGGAAGAGAGCTTAGAGATCATCTATTTCAACTCCCTCATTATAGAGACAGGAAACTGAAGCCCAAAGAGGTGGTTTGCCTTATAGAAGGTCGCATAGCTAGGAAAGGGCAGGGCCTTCACTAGGTGGGAGTCTGTTCTTCTGACTTGGAATTAGGGTTTTTTCTACTGCATCAGACTTTGAGCTGTCGTTTTCACTAAGAAGGGGATTCGGTTTAGTTTAAAGAAAGATTTAATTTTACACACACACACACACACACATGCATACACACATATAGATGAGCATCTAGGTGGCAGAGTGGTTAGAGTGCTGGGCCTGACATCAAGAAGACTCATCTTTGTGAGTTCAAATCTGACTTCAGAAATTTACTAGCTGTGTGTGACTCTGGGCAAGTCACGTCATCCTGTTTGCCTCAGTTTCTTCATCTATAAAATGAGCTGGAGAACAAAATGGGAAACTACTCCCATATCTTTGTTAAGAAAACCCAAAATGGGCTCACAGAGAGTCAGACACAATTGAAATGACTCAATACAACAACACATATATATGTGTATGTGTGTGTGTGTATATTTATATACACATACATATAAACATATATGAACATATATAAATATATACATATACAACATACATATATAATGCACTTTTAGTGGGGGGAATCAAACTGCAAATTATCAAAGGCAATTTTCATATTAAAAAATGTGTAGGGACAGCTAGGTGGTACAGTGGATAAAGCCCTGGCCCTGGATTCAGGAGGACCTGAGTTCAAATCCGGCCTCAGACACTTGACACTAGCCATGTGACCTTGGGCAAGTCACTTAACCCTCATTGCCCCACAAAAACAAGAAAAGAAAAAAGAAAAGTGTAAAAATTATAACAGTCACAACAAGGACCCTAAAAGTAAAAGTTTATTAAGATAGGCGTGGGGCGGGGGGAAATAAGTATTATATAGCTCTACTGTGTGGCAGGCACTATGCTAAGCACTTTAAAAATATTTCATTTGATCTTTACAACAATATTGGGAGGTAGATGCTGTCATTCCCTTTTGACATTGAGGAAACTGAGACAGAGTTTGTCACACAGCTAGTAAATACCAGAGGCTGAATTTGAACTCAGCTCTTCCTGACTCCAGGCCTAGCACTCTATCCACTGTGTCAGGAGCTTCCAGGAGCCTAGTCCACTTCAAATCAGTTCCTACCTATTCTAGCACAAGATTTCAATATGAAGCGTCCCCAAGTGGAAAAAATCCATCACAACCTGACATAGAAAGAGATGATCTCTTTCGTGAGTCAGTCATATTCTAAGATTTGTTTTTCTCATGAACTGTAGGATCTACAAATAACCCCCTACACATTTTGCCAAATGTGGAAAGCAAAATTAAAATAATTCTTTTCTGTAATTAAATTTATAGGAGGCAACTTAGAACCCGAATAGAAATGATAAAGTAAATGTGTCAGTGAGGATAAATAAGCACATGATCTCCTCTGTGGGCACTAAGGCCTCATTTTTTAAAATAAGGTAATTTAAAAAAAAATGGAATGTTACTGGGTGGTGTTTAAAAATACTTCTCTAATGCATTTTCTTCTGCAGGTTTTTAAAGTGATTACTGAATTAGGGCATTTTTACTGTACAACTTGAAAATTTGCATGTTTGGTGCTGTGATTTAAGAACTAAGAATCAGATTCACAAAGTAGGAAGGGACCCTAGCAGCCATCGATTAAAACCAATGCATTTTTTAAAAGGACACTTCTACGGTATCCCTCTTTCCACAAAGGCTCATCTAGCCCTTATTTGAAGACTTCCAATAAGTGTAATCTGTCCAGAATGCACATTTCATCCATGGTCTAGTTTAATAGGAAATTACACTAGTCCTTCCAAAGATAGTGTTCAACTATATGACTGAGAGCTTTAACAACAACAACACAGCAAACACTTATGTAGTACTTTGAGGTTCTAAAAGCATCCTACATATTTTATCTTATTTAATGCTCACTACAATCTTACAACAATAATCTTAGTAAATAGGTACTATCCTGCCTTAGATACTTACCAGCTGTGTAATCCTGGGAAAGTCACTTAACCCTGTTTACCTCAGTTTTCTCATTTGTAAATTGAGCTGGAGGAGGAAATGGCAAACCATTCTAGTATCTTTGTCGAGAAAACAATATTGCTTTGTCATGGATAGTCAGACATGACTGAAACAACTGTACAACAACAACAAAAATCTTAGAAAATAGGTACTATTTTTATAGTTTATAGGTGAGCAAATGGAGATTAAGTGACTTACCCAGGATCACAGAACCAGTAAGTACCTGAAACCAGAATTGAAGTTGGGTCCTTACGACTTCACGACCATCTTTGTTTACTGCTCCACCTAATGCCATAATAATTGACTCCCCATGACTGAGGCCATGCCAGATC
Organism: Dromiciops gliroides; assembly: GCF_019393635.1. NCBI lineage: Eukaryota > Metazoa > Chordata > Mammalia > Microbiotheria > Microbiotheriidae > Dromiciops > Dromiciops gliroides. The sequence goes on from NC_057863.1 coordinate 454,065,340, forward strand.
AGTGTAATCTAAGAACAGTCCTTGGGAAATGATGAAATGTGATGAAATGTGATGAAATGTGTCTCTTCTATTATATACTATTCTGTTCTTCTACCCTCATTTACATCTTAGGTACTTACCCTAACTCCCATTCCTGTTCATGTAGAGAAAATTTCAAAATATAAATCATACATGAAGTACTAGCTGTTCAGAGACAAAAATATACCCCCCAAGGTTATTTGCCTTTTATTGGGAAACTATTTAAGATCAAATACAGAATGGATGATAAATGAAATGCCTACCTCCTGACAGAGAGGTGACAGATCCAAGACAGAGAACGAGATATTTTTGGACAAGGCCTATGTATCAAGATTGTTTGCTTAACTATTCATATTTGTTCATGGAGTTTTCTTTCTTTCTTTTTTTTTTTCAATGAGGGGGTAGTATAGAGAAAGAAATACTTATTAATTGACAATACACAATTGATTTTATTTAATTGGTTTAATCCTGGGAGGGCAGGAAATAAGGATGATATTTGGGGACCAGTGGTTTTAACAATTCAACTAATCCTAAAATCCAGCCTATATTCAGCCAATAAAGGAGCCATTAGGTTATTTGGGATAGTTATTTTTCTACTTCTTAGATTATATTTGAAGGATATGACAGCCTTTAAAAGAGTAAGGGATTGAGCCAAAACTCACTGGAGAAGTTTGAAAGAAACTAGTTATGTATAGACATGGATCAGTTGGAGGTTTGAGGAGCTTTTGTGCCACCCAAATAGAATATAAAGGAATCCTACTCTATCCATGAAGACAGGAGGAAAGAAAAGTGGAAAGAGAGAGGCCCCAGAAGGAAATCAATCTCTGACTTGAGTAAGGCAAAAAAAATTCAACATTTTCCTGATCAGGAAATGTGGAAGCTGGGGCCTGGGTTATTTATTTATAAAGGGAAGGGGGCGTATTTATAAAGGGAGGGACAGCTAGGTGGTATAGTGGATAAAGTACTGGCCCTGGATTCAGGAGGACCTGAGTTCAAATCCAGCTTCAGACACTTGACACATACTAGCTGTGTGACCCTGGGTAAGTCACTTAACCGTCATTGCCTTGCCAAAAAAAAAAAAAAAACCAACAGGAAGGAAGGAATTAGAATCCAGAATCCAGGGAAGAGCTTAACAATTGAGGTTGTTCTTAGAGTAAGTCACCCAAAATGGAAGTGATTTGAAGTTTTTCTCTCTTCCTGGGGAGGTCTGTGAAAACAAAAGTCCTAATGCTTTCCACTGCAGAAAGCATTAAAATAAAAGCAACTGTCCTACCTTTAACAAATGGTGGTTTATCAAATATCCAATTCCATGGATCACTAGCTTATTAAAAGAGGTTTATTCTTTTTCTTTCATGAAAGTTTGGTTTATAGCTTATGTGTTTTATTTATTTATTAATTTATTTGTTCATTCATCCATTTATTTATTTATTTGTTCGGGTTTTTGATCTATTTATTTATTTATTAAAGTAATAAACATTTTTATTTATAGTTTGGAGTTCTAATTTTTATCCTTCCTCCCTTCCCCTTCCCTGAGGCAGTAAGCAATTAGATAGAGGTTATACATGTACAATTATGTAAAACATTACCATATTAGTCATTTTGTATAAGAAAACTTGAAAAAAATGAAAGAAAGTGAAAAATAGCTTGCTTCAGTCTGTGTTTCATCAATATCAGTTCTTTCTTTAGAGGTGGATAGTATGTTTCATTGATAGTCCTTTGGGACTGTCTTGGATCATTATATTGTTGAGAATAGTTGAGTCTTTCACAGTTCATCATCAAACAATATTGCTGTCTCTGGGCACAATGTTCTCTTGGTTTGGCTGTCTTCACTATACATAAGTCCATACAAGTCTTTCCAGACCTTTCTGAAATCATCCTGATTGTCATTTCTTATAGCACAATAATATTCCATCACCATTACATACCACAGTTTGTTTAGCCATTCCCCAATTAATGGGCATTCTTTTGATTTCCAATTCTTAGCCACCACAACAAGAGCTGCTAGAAATATTTTTTGTACAAATAGGTCTTTTTCTCTTTTGGGGAATGTCTTTGGGATATAAATCTAGCAGTGGTATTGCTGTATCAAAGAGTATGCACAGTTCTATAGCCCTTTGGGCATAGTTTTAAATTATAGCTTATGTTTTAAAGTTAATCAAAAGTTTCAGGGGCCAGGAGAACAGTGAAAATAACCAAGAATGAAAAAAAAATCATCTTGGGCACACCAAAATAGGGGTATTATATTTTATCCACTGAATTTAGAAGATTTTTCCAACAAGTGACTCAATGAAATCCCTTACAATCATTTTTCCTGAAGGCAATGAGTATAAATTTAATCATCCTCTCTCATAGAATCATAGTTTCAGAGAGATAGATCTAGAAGGTACCTCAGAAACCTTCTAGTGCAATCCCTTCATTTTACAGATGATAAAACCAAAGATCAGGGAAATTAAAGCCTTCCCCCAAAGTCTCCCAAATGCTACTAAATCTCAAAGTCAGGATTTGAACCCAGGTCCTCTGACTCCAAAGCCAGTGCTATCCAGGGGCAACTTCTCAATGACCACAAGTCCTTCCACAATCTTGTGTGCAGATCTGGGTGGGAAGGATGGTAGTCTCTGACCAGGAGTTCAGAAACTCTAAGAATTATGTACCAGGCACTGTGCTAAGAAAGATGGCCACACAATAAATCCCATGCCTTTTCCACTAGCTTACACTGTCTCCTCTTTCTCTGAATACTTAAAAAAAAAAAAAGAAAAAACTTAGATGTCATTTTATATAAATCATTCACAATGTTGGCATCCCTGCCTAATACTGATTCTACCACACAGAGAATAAACATGACAATCAGGCTTGTTTAAAACAGCTCTGTTCTCTGTATTATAAAAGAAAGGCTTGCATATATTTTCCCTTAGAACAGTAAAGGAATAATTCTGCTCTAGTCCATCCGCTCTATCAAACTCCTACTCTAAATTCCCAGATAGAATAGTGATTATCATAGTAAGTATTTTGGGGGGTGGGGATAACCTGTGTGTTTTGAGATGTGCTGCCAAAAATTTGCCAGCTTAGTCCACGTGTTTATAATGCTTCTATATATGAAGCATTTTTTCATTAGCTCACATGATTTCCTCCCATTTGCACTTACTAGGGTTCTAAATGCAGGTGATTGAAATAATAATAAAAGCTTCACAAAACACTCATGGTGTGCTTTACTCACAGTAATCCTGTGAGGTAATTAGTACAAATAATTCCATTTTGCAGATGAAGAAACTGAAGTTTAAAGATGTTGTGATCTTTAAGGTTATATTGATAGTAAATGATAGAGTCAGGATTGTAATTAAGTTCTACCCCAAATCCTATGCTCTTTCTACTATATCACATCTCCCTCTCCTAAGAGTTTAAGTAGGGAGACTCCACTGATTACTTATACCATTGGATCTATCTCATAAGGTCTACATTTAGTGCTTCATCCAAAACCAAACTCTTATACAGAATAGGTAACCAGTAGTTAAAAATGGGTAGATAACTTTGTTTTTGTAATAGGCAATTCCATTGGTAGAAAGAATTCCCTGATGAGACATCTTAGAGATGAATCTTAAACTCTAAAGCCAACTGCATATCCATTATGCCACATTTCATCTAGATAGACAGAAAGATACTATTGTCTTGGAAAGAATCTTTGACTCAGGTCAGAAGGCCTGAGTTCTATTTCCATGTCTTCTAACATACTAATTATATAGCCTAGGTGGCACAGTGGATAGAGCACTGGCCCTAAAGTTGAAAGTACCTGAGTTCAAATCTCACCTCAGACACATACTAGCTGTGTGACTCTGGGCAAGTCACTTAACCCCAATTGCCTTAAACATTTGGGGACATCTCCAATAGTCCTGATATATATCTTGCCACTGGACCCAATTTACTCTGGAGGAGAGAGTGAGGTGAGTGACTTTGCACAGCCCTCCCTCACTTAAATTCAATTGAGTAAAAGTCATAACATCACCCCCTGATGTCATGGTCCTCTACAAAAATTAAGGACAAACAACATGTAACCCTAGGACAAACCATTTCCACTTTCAGAGCCTCAGTTTCCTCATCTGCAAAATATGGGAAATAATACCTGTGGTGCATACTTCATAAGAATGTTGTAAGAAGGCTATTTCATAAACCTTTAAGACATTCAAGACAAGTGACTACTATAAGGAAGCAGTAGCAATACAGTAATAGTAGTACTGGATTTGGATATGGAGAATTGGGGGTTTGAACTCTTATTGTTCAGTCATTTTTCAGTCATGCCCTACTCTTCATAACCTTATTTGGGATTTTCTTGGCAAAAATATTGGGGTGGCTTTCCATTTCCTCTTCCAGTTCATTTTACATATGAGGAAATTAAGGGGTTAAGTGACTTGTTCAGTGTCACACAGTTATGAAGTGCCTGAGGTCAGATTTGAACTTGGGCCTTGCTTACTCCAGGCATAGTACTCTAACTATTGTGCCACCTACCTGCCATCCCATTTATATCTAAATACAATTGTATAATACCTTCAGGCTTAGAAATCTCTTTACAAACATGATCTCATTTGATTCTCCCAAACACACTCTGTGTTAAATATTTTTTTGTTTGTTTGTTTGTTTGTTTGTTTGTTTTAGTGAGGCAATTGGGGTTAAGTGACTTGCCCAGGGTCACACAGCTAGTAAGTGTTAAGTGTCTGAGGCCAGATTTGAACTCAGGTACTCCTGACTCCAGGGCCGGTGCTCTATCCACTGCGCCACCTAGCTGCCCCCCTCTGGGTTAAATATTATCCCCATTTTTACAGATGAAGCTCAGGTTCTAAGAAGTCCAATGACTTATTCATGGCCACATAGCTAGCAAAAGATGGAGCCACATTATGATCCCTGATCATAATTCACATCTTAAAATTCACATCATCCTTCCATGACACCACAACCTTGGGCAAGTTACAAAATTAGAGAATTTCAGAATTGGAAGAGAATCCTCTGAGGCCATCTAACCCAGCATGCCATATATACCCTTTCTCTAAGTCACTGATAAATATGTTAAACAGTACAGGGACAAGTACAGATCTATAGATTATTGCACTAGAGATATCCTTCTTTGGGACCAGCCATACAATGAATTTTGGATCTATCTATGCTATCCCCTAGCCAACATCTCTATGTCATTCCTATAATAATAGTTGATCAAATATTTCACTGAAATCTATGTAAACTTAATTTAGAGCAATTCCCTAATCACCTAATCTAGTAGATCTATGAAAAAAGTAAATAAATTCTTAATCCATAATGACCTGTTCTTGATGTGACTAATGTTTCCTTTTCTAAATGTTCACTAACCATCACTTTAATAATAGATTTTATATTTTTTCCATGAATTGAAGTTATGCTTAATGTCCTATACTTTGGAAACATCATCATCAGTATTCCTCGAAACAAACTCTGGGAAGCAAATGTTATTATTATCACCCTCATTTTATTTTTTTAATTTACAAAAATATTTAACATCTTTTTTTTTAATTTTGAGTTTGAAATTCTCTGCCTCCCACCTATCCTCTCCTGCTCACTGAGAAAGCAATAATGTGATATCAGTTATCCATGTGAAATCATACAAACATTTCCATAATAGCCATATTGCAAAAAGCATTATTGGGGCAGCTAGATGGCGCAGTGGTTAAAGCACCGGCCCTGGATTCAGGAGTACCTGAGTTCAAATCCGGCCTCAGACACTTAACACTTACTAGCTGTGTGACTCTGGGCAAGTCACTTAACCCCCATTGCCCCGCAAAAAAAAAAAAAAAAGCATTATAAAGTGAGAAAACTATATTTCAATTTGCATTCAGAGTTCATCAGTTCTTTTCCTAGAGGTAGATAGTATTTTTTCATTAAGAGTCCTTTGGAATTGTCTCGGATCATTGTGTTGATCAGAAGAGCTAAATCTTTCACAGTTGATCATCATTGCAATATTACTGTTACTGTGTACAATGATCTCCTGGTTCTGCTTACTTCACTTTTGATCAGTACATATAGGCCTTCCCATGCTTCTCTGAAACCATCCTGATCATGATATCTTATAGTACTAAATCACAATCATATGCCACAATTTGTTCAACCATCCCCAATTCATGGACATCCCCTCAATATCCAATTCTTTGACACTACAAAAAGAGTTGTTATAAATAGTTGGTACATGTTAGGTTTTTTTCTTTGATCTCTTTGGGGAACAGATCTAGTATCTGGTAGTGGGTATCTGGTAGTGGGTCAAAGGGTTTGCACAGTTTTAAAGCCCTTTGGGCATAGTTCTAAATTGTTTTCCAGAAAGTTAGGATCAGTTCACAACTCTACCAACATTTGATTAGTATACCTATTTTCTCTCATCTCTTCCAGAATTTGTCATTTCTGATAGCTGTGAGATGGTACCTCAGACTTATTTTAATTTACTAATCAATAGTTATTGTGTTTTTATGACTAAAGATAGCTTTAATTTCTTCTTCTGAAAACTGCCTTTCACATCTCTTGGCAATTTATCAATTAGGGAATGCTCATATAAATTTGATTCCCGTTTCCTATGTAATAGAGAAAAGAGGCATTTATCAAAACTACTTGCTATATTTTTATATTACTTCATTGTCTATGGTACATTTTATCAAAATATAGTTTTCCTGATTATCTCTGTTAATTGGGTCTCTTTTTGTTTTTACTTTGTCTGAGATCATGATTGCTACCCTCCCCCCTTTTATTTAAATTCAGTTGAAGCATATTGGATTCTGCTTCAGCCCGTTATTTTAACTCTGTGTGTGTCTTTCTGTTTTAACTATGTTTCTTGTAAACAACATATTGTTAGATTCTGGTTTCTCATCCATTCTGCTATCTGCTACTGTTTTACAGGCAAGCTCATCCCACTTACATTCACAGTTATGACTACTATGTATTTCCCTCCATCCTATTTTCTTCTGTTAATCCTTATCTCTTTTTTTTATTCTGTCCATCCTTAAAAGTCAGTTCCACTTCTGGCCACTGCTTCCCTTAATCTGTCCTCCATTTTGTCATCCCTCACCCCCTTTTCTTCTCCCCTTTCCCCTCCTATTTCCCAGTTAGGTAAGATAGATTTCTATACCCAACTGAGTATATGTATGTATGTATGCATGTATGTGTGTGTATATGTGTGTGTGTGTGTGTCCAACTTTGCACAAATCCCTTAACCTTTCAATGCCTGGACAAGTATTTAAAATTCTACGTTGCCAGGCTAATGATAACCTGCATTGGTGAAGGATTCCAAATGAAATAACCACCACCACCTCAAAAAAATCTAGATGTCTATGTGCATAGATAGCTTGATCTGACTAGATTTTTAGTTCTAATTTTGATTCTATACTCTTTCTATCCTCTCCAAATGTATTTACAATACCTAAATATATTACAATACCTAAAATTACTTGCCCAAAGTGGGTTCTCAGTGGCTTTCATTGACTGAAATCTCCATTCACTGTCAAGTCCACCTTTTTTTCCCTGAAATAGCATAAATATCAATGAGCCAGAAGACAAAGATCTAGGTGACAAACATGAAACATGAAACTATTAGATTTGGAATTCCAGTTTCTCTATTATCTGCTGATTCAATTGATGAGGAAGGAGCCAGGGTGACCAGTGAAGTAATAACTATGTTTACTGAAGTTGTTATGCATTAAAATTAGAATAAAATATATATGCATGTACATATAATTAATGTATATATAAATATACAAACACAGAAATGTGTGTGCATACATATATGTATGTATACATACTATATATGATAAAGTAATAACATTTTATTTATACACACACAGTTTGAGGCAACTAGGTAAAGAAGTAGATAGATTGCTGGGCTGGTAATCTGAAAGACCTAAATTCAAACCCTGGCACAGATGCTTACTTAGCTGTATTACCCTGGGTGAGTCACTTAACTTAAAATGAGAATAATAATAGCACCTACCTCCCAGGGTGATTATAAGGATAAAAATAAGATAACATTTATAAAGTTCTTTTTAAACTTTAAATTACTCCATAAATGCTAGCCATTATTAATAATAGCATAAATATTAGTACTATTCATACTACAAAATAAAGCTTGAGGCAGATTATGAACTGGATAAAGTGGCATAAGCCAATGTAGAATGGTTAGAAACCTTCACATAAAGCAGAAGATGGTAGCATGGAAGCAACAAAGTGTGAGAAGTGGAGAGTGTTCTTTCCTACAGGGTACCCCAGAGGCACATTGCTACCCCTGAGAAGAAAGGTTAGACAGGGAGTAAAAAGATTTTTCTAAAAGAAGTTGAGCATGATGAACACTGGTCTTTCAGTTAATTCCATTTTAAATGCAAGAAGGATATTTCATCAATTCATTAATAAGGTATAATTTCCATAATTATTCATATTATCTCCCTTTCGCTTATTTTTTTAGCTACAGATAAGAATTACACAATGCTAAAACTCAATTAAAATGTGCAACATTCATAAAAGGGTTTTTTTTTCCATTTTCAGGATGTTTTCACTCAGGAGATACAACATGGAAATGAATCTGAGTCTCACTAATATTAATATAATTGCATATCTAATTTTATAAATATGGGATAATGCTATTGTAAATAAGTTCTTGCCTAAGGTTTATTTAAACACCATTAACTTCATTTGAATAATGAGTTAATTTTAACAATCATTATGCTTTATTCCAGATTTAGTTAATCCTATCAATATATTTTTCCCTTTGTAGAATCTGTCAGCTGTTGGTAGGATTCTGGGTACTCCCACTGTTTACTAATTTTGCTTCCAAGATAAACACTTAGGTTGATGAAGTTGTGACATCCCAGTCACACAAGTCCATTGACTTCAGTACCAAAATCATAAACTTACAGTATTGGAATGGATTTTACAGGTCATCTAGTGCAGGGGTTCCTAACCTTTTTTGTGTCACAGACCCCTTCTCAGAATAATATTTTAAATACATAAGATTACAAAATAGAAAAGAAACAAATTATATTGAAATATAGTTGTTGGGGCAGCTAGGTGGCACAGTGTATAGAACACTGGCCCTGGAGTCAGGAGGACCTGAGTTCAAATCTGGCCTCAGACACTTAACACTTACTAGCTGTGTGACCCTAGGCAAGTCATTTAACCCCATTTGCCCACAAAAAAAAAGAAATATAGTTTTCAAGTTTAAAAAAAAAACAGATCCAACCCATACTTGAAAAAGAATCTCAACTGTAGCATATAGGCTAAAAGGTGCTACTTTTTGGCTTTTTCCTACTTTTGCTTGAAGATCTCTTAGGGTAGCCCATTATACTCTTAGGAAGCTCTGTTGGAACTTTTTTTTCCTTAAATCTCTCAAAATGATGCAATGTAGGATAACAGATAGAGGAACTGGCCCTGGACTCATAGACCAGGACTTGGGTTCATACTACTGGTACATACTACTTGTATAATCACAAACAAATCACTAAGCCACTCTGCCCTGGGCAACTCTCCAAGAAAATGAGTTATGGAATATTTGCAGATCTGCACTGTAAGAGTGGAGGGAGTTTCCATCCTGGGACTTCCCCCATGGAGTGAGATCTAGGGATTTTATATAATACTTGAAGGTTTATAAAATATCTTCTTCACAAAGTGAAGTGATTTGGGCTTGGTCAGTGCTACCCAACTGGGTATCTTAGATCTGGGATTTTAAAAAATAAAACTCTTAAGACCATTTATTATTCTACCTCTCTTAAAATTTTAATTAATTTTAGAGATCATGGAATTAAGTGCCAAGCTAGAATTCTTTTGATTTCAGCCTGTTAATCCTATTTTTCTTTTATATTTCATCTTTCCCAAAGACTAAGCTCATGATGGTCACAGAAAATAAATCTAAAAACCAAAATCACTGAAATTTTTTTAATGACTTTAGTTTGGGATATATTGCACACACACAAAAACCAGGGTAATATGAAGAGAGAAACATTCCACATTTAATTCTGTTATTCAGCAGACTAAGTAGTTAGTTCACATATTTGATCTCACAAACTTTTCATAAGTAAAATATTTATAAACATCAATAGGGTGGCAGCTAGGAGATCTGGGTTCTAGCTTGAGTTCTGTTAACTATTTGCTTTGTGACCTTGAGCAATACACCATACCACGAATAAGAAGAGTGAGGTTAGACAATCTCAAGTGTCCCTTCAAGCCCTATATTTCTATAATTCTATGATTTTAGTATTGCTAAATAACATTTGTGCTGCAGACAAGTTTTTCCCAATTTCTAAGATTATAAATTGTATTTTATAGGCAAATTAAGTCTGTATATTTAGCTCAGAAAAAGAATTGGGGGAAGAGGTGGAGAATAGAATAGTAAATAGGGTTGGAACTAAATGACTGGCAGCCTGTATCTGCAGGGCAATCATATGGGGATTCTTAGACTGGTTCTGCTTGGATTCAGACAGCCACCAGCACCCACTGGTGAATCAAAGTTGCATATATACAGATTTAGACTCAATGTAAGCAAAACTTCCTTAATGTTTTGAGCTGTCCAAGAGTAAAATGGGCTAAGTGACAAGGTAGTGAGCTCCATCACAGTAGCGGTCTTTCAGCAAAAGCTGAATGATGTCATAATGGGGATGTTATAGCAAGATATGGGTGGGAGTAGATAACTTTGAAATTGCTTTTAACTCTGAAATTCTCTGATTACTTCCTATTGGAGAATCTAGTGGGGGGCAGGAGACTTCTAGTTACTACATCTTCTTACATTCTTTGTATGTTTGTGTGTGTGTGTGTGTGTGTGTGTGTGTGTGTGTGTTTGTGGCTATTGGGGTTAAGTGACTTGCCCAGGGTCACACAGCTAGTAAGTGTCAAGTGTCTGAATCCGGATTTGAACTCAGGTCCTCCTGACTCCAGGGCCAGTGCTCTATCCACTGCGCCACCTAGCTGCCCCCATCTTCTCTGACATTCTGTAAGAATTCTGGGCAAGTCACTCAACCCTCCTTGCCCGCCAAAAAAAAAATGTTATTGGCAGGGGGGCACAGTTTTGTGTAGGCTGGTGCTCTTAATGCTATTATTTAGTGTTTCATGTACAGTCAGCAGTATGCCCCACATGTTGAAAATATCAAAACCATTCGATAACACATGTGAACTCATAATGCTCTTCTAAATAATCCAAGAAATGTCATTTTAGGAGGTAAAAATCAATATATATTTTGGTTCATTAGCCAAGTACACAATGGCTATTTCAAGCATCTTCTCAGACCCTCTGTTTAACCAGACTGTGTAGCAATGCTTGGCCTGAAGCATTTCTATTTTTAGCTCTAATGGAACAGTCTTAAATTGCTTATTTTCTGTTTACTAAAGTCATCCAATTTGTTACCATGGAAACTATGACAAGTGCCATAGCTAACTGTTTTATTAAGTGGATTGAAGATACAGCTGGAAAACTTGAAGGTGTAGCATGTCATTTTTAATACATATAGCACTACCTTCCATAAATACCATATTCACATTTATAGAAAATATGAAATTAGTTATAAAGGAAGTGCTCTATATTTTGAATTTGGGAAGCTCTAGTATTTGATTGCCTAAATTTCAAGTGACAGCAATCCTCAACTTACGCAGAGGCTGCATTCCAAAAGTTCATTACTAAACCAGTAATTTGTAATGCAGAACACATTTTCTCATAGAGACAATGTTATAAATGAGGGTTAGGTTTCTAGGTTAGCTCACCAAATTCAGCTCTGTTAATGGAAATGAAGCATAAAACTAGTAATACTAATATCACTCAGTTTCTATTGTCCATAACACACATGAATTTCCTAGGCAAAAATGACAACTATGTATTAGAGATACAGGGCAACTAGGGAGGCCACAGAGTTTTAGAACATGCCTGATCAAGGCTATAATAACTAACATTTATGGGGCACTTTAATATTTTCAAAGCACTGCATTTAAATTATCTTATGACTTCATCCATGAGGCCGAAGCAAAATGGCATTAGCTTTATTTGAGGGGCCTTTTCATAGTCTGTTACATTATGTGAATTGGAAGAAAAGAAAATAAGGTGAGGTGTTGCCCATGGATCAAGCTGAGCTAGATAAATCCTATGGTCTCTTTCTTCTGACAATGAGATTCTGTGATTTGGGTCCTGGAAATAGGAGCTAGATTTTCTTCTATCTTGTGGGCTTGATCTCCCCAGAAAAAAATGTTGAACTAAATCAAACTTATCTTTGATGTCCTTTCACATTCGTGTGCTCCTCTAACACCCCCAAGTGCCCTTCTCTCCAAGTTCTTAAGCACCCAAGTAGCCTCATGTTATCTTTAAGTCTCTTACTTGGGCATTGCATATTTCTCTTTTCCCCTCAGTCAAAACTCCCAGAAACATTTAGTACAACTGATCTCTGCTAGAGTTAGGAGGAACATAATTTGTTTGAACTAATACATAATAATGTATGGATGATGGATAGCACCATAACCCTCCTAGAGGCAATCTGCATTTTTTAAAGAGGGTATTTGTTAACCCAAATGAATCTTTCATTGTTTGAATTTTTAGGCAGTACAGGAAAGTGAAAAAAAATTCTATCACCTCAGGGAAGGAGGTTTCGTTTTTTGAGGTGGGGGGGGTTAGGATGGTAATTATATAAGTCCTTCCCTAGGAGACAGATTCCCTAAGGCTTTCAAGTGACTCCAAGCTACTTCTCCCATTTTTGACCCAAAAGATTTCCTATATTTTCTTCCATTTTCTACATGATGTGAATAGTGAGTTCTTCCAGCAGATTGGTCTGAGGCAGTGGTAGAAACACCCATTTGTATGTAAAGGACTGGCTGAAAATTAAATCAGTACTAGGTAATGAGGATAAAAATACTGTTTTGTTTTCTCTATTACTTTGTTGTGTAAAGCGTCTATCAGAAGGTTATCTTGTTGATTGAAGAGATCAAATTAACATCTTTATTTTAAATTAACAGTGAATGTAATCAACAATTTAATATAGTCCTCTATTTTAATAAAGGATTCCTTTCCCACCTCCCAACCCCCATAGTTTAGATGATGTGACTTTAGCAGGCTATATTAGAGGGGGGAGGAGGGAAGAATTGGAAAAGAATTCATTATTAACTTTCAACAGGTGAAGAGGATGAGGTGGGTTTGCTGGGTAGCCTTTGAGTAGCATTATATCTGTCAGTCTTTGCTTTGTCCTTTAATAGTTGTGTGAGCTCCAGATCCATTCCATCAGCAAAATGAAGGTAATGGTACTTCAACTTAAAAGCATTGTGAGAACAAACTATTCAAACATTTTATAATCTGCTAAAGTGACATATAGAGGTCAGCTATTAATAAAGATCATAAATTTGGTACTAAATCCAAACATGATTAAATCAATGAGCTAAAAGGGGTCACCACAGAATTTCAGAGGTAGAAGGGACCTCCATGGCCCTCTAGAAGCTAGTGTCTTAAACTGTGAGTTGCAACCCCATATGGGGTCGTGTAGCTGAATGTGAGGTTCCTGAAAAATTTGACAACAGTAAGTGGTTATGTATACTTATTTTATATACCTATATACCCAGGGTCATGTAAAAATTTCTCAAGCAAAAAAGGGTCACGAGTGGAAAAAGTTTAAGCAGCACTGGTCTAGAAAACATACCCTCTATGTGAAAACCAACAAATGTTCATCCACTCTTCGCTTGAAGACATCCCCACCCACTTCAGGGAGAACTCATTACTTCACAAGGAAGCCCATTCCACTTTGGGATAATTCTGGCTCCTGGAATGTCTCTCCTTAAAATTTTATGTTCAAGAAATTGTTTTATAAACACGTATCTTAGATTAATGTTTTAAAAGACATTTTTAAAAGGTTAAATTCTCTTTGTTTTTAGGGGAAAGGGTAAATTAGGTGACATAGTAGATAGAACGCTAGAACTAAATTCAAATCCAGCCTTTTGTGCAATCCAACACTTTTTTGCAAGTCATTTTAACCTCCCTCAGCCTCAGTTTCCTTATCTGTAAAATAGTAATAGTAATAATAGGACCCACCTCCCAGGGTGGTTATGAGGATAAATTGAGATAATATTTGTAAAGAGTTTCTCAAACCATAAAACACTATATAAATGCTGATTATTATCATGTAGGGAAATGAATTATTAGTAGTAAGAGAGAAGGCAAGTGAAATTTGATATTCATTACCTACATGATATGATGACAGGTTTGTCTATACAACATTTTTTAAAAATCTGTGTTTTTCAATATACATTTGTGCAGTGTGCTATAAAAAGAAATGCAGCTTAATGGTAAATTGAATATAGTATACTTTTTTTTGTTTTTTGGTTTGGGGTAATTATCTCAAAGCAAAATATACAGAGATTTCTTATGACATTTTTAAGGGTTTAAAATTGTCTTTTCTTCTCCTTAGGGTCAACCTTCATCTGTAACACTCACATAATTCCAGTGAAAAACCAAGAGGGAGTAGCTATGATGTTCATCATCAATTTTGAATATGTGACTGATGAGGAGAATGCTGCCTCCCCAGAGAGGTTCAACCCAATATTACCAACAAAACCTGTAAATCGTAAGTGTGAGGAAAAAAATAGTCTTAATGTTTTTACTGTTTCTCTATCATTCCATTTTTGTCATTTCTGATAAAGCTTCAAATTATGTTTTAATTTGTGAATGAATACAATTTCTTATGAAACTGCTATTTCAGGGGTTCTTAAACTGCAGCAGATAGATGGCTGGGCATGGACAGGAAAAGCTGAGTTCAAATCCAGCTTCTGAGATTAATAACTAAATGACCCCAGGCAAGTCACTTAACTCTCTTTGCCGCAGTTTCCTGTTCAGTAAAATGAGCTGGAAAAGAAACTAGCAAACCACTCAAGTATCTTTGCCAAGAAAACCCTAAATGGGGATATGAAGAGTCAGACACAACTAAAAACAACTGAACAAACTGGGGATCCATAAACGGAAGAGGAAAAATAATACATCTTTATTTTCACAAATATTTCATTGAATTTTAGCATTTCTGTCTATTGTGATTTGAAAAAAAAAAACAAAGATTCTTCTTAGAAGAGCTTCATTGGCTTCACCAGCCTACCAAAGGGGTTCATGACATAAAATGTTTTAGAGCCCCTATTCTAGGACATAGCTGTTTTTATACTTAACACTTTATATTAAAGAACAGGATTTTCTTTCAGTTGGTAAATTTACTTCATTTTATCCATGTCTGCACAGCACAAACTGAACTAGAAATGTGGTCATTTTATGGGTAATTTGATCAAGGAAAATATTCAAATGGAATGCAACATGGCCTTGTGGATGTAGAGCTGACCTCACCTTGGGTTCAAGTGTCACTTCCGAAACTTCCTGACTGAATGACCCTGTGCAAATCACTAAGTCTCTAAGGGCTCTAGGAACCAATCTAAAACTGTACACTATGCAGAGAAGAACCAGTCCCAAATTTGTCAAGGAAGTTTCTTCCCCCAGGACCTCCTTATACCAAGGAAATTGAAGGTCTAATCATTATCCCTGTCCTAAAAGCCAAATGAGATCATTCAGGTTTAAACTCAACTCCAGCATTTCTACATAGATCAAAGGCAGATAACATATCCCACGTGGATAGAAACTTCTCTAAATTCAACTAACATTTCTCAAGCATCTACTTTATTAGAAACAAAAATAAACTGGTTCTAAATACTGATTTGAGTGCAAAGATAAAAAATTAAATAATCCCTGTCATCAAGAAACTTTATAGTGGATTGGGATAGGAAGAATGGTGCAAAGGGGGAGAGAAGAACCTTATAAAATATTTGGAATTTCATCAATACTCTGTACCAATGAAAGTCAGCATACTGTCTGGATTCAATGCTGTGTGGCCAAAACAATTTATCACCTCATGACTAGTCTCTTGGGAATGCATCTCTCTAACATTTAGCTGGATGGATCAATTTTCAGATAATACCCAAACTGTCCTCAATCAGTCAGTCAATCAACAAGAATTTATTATGTACTACATGTCAGACACTGTGCTAAGGGCTGGAAAATATAAACAATAAGAAATATCCTCAAGAAGCTTACATTTGAATGGCATAGAAAACCCATAAATGGAAGGAGATGGAAGAGGAGGACAGATGGTACTGGGCTGCATACTCCAAAACTTTCTCACTTTATAGGGCCTACCAAAACTTTTACTCCCCTGTAATAGCCTTCAAGAGACAGTCCAAAGCTTGGCCCCAAAGGAGAATTGAGAAAATATATGTCCCTATCTTCATTGCAGAGGTGGGGAAATAGAGATATGGACCATTGTATATACTGTCAAACGTGTTATGAGTTTCCTAGTTTTGTTGAACTGCTTTTTATATAAATATTTTATTGTTACTGTTAATCTTTGTTGCAAGAAATAAGAAGGAATACATTCAAAAATGAATGTGAGATAAAGAACAAATATATCAATAAAAATATGAAAACTTTTAAAAGTATATAAGGTCACCTCCACATACCACAGGGAAATATTGGAGTCGTACTTCAGGAAAAGATGGCAAAAATAACTAGTTCAAGAATTGTGTGGCTCTTAATTTGGTTTTTAGTTTTGAATACAGATGACCATACAATTCATACATAAGCATAACTCTATGCAATTAATACCACTTTAAATAAAACCTGAATGGCTTCAAAATTATGGATTTATTGTCTCTGGCACCAAACTACAGGTGCCAACAATAATGGGGATATTCTGAAATTTTTTTGTTGTTTAGTCCTTTTCAGTCATGTTCATCTCTTCATAACCCCATTTGGGGTTTTCTTGGTAAAGATACTCGAATAGTTTGCCATTTCCTTCTCCAGCTTATTTTACAGATAAAGAAACTAAGGCAAACAAGATTAAGTGACTTGCCAGAGCCAAACAGCTAGTTAAGTGTCTGAGGCTAGATTTGAACTCAGGAAGATGAGTCTACCTGACTCTAGCCTCAGCACTGCTATGCATAGCACCACCTAGCTACCCACAATTAGAAAGACTTCTGTCCTATATGTTTTACCATTCAGTCAATAGGCATTCAGTAAATACTTTCTATGGACCAGGGACTGTGCTAGGCTCTGGGAATACAAATACAAGCATAAAAACAGTCCCTGGCTTGAGGAAGTCTAAGATACAGCTTAGAGAAGAAGAAGACATGGCTGGTCTGGGTATTCTCCTTCAAAGGAGCTTCATCCTATCAGAGCAAGAGGCCACATAGGAAGAGGGTACTTCCAAAGTGTTAGTTCCAAGGTTCAAGTGAGTTTCTAGTTTCTGGGGCATGTCATAGAAGGTCCAGAGCTCAACCTGAAGAGGAATGCTTTATATTAAATGGCCACAAAGATGCCATCTTCCTTGCAAAAGAAATTGTACTTGCTGTTCATTTTCCCAAATCCCAGTTCATAGGATCATAGAATTTAGGATGGAAAGGGATCTTAGAGTTGCCTAAATTGCGCACCATCAAGCACATTGTAAGAGATAGCACTAGCATTTGAACCCAGGTGTTCTGCAGCCAGATGCAAAGTTCTTTGTTTAATTACAGTATCCCAAAATTTGCATTTCAACATGTTATTGGAAGGAAGGAAGAAGAGAGAAAGAAAAAGAGAAAGCAAGAGAGAAAGAAAATGAAAGAAAGAAAGAGAGTAAAAGGAAGGAAGGAAGGAAGGAAGAGGAAGAAAAAATGGCATAATATATGAAAATATTTAAACTGAATTTGAAAGTATGAAAAGCAGCCCTGGTCCCAAAAGGACCTCTTTTAAGATTAAGTGCAAGGTCATGAAATCAAACCTTCAATAGTTGGAAATATTAGTTTAGTCTAAGGCATTTACTTATCTATATCTAAGTGACAGTTTAATGACCTATTAAAGCAATATGGGACCATGTGTACTAATGTGCTTGGTTTCCAATACTTTGACTGTTTTACATCTAAATAATGCCACACTTGGGGCTAATGTCTGTTGCATTCTCTAACTCATCAATCCTCCATGTGACATTGTTTGGAAAATGGATTATTAAGTCACCAAGGAAGAATGTGCTGAAGCCCAAGCCTGCTCTTTTAACTCGTTTGTTGTTTTCCTTCCCTTAACTGTAATATAACTCCCCAGACAAATTCAGTCATTCCGGTGAGATTCCCCAGAGGAAAGCCCTGGTAATACCAGCTACTGCTTTGGCACAGCATGTGCTGTCAGGAAGAGAGGTTTTCTTCTTTTAAAATCCTGGTCTCCTCCCCCTGAAGCAGTCTTCTTGGCCAGTCCATCAAGATTTGGAAAAATGCCTCCTACTTAGTAAAGTACTAATTTCAGACCTAGTATGACATGGAAACTTGGAACCTCAACCTCTGAATGGGGCATAATCTACACAGCAGTCTCCCAGGATAGAAAGCATGGTTTCTGTGCATTTCTGTTATAATTAAACAGCACTAAAAATATAAAATCTTTTGCCTGTGTGGCAGCAGATTTGATAACGATTCCTTTCTTTAGCCTGTGAACAAAAGAGGTTTCCCTCTACTTCAGCTGTCATTCTGATCAGGGAAACACATTTCGTAAAGGAGTAGCTGGAAGTGAGTACAAATGTGGAGATAACATTTTCCAGAGCATTATATAAAAGCCCTATTATTTACAACCAGCGCATGCCTTTGATTACATCCTTCAATCATAATATGATGCAGGCTTACATTTATTCAAAATTTCCCTTGACTACCCTGTCATGCTAGAGAAATGGCTGATAGCTCTTTCCTTTCATCTTTATTTCATATCAACTGGAAAAATAAAAGGGAGACAAATTATGTTTGGTCACCTCCAATACCATTTTGTTTCTGCTTCATGTCGTTTTGTCTATTAAAACCTTACCATTGAAGTTCTTTTTTAAATATAGTTTTATTTATTTTATTCATTCATTTTTGTAATGTATCTTCACTATTCAAATAGAATCATAGACCTATTGATGGATGAGACCACAGATTCCCTCTGATCCAAATCCCTGTTTTTTCCAGATGAAGGACAGTGAAGTCTAGGGACATTAAATAACTTGTTTCAGATTAAATAAGTAGGGCAGCTAGATGGTGCAGTGGATAGAGCACCAGCCCTGGAGTCAGGAATACCTGAGTTCAAATGCGGCCTTAGACTAACCCCAAGTGCTTCACAAAAACCCCCCCAAAAAACAAACAAGATTAAATAAGTAATTACCAAGTGTCAGAGGATTTGATCTTAAGTCCTCTGATTATAGAACTAGTGCTTTCTGCTGTGTCATGAATATAAAAGAGTTATGTTGATTATTTTAAATAATGGACATTGAATATGTCGATAACTATCTTCTGGCTCAAATGTTTGTTGTTTGTTTACTGGGTTCTTTTACAAGACCTATAATCTCATTGCTATGTGATAATCTCAATGGGGAAGCACAATTCATAGTTTTAGAGAGTTGCCTGGAGCATTCACTGAAAGGACAAGTGACTTTACCCAAAATTGATCAGCATGTGTCATAGAGAGAGAACTTGAACCCATGCCATCTTGAGTCCAAGGCCAGATCCCTGACCATCATGCCAGGCTGGCTTTCAACCCAAATACAAATAACCTATTAAATTAATAAAATGCCAGCAGTTCTCATATCTTCAATCTAAGTATAGGTATTTTATCATATTTTTGTTCATTGTAATGTAATGGGAAAAGCATTGACTTTAGAGTTGAGAAATCTGGATAATAATAATAGCACCTAACTTCCAGGGTTGTCATGAGAAAATATTTCAAAAGCACTTTGCAAATATTAAAGCACTATATGTATAAACACTACCTATCAATATCATTATTATCTGGCAAAGATGACTAAAAAGAAAAATGGCAAATGTTATAAAGGCCATAGGAAAACAGGCACATTAAGGCACTGTTGGTGGAGTTGTGAATTGGTCCAGGCATTCTGGAGAGCAATTTGAGATACCCCCAAATTTACTAAACTCCATACCTTTTGACTCAGTGATACTAGTACCAGATCTCTATCCCAAAGAGATCAGAAGAAGAGGAAAAATATCCATATTTACAAAAAATTTATAGCCCTTTTTTGTGTTAGCAAAAAACTAGAAGCTAAGGGAGTATGCATCAACTGACGAATGGCTGAACAAGTTATGGTATGTAATTGTAATAGAACACTATTGTCTTATAAGAAATGATGAAGGGGATGATTTTAGACAGACCTGGGATGATTTGTATAAACTGATGTAAACTGGGAGATCACTTTATATGATGACAACAGCATTGTAAAAACAAACCATGATTCGAGAAGACTCATGATAAAACATGCTACCCACCTTCTAAGAGATACTCAACTCAGGTTGAAGGCTGAGAAATAAGTTTTTTGACATAGCCAATACAAGAATTTATTTTGCTTGAATTCAATAGATACATAGATACACATATATAATATACATATATGTATGTATATGTGTTGATGTACATGTATATCTACATATATAGTCATTAAAAAGAATTTTGTTTCAAAGGGAGAGAAAGGAATGAGAGGGAAAGGAAATATTTGTTCATTAAAAATAAGGGGAAATGTGAAATTGGAAATCTTATATAAACAATTGTTGAAAACTGTCTCTACATGTAACTGGAAAATAATAAAATACTTTTATTTAAGTTAAAAAATAAGGAGAAAATATAATATACTTCAAATTGTATTTGTAATCATAAAGTTAATTGCTGACTTTAAGGAAGAATTTCTACTTTGATAAGTAAAGAGAAGTGGTTTTGCAATCTCACAAATAGGTTTTAACTTGTACTGTATACCAAGGAGACAAACTAACAAATATCTAAATAGATTATCATTTGGTCAAGGCAGAAACAGATCAAACTGAAAGATAAATAATTTGCCTTGAATATAAAAATAAATAGAAGCAAAGTTATTACATATGATCATTTTTCCCTGTGTTTTTCTGTGGGCTACCCCAAAAGACTTGAGTTTCTACCCTTAAGCAGAGGGCAGCTATTAACAAATTAATTGAATCATAATTATACCCCTCTTGTTAATTAAAGGCAATTATTTGTTTAAACCAATTTTATCAACATTATCAGTGCCTGAATTCACAAGAATGGGAACTAGACATTGCTTATATTTTCTAACACAGGATTATAGTCTCCATTATGGAATTAGTTTTCAGAAAAAAATAATTTTATATTAATAATAACTAGCATTTATATAAAACCTACTATGTGTCAGTCAGGGTACTAAATTCTTGACAAATCTCTCATTTGATCTTCACAACAAGTCTGGGAGGTAGGTGCTATTTTTATCTCTACTTCAGAGTTAAGGAAAATGAAGCAAACAGGTTAAGTGACTTGCCCACACAAGATAGTAAGTGTCTGACACTAAATTTAAGCTAAGGTTTTACTGACGCCAGGCCCAACACTATCTCCTATGCCACCTACCTGCCTAATTTTTTGTTGTTCAATAATTTCAGTCTTGTCTAACACTTTGTGACTCCATTTAGGGTTTTCTTGGCAAAGATACTGAACTGATTTGCTGTTTCCTTCTCCAGCTCATTTTACAAATGAGGAAATTGATTCAAACAGTATTACGTGACTTGCCCAGGTTCCCAGAGTTAGTGAGTGCCTCAGGCTGGATTTGAACTCAGCAAGATTAGTGTTCCTGATTCCAGGCCTACCATTCTATCCACTGTGCCACCTAGCTACCCTTAGTTTATCACTTTTTTCTTTTTTGTTTTCACAATAGAACTACAAAAGGATACCATTTAATGGATTGGTTAATAGAGGGAGCATGACATAGCAAATAAAGAACTGGCCTTGAAGTGAGGAAAATCTGGTTCAAGTCCCGCCTTTGACACATAATAACCATATGATCGGGGCAGCTAGGTGGTGCAGTGGATAGAGCACCGTCCCTGGAGTCAGGAGGATCTGAGTTCAAATACAGCCTCAGACACTTAACACTTACTAGCTGTGTGACCTTAGGCAAGTAACTTAACCCCAGGAGCCTCACCAAAAAAATAAAAAATAATACTAATAACTATCTGATCCTGGACAAATCACTTCATTTTTTGGTCTTCAAGATAGCTCTCTAAAACTACAAATTTCAGAGAAGGTGCTAACCTGCACTCGTAGAGGAAATACCTCACAGGATGTTCTTCTACCAATGTAATTATAGATCTAGTCCCCCTCACTATTTATTCATATCATCCAAATTGACTAAGAATCTATTTCACTACTTAATGGAATATCATGTAGTACAATGATCTGCTTCCTCTGAACCTGAAGAGATTGATTCATGGACAGTTGATCAGAGCAATTTCTGATGATCCTATCCAAGCAGATTGTTAAATTTTTATGTGGGGGCAGCTAGGTGGTGCAGTGGATAGAGCACTAGCCCTGGATTCAGGAGGACCTGAGTTCAAATCTGACCCCAGACACTTGACACTTGACACTTACTAGCTGTGTGACCCTGGGCAAGTCACTTAATCCCAATTGCCTCACCAAAAAAAAAAAAAAATTATGTGAGTGTTAATATCTTAGAAGTCAAAGATTAGCCCTTCTCCCACCACTTGAGGTCTTGGGGAGCAAAAGGGACCTGCTTTGTTTTCATTTCATGCTCTGACTTTGCTATTTAGACTCTGGGGAAAGAAGAGAGACAGGAGTAGATAGGGGAATCAGGGACCACATGGAGAGGTACTGACATCATTATAATCATTGCCCAGAAGCCCTGGTACAATGAAAATACGGTGACTTCAGGGACAATTTAGTACAGCTAGAATAGCTTCTAACACTTAAGTCAATGACCAGGTACCATGAAGAAAATATAATTCTGAAGCTGCTGAAATTGTCAGTCATAATGAATCCCATTCAGATACAAGACATGACAGGTCCTCATTGTCTTCTTTGCTTTCCTTTATTAATCTAAAAATCTGAAATTTGGACTTCTCACATTTCCATTGATTTCTCTCTATACATTATAGGTATATATGATAGAGATCCCAGCTCATCTGAACCCAAAGATCTGAGAGGTAAACAATAGAAAGGCTAGAAAATGATTGGAAGCAAATGACTCCATAGAGGAGTCTGGTCTAGTAGTTTCTTTTTTGTTTTTACTCTATGGATAATAAACTATTGATCACAGTAGGCTAAGCCTCTGAATCACAAATGTATTAGGCATTGACTTGAGAGAGAGTTATAGACAGCAGATTTGACATTTTAATTTTTTGAGCAATATCTCATTCTATCTCCTAGATCAGGGGCTCTTAACCTGAGATCCATGAAGTTGTTTGGTTTGTATGTGTGTATACAAATGCATAGGTGTGTATCTGTATAGATGTATATATGTAAATGTCAGTGTGTATATATGTTTGTATATACATTAATATATGTATATTGTGTGTATGCACATATATATGTATATCCTAGATTAAGTGGAAACTAGACCAAGCATGAGTTTTGGCTCATAGGCTTACCCTAAAGGGGGTAAATCCTAAAGATCTGCATGCTTAGCGCTCTCTAGTGGTTTGAAGAAATACTATAGATGCTTTGGAAAGGACTATCCTTTTAAAATGTCTCCTAGAGTAGTTTATAAACTCTGAACTGGTAGCTCAAGTAAGGAGCCTCCTGGTGGCCAATTCAGATATTATACTCAGCTAATTGATATATAATTACCACATAATTGATAGTGATATATTGGCTTCCTGTAGGCATAAAGAGGGCAACACTCAAGTCACACTAACAAAGGACCCCATTTGGGCACAGTCACATATTACAGGGCTCATATAGCCTCATCATAAATTTCTCTGGCTGACTCTCTCTCTCTCTCTCTCTCTCTCTCTCTCTCTCTCTCTCTCTCTCTCTCTCTCTCTCTCTCACACACACACACACACACACACACACACACACACACACACACACACACACACACACAATTTCTCTCTCATCTCTTCAAGCCAGAGGAAAACAATTCAAGCAAAGACATTGGCCTAGAGTTATAAAAAAATTAAGGCCATAATTAAACATTGCATATCCTTGAAAACTCTATATACTCTAATAGCTAATTCTTACAGACATTTCCAAAAGTATAGTTTTTGCTTAAGCTATACCAGATATATATATATTAAAGTGCTATAAGCTGGTAGTATTACTACTCATTCTCTAAAAGCAATTAATGTTACTACCCATAGTCACCCCTTCACTGAATCCAGATGATTTCCATTTTTATTTGCGAAAACAATTATTATCTGCTGCAGAGAATCCCTAGCTAGTTTCCTTCAAAGCTCAGCTTAAATGTCTCCTTCTAACTGAGGCATTTCCTGATCTTTCCCCAACCACTATTGCCTCTCTAGCCAAAGAATTACTTTGTGATTGCATCACATATATTCTGAATACACTTCTATGTATTATATTATCTCCCTGATAGATTATAAGTTCCTTTTGTATCCCCAGGCCATAACACAATGTTTGACATCCAGTAAGTACATAATAAGTACTTAATTGCTTGATCATTCTAAAAGCTGCAAATAAAGCCTAGTCTCTAAATGCTAAGTATAGCTGAGATTGAAGCAATTATCTGTCTAAAAACTAATACTAATAATAATAGTAGTAAGGTTAATGTTATTAATAAGCTTGATTTTCTGAACATTTCTAAAGCATATTTTTGACCCAAATTATCTATATTGTTACCTCAAAAGTAGAACTTCATACAGATTTTTTTAAAAAGGGAACTTTCAGTACAAAAGATATATAGAAAGGATGTTCATAATATTTTTAGTGTTCTCTACTGGAGCTGAAAGTTATTTTTTAATTCAAAGATGAAGAGCTGCAGTACTAATGAAGAGTTTTTAACCACCCAGAGGACATTACTTTAGAAACAATCTATTATTTAGATGAGATTTAATTAAGGGTTTTGTCATGTAATTAATGTTTACCACCATCATGTTTTGTTTTTATAAAAGATTGAATTTGACATAGAAACAGGAGTCATGATACTTTTCAGGAAGAAAAGCATCACGTATTATCCTCAGGAAAGGAAAACATTCATGGCAGGAATTATATCTTTTCATTTTCATTCTAATTTGACTTTTATTACTTGTCTTTAATTATTCTGCTTGAATAGTATAGATATAAATTTGTGGATTAATCACAGGTAGGTGGTCATCTGAAGTTTGAGAACCCCCTAAGCTTATAAGAAACTAGAAGAGTCAAAATGTACTTACAGATAGATTGTTGCATAGGGGAGGGGAGGGAGGAAAGAAAATTGGAGGTAAGGGTGTGTTAAAGCAAGCTTGAAGGGACTCTCACAAACAGGTTGTTAAATTTTGAGTGTAAACATTTTTGGAAATCTGCAAACACTACAAATCCAGGCTGGATTTGTTATTGTTGAGTTATCTAGACATAAGGAAGTAATGGAGTAAAATGTGAATAATTCAGATTAAACTCAAAAGTACATGATGCATACATTTGATGAGCCAGTTTTAAATATTTATGAGTATACCCCTGGTAAAAGTGTCTTCAGGGTCACCCTGGACCCCAGAATTTCGAGTCCCCAATGTATAAGAAGGGTTAGTGTTTATTGGCTCTCCAACCATAATTTCACACCCACTCAAGAAAGAAAGTACAAGCTCCCCATTGTTCTGAACACCAGCCAGCAGGACAATCAATGTGCCATACTCTATATTCACAAAATGATACAGAAAGACAATTAGACAACTAAATAAGCATTCATAAGACTTACCTTGGTGTCTGGTTACCCACAGAGTAATAAGAAAATTTTGATAGATTTTTCCTGAGCTCTGGGTCAGTGTCTACCATGAAGCTGCCTAAAAAAGTTTGAGGACCTTAGTCTAGCACTTATACAGCTATGTAGGTAGCACAACCACAAGTAGCCTTGTAGAATGCAAACTAAAATCATAAGCTTATTGATCACCAGCTAAAGGCAACTAAATGGCACTGGTCCTAGAGTCAGGAAGACCTGAATTCAAATGTGGCCTCAGACACTAGCTGTGTGATACTGGGCAAGTCACTTAAACCTGTTTGCCTCAGTTTCTTCTCCTGTAAAAGAAGATAATAATAGCATGTCACTCTCAGGATTGTTGTGAGGATATAATGAGGTATTTGTAAGATGCCTACCACCATACCTAGCACATTTAAGCATTATAAAATTGTTAGCTCTAATCATCATCAATCTTTATAAGGCAACCTTGAGCCATCAGAAAATAATATTATTCTTATCTTTATTTGTTTATAATAATAATAATAATAGTAGCTAACATTTATATAACTTGTTGAGATTTGTGAAGTACATCACCATGCATTAACTTATTTGATTTTCACAGCAACTTTATTATGTAAGTGCTATATCCCCATTTTTTACATTAAGAAACCAAATATGGTTAAATGACTTTCCCAATATCACATTGCTAATAAATGTCTTAGCTGGGATTTGAACTGAGGTCTTCCTAATTCCAGATCCAACATTTTATCTACTATACCAATTATTCAATAAGTTCTTACTTTGTGCCAAGAACTGTGCTGTTTTAGCTATGCAAAAGTGTAATGGGGCTACCTTTAAAAGTAGTAGGCTGCCCCTCATTAAAGATAGTCAGGTATAGACTGGATACAATTGGTAGGTATTTTGTACAAGGAATTCTTTAGGGGGGATGGTTGGGCCAAATGTCCTCTGAGATCCCTTTCATCTCTAAAATTCCAGGATATGCTTTTGCCATGTTGACAGTGTCAACAAGTAAGATGAAGTACAAGGTACTTGTCAATACATATTAACATATATTAATCCATATGTTTCTGGGAATTCAAAGTTTTAGGAGGGGAATCCTTTTCCTTACTCTTTGTTAAGCAAAGCCCAAGTCTTCTTTCTCTTATGGCATCCATCATGATGGGTCTTTGTAATGATTTGAGTAACTGAATTCCATTCAACAGAATGAGGGGAAAATAGACAATCATCCTATCATTAACAAAGTTCTTAGAACAGAGCCTGGAACTTACTTACTAAATGTTTCTTCATTGATCAATTGGTTTCTTTCCAATATCATTGAACTTGATGTAAATAAACCATAGACTTTCACAGATAATCTAATCTCATAACTACATAATCATAACCACAGATAATTATAGCTTATCCAAAGGTACATCAATAATTATTGCTGGATCCAGAATTAGAACCCAGGTCTCCTGACTCCCAGATTGGTTCTCATTGCACTTGGATGGCACCTGGTCATTTTACAGAAAAAGATATTAACTGAGACCTGGCAAAAACAGCTGTGTGCTCACTTGCTTAGAAATGAGCAGCAGCACTATGATGAATGCAAAGGCAGAGGTGTGCCAGAGCCAGTGTGAGAATGTCTAGTTTTTGAGTACGAGAAGCTACCCCTTGGGAATAAGCAATGCTACAAATGAGGCCTTGATTTATTTTTTGATTGATTGTCTAGATATGGTAAAGTTGTAGAGAAAATGTCAATAATACAGATTAAACTTGAAGTATGTATATGTTTTTGTTTATTTGGTTAGTTTTTGTTTGGTTTTGTTTACCCAGAGATCTGATTGTTAAACTTTATCAGCATATCACTGTAAACTAGGTAGAGGGACTATTTAAGAAAATGGAATAGATCTTTTTCCAGTTCCTATTCATCTTTTGGGGGGGTTGACCTCAGGTCCTCCTGAATCCAGGGATGATGCTTTATCCACTGTGTCACCTAACTGCCCCTGGAAGAGATCTTTTTTATGCAGCCTATAAAGTCAAGGGCTTTAGAAAACTATTTATTGAAATCAGAGGGGTGCAGTTGGATAAGGTCATATAATTTAGTCAAGTGGTTATTCTCTAAAGCTCTGTTACCATAGCAGGTAGGGAAGCAAATGTTCTTATGGTTATTTAAATTTTAATGAGCACCAGAAATATAGTCACATTTGTACATTTGCTAGACACTGTGACATAATAATATGAGGGTCAGTGCTTTATTGCTGAGCCAAGCAACAGCAGCAGCACGTAGTGTTAGAAGCAAAAGCATTGACTTAAAATTTGAGAAACTTTTGGTCTGTTTCTGACTTCCCCCTTAATTTGCTATGTGACTTCATCTTGTTATGGCAAAAATAGTATTGCTTTTAGTGTCAAAGGAACATGACTCAAATCCCAGCACTGCCAACTGGTGTCCATGTGGCCTTGAATATCTCTAGGCCTCAGTTTCCTGATCTGTAAAATGAGGGAGTGTTGGACTAGATGACAAATAAAGTCCATCTATAAATTTATGAATCTATGACCTTCCCTATGCCCTAGCTTTTCTTGTGCAGACTGGGGATTTTAACATTTGCCCCTTCAAAAAGAAATTAGATGGAGAAAATTCTTAAGAATAAAAGGAAAAGAGAATTTTGCTACATAGCCCTATGAACAAGTAACTTAATGGATCTTGGTCTCAAATTCCTCCTCTCTAAAATAAGGAGGTTTTACTTAGATGGTCTCAAAGGTCCCTTACAGCTACGATTCTATAATCTTATGAGGGTGGAATAAGAAAAGGCTAGAATTGGCCCAGGCCAGGCTATAAAAAGATACAAGTTGTAAGTGCTTCATACCTTGAGGAAAGAATAGCTGTGGGATCTGAATTACAAAGAATGAGTCCATTTCTCATAATATCCCTCTACCTTATGTGAGCAGAAGAGAATGATTACAAAAGTAATGTTGACTAGCAAGTGGCTTTTGCAATTTTGCATTTTGAAAAAGGTGGAAATATGTAATACCCTATTTCTATTGTTTGCCATCCCTACAGATTCAATAGTGGCACCGTGTCTAGAGTGTCGTGCCAGAGTCAGGAAGAATCATGTTCCTAAATTCAAATCTGGTCTCAGACACTTACTACCTGTGTAACCCCAGACAAGTCACTTCAGCCTGTTTGCCTCAGTTTTCTCATCTATAAAATGAGCTGGAGAAGGAAATTATAAACCAGTCCAATATCTTTGGCAAGAAAATCCCAAATGAGGTCGGGAAAAGTCAGACATGACTGAAAAAAAACTGAATGACAGGTTCAATGCTAGAGCCAAATAGATTGCATAGCACTGAGAGTACTGGGCCTGGAGGCAGAAATATCTGAGTTCAAATCCAGACTCAATCACTAACTAACTATGAAAACCTGGAGAAGTCACTTAATTCTGTCTGCCTCAATTTCCTCGACAATAAAAGAAATATAATTATATAAAGCCTAACTCTCAGAGTGGTTGTGACAGTCAAAGGAGATAATATTTGTTAAGTGCCTGT
Source organism: Dromiciops gliroides (assembly GCF_019393635.1). Classification (NCBI taxonomy): domain Eukaryota; kingdom Metazoa; phylum Chordata; class Mammalia; order Microbiotheria; family Microbiotheriidae; genus Dromiciops; species Dromiciops gliroides. The sequence goes on from NC_057863.1 coordinate 454,094,595, forward strand.
TACATAGAAGATGCCTAGTAAATTTTTATTTTCTTCTTTCCTTAAATTGAACATTTCAATGAAAACTCTGCTGGTCATAGTGATCCAAACAGAGATAGTTCCACCCTTTAAAAAAAAAAAAAACAACACCGAGTTCTAGGATATGAAGACTTACCTTGTCACTATTTCTTACCATTTAACTTTAGAAGAATAACAAGATAATAATCATCTATGTTTTCTATTTCATGTCCGAAAGTGTTAGCAATGAGTAAAATTCTCACTGTGTATTCTTTCCAGATGAACTGAAGCTAGACAGCTAAATCAGTAATGCCATCTAACATGGTTATATTAGCTCAGTGATGCAGAAAAGCCCATCTGTAACATCATCAACATGACTAAACTAAGGGAGTAGACTAAAAGCCATGTATAGCAGTTAATTCAAGGAAATCTTATGAATGCCTTTTAAAAGAGGGATAATGTAATTGATGACAAATGAATAATGGCAGGCATCTGACCATGGGTATGTAGTAATAAGTTTGCCGAAATGATCTATAAACTGCTTTAGAACTCAATTTCATATGCGTTTTAAAAAAAAACAACTTATCAAATTATTTTGCTGCAGTTCACTAAGTTTTAACTGTGGGCAATTGACTCAAGTATATGTAATTTGTTAGGAGAAATATGTAAGAGCACTTTTTTAAACAGCTGCCTGGATGTGCTACTATTTAATCTTATTTGTACAGATTGGAAATGGGCACCTCCAGCTATTGTCTACATCCTGTTCGAGTGTGACTTATTGGTGAATACCCTTAAATGGGGGGAGGGGATTCTTTGGCATCTTATTTTTAAATAAAATAGGCATGTTTTACTTCAACTATGCCCAGCATATATGCCTAGTTAACAAATTGTTAAATCACAAATAAAAAGGTTTGTTTTGAAAGTGCAGCAATTTGATTAGAAAAATAAAATAACCTACTTAACAAAGTTATCATTCCAAATTGTGTATTGTGCAAGAACCTCACCAAAATGTACTGTTTGAAAACATTCCAAGGCTTCGAGAAGAGCAGAAATAATCCCCCCTCTCAGGAGAAAAAAAAAAAGAAAGAAAAGCAATAATGGAAGGGCCAATTCAGTTTAGAATGGGTATATCATCTATGATATAGATGTTACATTCATAAGGGAACAATAGGTTTTTGTGTAACCAGGCTCCTACCTAAGCAGGGTGGGAGATGATGCATGCTGGGTATGAAGGGACATTGTTGTTCAGTCATTTTCAGTCATATCCAACTTTTTCATGACCCCATTTAGGGTTTTCTTGGCAGAGATACTGGAGTGGTTTGCCATTTCCTTCTCCAGCTTGTTTTACAGGTGAGGAAACTGAGGCAAACAGAGTTAAGTGATTTGTGCAGGGTCACACAGCTAGTTAGGGTCTCCAGGCCCAGCACTCTATCTACTGCACCACTTTAGCTGCCCAATAGTATGAAGGGACATGTGACTCCTAACTGAGAGAGAAATGCTGAGCAGGATGCAATGCTACATTACTAAAAGATTTACTGAGTTGGGCCCAGAGGTTGGTTTGGGGTTTGTCTGCTTGTTATTGTTGTTGTTGCTGCTACTGCTGTTGTTGTTGTTGAAAGAGACATTATTTCAGAGACTCCTTGGGAAAAAGTTAACAGTCATAGCAGAATGCCTTTAATTTCTAGCTTACCTCCCTGGAAACTACTAGAATGGATCTCCTTGGGTGAGATTGAACTCTCTTCTTGGTTTAAACTGAGATATTTTCTTGCTGATATATTTCCCAGCTGAAGCATTTATTCTCTCTGTATAAGTTCTGGTATATTCTAATCAGTTGGACTTCTCCAGTTTCTATTTGGTGTTTTGATTAGATCAATGAATTTACTTAATAGTCTCTATTTTTGATGGTCTTTTGTGTAGCCAGTGTTCTGTAGGAAGCAACTAAGCTAGTAAGTAGAAGCTAAAATCTACCTTGGCCCTGAGCAGCAACAAGGAAACTGGCTTTCCTTCTGAATTCAGACTTAACCCATTTAAATTTAGAGGAATAACAAATAATACTTATCTTTGTTCTCTATTTCATAGAAATATAACAGAGACATTTGAAGGGGGCAGATAGATATAAGCCCACCTCAGTACCCTTTAGAGACCAAAGTAAAGAGAACCTGACCTCTCCAAGGTATTTGGCCTGCCTGTCCCTTCTTCTCCAGCTAGCATGCCGGCAGTATAAACACAGCTCTCAGCCATACTCCTTTATGATAAGGCAGAACAGGTGTCAGATCCTATCTATCCAGGCCACACACAAGCCATAGCTATATATTTGGACAAACTATGTGATCATACATATCATATATTAGTAAATTTCTTATTTACTAATTAAATTAGTGTTAATTTGTAAATTTAGGACAATTTGTGCCTCCCCCCAACATTTTACATTCCTGGAAGGTAATTTCCCCAAAGAAAAGGTATCAAAATGAAAAAGCCCATTTTTCTTTCCAATGTAAATTGAGGACATACTGAGTTTCATGGGCTCCCAGCAAATTAAATCTTGAATTAATTCAACATATGCTAACAGAGCATCCCTTAACTACATAGCAACATAAGGTAGATCCTGCAGAGCATTTGAAAAATAAAAAACAGGAGATGTAGATTCTGCCTTGAGTACTAATAATATAGTTGGGGAAATCATACATAAATGAAATAACTAGAGGAACAAGGATGTAGCATGGCAATATAATACAAGTAGTATATATTTAAGAGTTTGAGAACTACAAAGAAAATGTTACTAGAGGTGTTGAGTCTTAATCAGGTCTTAAAGAAAGAAATGTGAGTTGCTAGAAAGGAGACAATAGTTCAATCAAGAGAATGAATGACTAACTAAAGTAACAAGGCCATTCTAGAACATGACAAGAACCAAAATTGAATCAGTATGGTTAACACAAGAAAGAAAGTTCCTGAATGCTGCACTGATTTTTATCCATGGTGATCGAAATAATTAAAATAGAGCTTGATTAATATTTTTTGTCAATTATCTGTTAATAAGTTAGATGGAAAAGAAGAAAAACTGGAAGTGTATTTATCAAATAGGAGGCTTTTGTAACAATTCAGACTTGAGAAAGAAGAATTGGACCAGAATGTAGGCTAGGAAAATAAACAACTTAGGATCAAAAACGTAGAAGTACAAGAGACATTAAGAATCATCTTTAAAAGGGGGGGGAGGGGCAACTAGGTGGCACAGTGGATAAAGCACAGGCCCTGGATTCAGGAGGACCTGAGTTCAAACCCAGCCTCAGACACTTGACAATTCCTAGCTGTGTGACCCTGGGCAAGTCACTTAACCCCAATTGCCTCACACCAAAAAAGCGGGGCGGGGGTGGGGGGGGCAGCTAGTTGGTACAGTGAATAAAGCACCAGCTCTGAATTCAGGAGTACCTGAGTTCAAATCCAGTCTCAGACACTTGACGCTTACTAGCTGTGTGACCCTGAGCAAGTCACTTAACCCTTGTTGCCCTGCCCCCCCCCCAAAAGAAGTATCATCTAATCCAAGGATTCTTCACCTTTTTGTGTCATGACTCCCTTGGCAGTCTGTGGAAGCCTATGAATCCCTTCTCAGAAAAATGTTTTTAAAAAATACAAAAAAAATGCATAAGACTACAAAGGAAACCAAATATATTGAAATATAGTTTTTTAAAGTATTTTTCAAAACAATTTCATGGCCCCACTTTTGGAATTCCTGTTTAAGAGAGTTGCCTGAAATCCCTGAGCATTTAAATGATAAATAAATTATCTGTGGCCATTGAAGTTACTATATCTCAAAAGTAGGACTTAAGCCAAGTGTTCCTGACTCTAAGGGCAGTACTTAATGTACACTACACTATGATGTACCTCCTATTGGATCTGTTGTAATGAACAAAATACAAATTCATTTAAAATATTAATTTATAATACCTTTTTGTCATTAATTTCCTTAATCAATAGATATGTTACTATTGAAACCCATCTCCCAGAATCATTGGAGATCTAATATTGGATCCTGGGGTCTTGACCTTGGAGAGGGTGGGTTAAAAATATTTTGGGTTAATGTACCCACATGGTTTTAAAGAGAAAAGTCACTAAGACAATATTTAAGTATGTCTATGTTTTCCAAAAAAAAAATGACAATCTCTCCAACTCCCACACAGTCACTCAGTATATTAAATATGGGTATGGAAGTTTCATAGGACCATAGAAACATAGATTTAGAGCTAGAAGACACGTTAAATGCCATCTAATCCAATACTCTAATTTTACAAATGAATAAAGGAATTGCTTTTATTTCCCTCACCACGGAAAATGCATGACTGCAATGAGATAGATGTTGGTGAGCAAATTCGTGAAACATAAAGCCCTCAAATAGCCCATTAAATTCATTGGACTCTTTCTGAAAGATAAAGACACTTTGAGGGACTGCTGAAAAGATATTCCCTATTCACCTCAGATGAGGATCATCTGAGTAACTCACAATAGCTGGTTTCATAAGATCCAGTCTTCTTTACCCACCCCATGGCATGGTTCTAGTCCTCCAACTAAAGAGTGATTCTTTTGGTGGCATTCTTCTTTTTATCCAAAAATCACTCTAGTGAAGAAACCTTTTCCCTCTAAGAATTTGAAACCTAAATCTCAATCTCAGGAACTCTCACTCAAGAAATGAAAGTCACCCATGAGGTAACCCCTAAGACTGGAAACATACATTCTCAGGATCACTAATCTCTTACCTGTGCCCAGATCCAGGATCAACAGACCCAGAAACTCTCCTTTCAAGGTTGGTGTGGGAAAGCATAGGGTTCTTTTCATGTGTTTTTCTTGCAATTTGCCTTTTTTGGTAGGAAGAGGGAGGTAAGTAGGAGAAATCCCATCTACCACCTTGCTATGCTCCAAACTGGACTCTAATAGAAAGAAAACTCAGATTTTTTTTAAAAAAGAGTCAAATTGTATAGATCACAGAGTAGTTAGCTTCTCAAACTATAGTCTATCCTTCTTTCCTCTTAGAGGCAGCCCCAGTTACTAGGGACTAATCAGAAGAATTCTGTTTCTTCTTAGGCAGAGGATTAGGGTGCATGTCTACCTCCATGGGAAACACCTCTTTCAAAAAAAAGGTCTGCAAAGTATAATCTCATAAAATCTATTGAAATATTCATCAAATTGATTGGGAGTTCTGATCATACCTCAACATACTATCAGTGGGGAAGTGGTAGGAACAATATCGTAACTCCTGCCCCCATGAAAGTTAAGAAAGTTATTTTTTTTCCTTAAAAGGTTTTGACACCATCCTCAAGATTTGACTGGCTAGGGGTCTAAAGTCTCAGGCTATTGATATCAATTCTTATCACCTGAATATAAGACAGCCACAGGTAGCTCCAGGTGCACTCCCTAATGCATGGCTGGTAGATTACAACTCAGGTGTGGGGAAAAGACTCAGGTGCCAGTGGTGCTGACTTGGAGCAGCAGCAGAATAAGACACAGGTCATGCTAGCCAGGAGACAATGAGCACAAATGTAGACCCCAGTAGCAGTAGACATCAGTGGGCAGTAGGCAGAGATGTGAGCCCCAGTTGCAACAGACAGCAAAGTGTCTCCCAGGTCCACAGTAGCCCAGTGAAGAAAATCGGGCACTGGAATACACAGGGACATAAGGCAGCCCAACTCTAACCCATCATTTATTCTAATACCAAGCTAATCGGCTCTACCACATTGCTACCAATACAACATTCAGTCACCATTGTACAAGTTCCACCCATGGAAGGCCTGGAGGACCAAGGAGTAGCATTGTTAGGAGTGTCTTGCTTTGCGTTGGTAAGGGAACAAAAGGCTGGAGCTTTTGACATTGCTACCTGGTCATTTAAGTACAGCCAAATCATGAGGAACTTAGCTCATCCTCTGTGATATTTGACTAGTGGAACACAATGGGAAAAACAGTCAAAGGAGCTCCACTCAGGGGTTCTTAATGCCTATTCTTGTTGAATATCCTTCTCCTGGTATGATTATATAAACTCTTTTTCCTAACTGTTGAACGATTTATGAGAGTCTCATCTTATTCCAATATTGAACTTATAATACCATAGACGGTCCTGGTATAAGCTCCAACTCTAACAATTAAAAAATATATTTAAAAAGAGACCATCATAGATGGTCTAGAAACCACAGACTAGGAAATTGGTAGTATTTAGGTAGTATCATGAAATATTGGCTTGGGTGCTTTCCCTAATCTCTTCGTTTTCTGTACTCTATCATCTACCCAGATTTCTTGTCCTCTTTATTTATATTATATACTCTGTGATATATTTAGTATGATCTTTTCAAACTTCAGAGAAAAGATAAAGATACTAAGTATAATGTCCTCTCCACAGGTGGAGAAATAGGCCAAACTACTTCCTTCCCTAATAAAATAAAAAAATCCAAAACCTTTGTAGAACTCCATAAGTAGTAACAGGGAGAGTGTCCTAATGAACTAGATGAACCACTCCCACATCCAGCCAAATCTGTCACTAGTTCTCCACATCCCTCCTCCTTCCAACAAGTTCATGCCCTTATTAATTCTTCACTCTTTTACCACATTCACTCCTCTACCTGTCTCTTTATTTGTACTTCTTACAATACTCTCCTCTCGCCTTTGTCACCTATCTCCACTGGTTCTTTAAAGTCTGTAGTAAATATGGGACCTATAGAAATAAAATTGATATGTGTATTCAATTTAAATAATATAGCATATATAATACAGTATACTTTCCTGTGACTAGGCAACTCTGATATTCAAAAATATGTACTCTTTTACCTCCTCCTGGAATAATTATATTTTTGTCATTTTCATAGAATACTTCAACAATGTTTCTTGTTCTAGATATGGATGGCTCAGTTATGAATTTATTTTATTCAGTTGTTTTCTAGTCCTGTCTAACTCTTCATCACCCCATTTGGGGTTTTCTTGGCAAAGATTCTAGATTGCTTTACCATTTCACTCTCCAGCTAATTTTACAGATGAGGAAACTGAGGCAAACAGGGTTAAGTGACAAACAGGGTCACAAAACTAATAAGTGTCTGAGGCCCAATTTAAACTCAGGAAGATGAGTCTTTCTGACTCCAGACCTGGCACTCTATCTACTGAGTAACCTAGCAACCCATTAATTTATAACTCACCTTGTTGGTATGTACATATATTAATAATTCTCAGTTGTTTTTGGCTAAAACACACATATGTAGAAAAATGGTTTGTTTGGTGTTTTTAAAAACTTACAATGTATTTCTTCTCTTCTCTGTTATGTTCTTTTCTTTTTGCATTTACCTGTAGGCAAACTTTTTGGGTTCAAGTTGCCTGGTCTGAGACTTCTAACTTACCGAAAGCAATCCTTACCCCAAGAAGACCCAGATGTGGTGGTGATTGACTCATCCAAGCACAGTGATGACTCAGTGGCCATGAAGCACTTTAAATCCCCCACAAAAGAAAGCTGCAGCCCCTCTGAAGCAGACGACACAAAAGCATTGATACAACCCAGCAAATGTTCTCCCTTAGTTAATATATCAGGGCCACTTGATCATTCCTCTCCCAAACGGCAATGGGACCGACTCTACCCTGACATGCTGCAATCAAGCTCCCAACTGACCCATTCCAGATCAAAAGAAAGTATTTGTAGTATACGAAGGGCATCTTCAGTGCATGATATAGAAGGATTCAGTGTCCATCCCAAGAATGTATTTAGGGACCGACATGCAAGTGAAGGTATGTTTGAAAAAATACTTTAAGTATATTTTGATATATTCTGAAAGATCATTTCCTAGTTGTGCTTGATTTTAAGTTGGACCCTCAGGTTAGGAGGGAAAACTTTTACAAGAGGTAAAGAGCTGTGAAGGTGTTAAGGCTGACTTTCATAACTATAACTGCTTCTTACTGTGACTCCAAATGGATGACCTGACTTCTCTGGGCTTTTATTTCCCCGATACTACAACAAGTATTCTCTACCTACCCCATATGGTGTTAATTAATTCATGTTGATTACAAGACACTTTTAGGTAATAAACACTGTGAAGCACAATATAATTCATTTTTATTACACTTAGCAAATCATTTTATGTCCTGGGTAGAAAGAAAGAGGTCAGAGATGGCTGCTATGAATAGAGGCCTTCTATTAAACAACTATTTCTAAAAGAAACAGTAAACACAAAGAGATGCAGTGATTTAATCAAATAGCTGAAAAATAAGCCTAATTTTGTTCTATACTTCTCCTGAATAAAAGTCACCCTCTATACCTAGAATGTATTCCTTATAATTTAAGTCCATTTTTTCTGTCATGGTTCATGTTAGGTGTCCCCTCTACATGAAACCTCTGATAACTACCCTACAGACCCCTAGGGAAAAGTGATCTCTTCCTCTGCAAATATTCTTAAAATACTTTATTTTGAACCCTCCTTTTGCTCTTTCCTCGTCTAGCTTCTGTCTGTAGTATATATGCCATATTTCCCATATTCGATTATAATCTCATTAATGATAGGAACTGAGTCTTTATATTTCTAGCATCTAACACGGTACCTTGCATATATTAAGAAATTAATACATTTTAATCAAGTTAGAAAAGTCTGGGTTTGTAATAACATAATGACCTGGATATGTCAATCCCATAAACTCTTCTGCCATAAATGGTGTACTGCAGTAATAATAGGATAAAACACAATCATTTTTAAAATGAATATTTTTAAATTATTGATATACTCTAACTTTTTCAAAAGAGTTAATATGAAGCAAACATAAATATTTCTTAAGATCCAGGATACTGTATTAATTATTTTAGGGAACTATAAAAATACAAGACCAAGCTTATCCCCACTCCCAAGTAGCTTACAATCTAATTGGAAAGTCAGAAAGCATAAAAATGCATAATAGTAAACAGCAACAAAACAGCAATAAAATCTACTAACATGTACATTAATAGCTTAAAGCCTAATTAATCCCAATTCAACAAATTTAGAAATTGTGATAAACCTTATGTATCCAGAACTTGTACTAATTAATTTAAAAAATAATTAGTAGGCAAGAAAAATACTATATGTAATAGTTCAGTTTTGCCCAGCATAAGCCTACATTTAAAATATTGCTAAAATTATTTTATCTTTGTCCATTTACATATATTTTCTACATTAATTATAGCAAAATTCTTTTATACTATTTAAAGCAGGCCACATAGTACCTCTACTGGAAATACCAACATGGCTGATTCTGATGATTAGCTTAGTCATATAATTAGGAAAATTCAAACTATTTTCTGTTAAGATAGTTTGAAATTCAAATCCTTCACTAATTCAGCATGGTCAAGAGTCATGAATGCTGGGCTGATGAGTTGAGATTTGATATATGTTTGATCAAGGGAATGACATTGAAAAGGATAGAGATGATAGATTGTTCTAACAGCTCTTTCCAAATGATTATGGGTGACTTGATCATCTAGCAGGGTATTAAAGCAATCCAAGCATGAAGTGATAGGAACCTCTATAAGAATGATTAGAAAGGTCAGGAAAATGGAGCTCAGCAGTTTGTAAGGAGTAAATGAAATATAGTGATAAATTGGAGATAAAGGAAGAAGACAGAGAGGATTCCAAAATGACTGATTTCAAAATCAAGCCTTGCTCCCAAGTGCTTGGGAGAAAGGGGGACTACTTAGGGTAGTAATGTTACAACTAATGGGGAAATCAGAAAGGTATTCTGACCAGGAAAGAAATCTTATCATTGCATCATTTTTGACTTAGTACATCTAGAATTTTAGTGAGATATTTAAACAAAGGCCAAGAAACTAGTGATCTAATCCTGGAAAAAAAGGAGAAACTTGAGTAATGGACTGTTCATTTGAGAATCATTTGCAAAACACCCCTTGAAAACTTTATTAAAATCACTTAAATATATTAAATTTCCCCTATGCCCACCCCCAAGGAGTAAAGGAAGAAGAGCAGAAGGCTTATAACAAATCTTAGTTTAACAGTTGTAGAACACTGAAAAGGCCAGAGGAAATGGAGAAATCAGAGGAGACAGCAACCTCAGTCAAAACATAAGAAGAGGAGAAAATCCCAGCATCACAGGAATCTGGGGAAGACAGAATTTGAGGAAAAGATAATAGCCATACCTGCCACAATGACATAAAAACTATTCAACTCCACTGGAGAATAATGAAAGAGGAAGCAAAGATCATGGATGATACACAAATGGAAAACAACCACAGATCAATCATAGAGCCACAATCAGTATAACACTTTAGTAAATTAAGTGACCAAAATAAACAAAAATGTTCAGGTAAATAGTCAAATTCATTGCCTTGGATTCTAGTGTCAAGAACAGTCAATTTGAGCAAACAGTAGTACACTGCATAGCCACAAACTTAAAAAAAAATAAGATTTAACTAAAGCCCAATCTTTGATTGAGTCTTTGGGTTCTCCATTAGTGCTGTTATTGACATAACTCAGTCTTATCTATTTAATAACTTATTTAATATTTCATATGTGTCTCTGCATAAGCAGACAATTATCATTGTTTGAAAACAGAATGGCAGCTCTAACAGAAACTCAATGCCATGATTTTCCCCAGTCCATTCATACCCTCCTTCCCTTTCCTTCCCTTCTGCCTTCCAGAACTTCTAAGTCACTTCCCAAAGGTACATCTTTTACTTGCAAGAATCTTTCTTTTGTCATCACTCCTGTAGTGATGGAATGATAAGTACTGATATTTTATTCTCTTCTTGTACTATTGTGCATTTGTAGCTACTCCCAAGTAGATTAAAATAAGAATGATTAGACCTCATAGGACTATGTGCTTTGAAATCATTTAGAAACTGGTTTGTTTCTAAAGGGAAATAGGAAAGCATTTTACTGATGCCTTTTTGTGGATCAATATTTTGTCCTTCTAATATAGTTTTAGAAAATGTTAAATCTTCTAGTATAGTTGGTTAATTCTAATAACTGACTTTGCCAAACAAGAGAGCTTCTCAACTTATATGTTAGGTGTTTTTATCTTTTTATCCTTTTGGAATGGTAACCTGGTTTAAGAAAATGAATAAGTGATTTTCAATATTTTAAAGCAGCTTCAGAATAGAAAACTATATACACAGCAGCTGTTTGAGTGGGCAGTTCAAATGGAAGTGGCCATCCTGTAAAATCCATATATTTACCCTGTGTAACTTTCCTCTGTATCTGCAACTTATGGTCCAAAAAAGAGAGGGAAAGAGTTGGTATTTGATACCTCAGTTCCATTTGTATATTGGAGTCCAAGGACATGTGTAGTTTTACAGTTCAATAGACTGAACATTTGCTACTGAAATTGTTTCAATTTTGTGAATTGAAACAATTAGAATATATCTCAAGGTTTTACACATGCTTAGTAGTAGTATAAATTGCCCAAATGTTGATCATTTTTTTTGAAAATCTTGGATATATTTGGCTAATGTTGAAATAACTAATTATTTCAAATGTAATTTTATGATACTTAGGCAAAATAAATGCTACAATATCAATGGAAGATTTCACTGTTTGAAAGCAGTCTGAAATCTTTCATATTTATGTTGTCTTGATACACTGAATTTAGCACCTAGAACACAGTGGGAACTTAATTAACATTAAGATATAAAGTATATTAAGCAATCACAATGGACTTTTGAAAAAATATATTTAATAAGTATTTTGAGATAGCCTAGTGTTTTATATGTTTTTTACTATTAACACAATGTCCATTAAACCACTTGACCTAAGTCCATTTACTAGGTTAATTCAGTGTGGCTGGACACAAATATGGAATAAAATGGGTATATCCATACTTAACAAATGTTTTCAATGCACTCTTAATAAGAAAGCATAACTGACAAAAATAAAAATTAGTTTTAGGTACATAGTATTTTAGAGTCTTTCTTTCCACATATCTTGTAGGTGCTGCTTCAGGAATCATTGGAATTGAGCACATAACTGGGTTGATATTTTTGTGCTGAAATTATAGCCAGCTGAGGAAGCCATTCTCTATATTAGTATAATTGGATATCATTGAAAAAAGTCAGATGACTTTTAATGTTCTCTAAAATGGAACCTTTACAATATCAGATGAATTTAATTTCAATTAGTTGTCCTTTTGCATGGTTGAAGAATAAAAATTTGTGCTAATCCCAATCAATGGCACATTCTAGTCTATTGCATTCTGTTTCTTTGATATGTTTTACAATGGTAATTCTGAGAACAAAATGCAGTTTTTAGTCTCCTTTTTATCTTTCTCTCCTTTTCTTTATTCTTACAATGCTGAGTACAGACAATGGTCGCCATGTCAAAGGTAATGTACAAGTATAGATTTTGTTATCTGATGCTTAAAGCGCCATGTTATTTGGCATGTTACCTTGCCTGTCATATGACCTGTATAATATCCCATTCTCATGCTGACCTCTATAGGGCCGGGCATGTTATTGAAGTAGTTTGGAGTTTGGCTTGGTTTTACTAGAGACACTATAATGGACTTCGCTAAGTCGATGTAAGCCAGTATTTACTGGAAGAAGTATGAGGATAAATTGACAATGGCGCATCTGAAAGAATTAAGATATAGAAATTAATTCCACTGGGAAGAAGGAGTGTAGATCTGTTTCACCTATGAAACAGTTGAGTACACATGAATGGTGGGAACAGAGATCCATGGTAGTCTCTTCATTTATTCCTCTTTTGTCTCCTTAAAACTAGTTTCACGTTCCTGGATGGCAGGGGGTATGGTTTTAAGCTTACTGTAGTAGTAAAATGTGCATGCATGACATTCATTTCTTGATATTCAATATCATCTTTAAATAGTTTTTAATTGCATCCAAAATTAGTCTCAAATCACTGGTATTAACTGGAAGAGCAATAAGGAAAAGGCTGCTCTGCCACACCTTCTGGTGAATCTGGATTTGATTCAAAATTTGAAGTTTGCCTCGTCCATTTTCTGTCATATCCCAAGGTGTCACAAATGATAAGAACGACATTGTTTAATGTCAAATTGAAAACTGTTTTGTCATATTCTCTGTGAAGCCATGCATGCAGCTAAATATTGTGAGTATTGTAATAAGAACTCCTCCTTTGTTGCATGTGTGTTGCATGTGCAAGTTTTATAAAGCAGCCATCCCTGGTTTGCTGAAAAGTCACCATTTTGGTTTCTTGTGAATATTGGTGGTGTACTGTACACTGTGTACTTTTGCTTATTTTCACTCCTGCGCCTTCAGTGCAGGTGAAGATTTTGGATAAACAGCACTGCAGACTGAAGACCTTACTACAAAAAGGCTAATTTTGAACAAATGGAAAACGTAGCAGAGCTCCCCCACTTTGATTTTATCCAAAGACCTTAGAATTTGAACTGAAAAGATTACCTATAATGGTGGGATGGTGGTTCAGTCTCTATGGTAAATTCAATCCTCAGCCTATCCACTGTGACTGTCAACAAGGAGGCCAATTAGTGTCAGTTATGGTGATAAGGTTTTTGTGTGACTATGATTCAGGCATTATTCTGCAAACCAACATTATATAGGCAGATAGTACTAACTTTTAGTGCCTTCCAACTTGAGCTATATTTGAAACAAGTATCTCCTTTGCATTTTATTAATTGGCAACAACCTCATGGGTAATTTTGCAGCAACTTGTTTCTCCTCAATAAAAAGAAACATGAGTTCATTATTGTTTCAAGAATGAATAGTTCAAATAGTCAATATCCACAGACCTCTATCATAGTGCTATTTCTGTTTTCTAATTCATTTTGTTCTCTAAATTTTTTCAGCATTATTTAATTTCATTCCCTAATTTAAATAAAATGGGCAGTTTCACATATAGTTTTGGGCTTTTATCAGGGAAAAGATTTTTATTTAATTAATTTTAGGAAAAAATTATTTTAATAAATTTTTATCTTGAGATGTAAAAAGTTAATTGAAAGATAAATAGATTAAAAATTTTATTAGAAAGATAAATATAAATACAGGTTCTCATTGTAGCCAATATTTACTGGAGATGAATCATTATAGTTCTAGTTTTGAAAACTGCTAGATAAGGTGTAAGTGGTTATTCAAGTTTTCCATGAAATAGCTAAGTACAACTGTCAATTGCAGAAATATTTTCAAAATGGTTTTCTGGCTTCCCAGAAATAGATTTAGGACATTATATAATTGAAAAGAAGTTGTAATATTAATTTAAGATGATAGCTAATAATAGCTAGTATTTTCATGGTTCTTTAAGGATTACAAAGCATTTTACAAATATTAACTCATTTTGTCCTCATAAAAACACTAGGAAGTATGTGCTACTATTATCCCCATTAAACATATGAGGAAACTGAGGCAGACAAATATTCAGTGACTTGCCCAGAATCACACAATTAGTAGGGGTCTGAGACTGGATTTCAACTCAACTTTTCCTGACTCTCCATCTATCACTATATCCTTTTCTACCATACTAGCTACCTCATACCAATTTTGATTACTGATACACAAATAAAACCCAGAAATGTGACAAAATTATTTAAATACCTGGCATCTTAAAGAAGCTTTCTTTACTGAGATATAATCAGGCAAGGGCTTGGAAAAACTTCAGGTTCATCTTGTTTCCATCCAGGCAATATATTCATCAGTTATATACAAAATGCCATAAAGAGGTTGGTTTGTATTCTTTATTAAAGCTATCCAAGGAAAGTGATTCTATTGCCTTCTTCAGCAGCTTGTTAGAGCATCTTCTGACCCACAAAACTAACCTAAATCCTTCTTGCTGGAATTTAATTTCCTTTCCTCTTAGTGTCTCCTCAGTGTATTCAAGCACTAGCTGGCCACTACCACTTAAAGTAATAACACTTTAACTTAAAGACCATTATTAAATCAGTATTCAACCTTTGCTTCTCAAGTTAAATCATTCCAACTTAACCTTTTATCATAAGATCTATTCATTGCCTTTAATATACTTAAATGTTTGGTGCTATCATTTCTTCAAAATAACTGGCCAAAGTCTATAAAGAAAGGCTTTGCCATCATCAAAACAAATGAAAGGGAAAAAATGGAAGGATTACTTCATTAATTTTTAATATAACTGTGTAGATATTTTAACCATTTCTGTAACACATCACAGAACACTCAAATTCTAATCCTATTTGAATTATTTAGCTCTTTCTATGCACCTGTATCATCAATGGTCATGTTGTCTATTCATTATCTGAATCACTCCTAAAATATCTGATCTGAGAGCTCTTAGCACTGAAATACTATGACCCTTTGAATACATTAGTCCTAATAGTTGTGCAGTGTCCAACAATGCACTAGCCCTTTCCCAAACTTGTTTAAGTCTCTAACATAGAACAGAAACAAAAGCCTTACTCATTAGTTATTATAGCTTTCACTTTTTCTAAGAATAGTTTGGCCACACTTACCAGATACCGGTTGATTTAGACTTTTCACAAAGGATGCTAAGTAGTGACAAATTGATTTTCTTATGGCATAGGTTCTTCAATATCTTATCTACTTATACTATATACTAAACACAACAAATGTTGAATAAAATTCAATCAGAGATACATAACCATTTCTTTCTTCCAGGCTCTTTTCAAGTGCTAACCGCATTGGTGTGTGATGCTTAAACGTGTTGTTTTCCATGATCTTTTTTTTTTTTTAGAAAGGCCCTATTTGTATTTTTCAAATATTAAGGCTACTCAGCTAAATAATGCAACTTAAACCTGCTGATTTGAATACTTGTTCTAGCTTGATGTACTGCTATCCCACCACCATGCACAGGCTTTGATTCTGATCATAGCTTATTTCTTGAAGAAAAACTAATTTTGTTTTGTGTTAAAGCAAGATTATGTCCTCAGATATATTTCCTTCCCTATACAATGAGGACATTGTTTAGTCTTTCTTCAATGCCTGGTGAATTTAAGTAACATTTTAGTATCGCAGTTAAATGTTCTTTGAGGGTATTTTTCCCCCTAAATCTTTAGATTTGGTTTCTCTAAGTGGATCTTGGCTTTTTGTATTCAAATCCTTGAACCTGGCCTAGTTTTATACTTTATTAGACATTTGTACCATATTTTAAGCTTCCATTGTAGCTGTTGGGTTTTTAATTAATTAAGTTTTTTGTTTTCCAACATCTCCTAATATATTGGGCAATTGAATCTTTTGAAGTGACAATTATTTCTCTAAAGAATACCAGATGTTCCCATATTCCTTTGTCTTTTGAGTATGGACTCATTTTACTATTGCCCTGTGTTGGTAGGAGTTCATTTTGTTTAAATTCATCTCCTCAGCGGCTTCTCGGGTTACTCTCCTTTCTTTCATTGTCATCATGGTTCTCTTGGGTCTTGACCACTCCCAGTGAGGTTGCCTTTCACCTTTCAGTGCTCAACCATGTCATTTATAAAAACAGAATTAGGAAATCAGAAGCTCTGATTTCTGATTTCTAACTTTTGAATCCAATTGCTTTGTGGCCACATAATCTCTGCCTCAGATTTCTCATATGTGAAATGAGGGTTATAAAATTATCCAGACTCAAGTTAGATGAATATTCTCATTAATGTTTTGAAAAAGTTTTGAAGGCTAAATCTGCTCTAAGCCAGCTCATTTCCTCTTGTAGGTTTTCAAAAGCTTTGGAATATAAACATTCAAATGCAAAATCAATTTTTTAAAAAGCATAATGAGCTACCGTATAAAGGATTAAGTGAAATTTTGGCTTATAGAGAAAGTCCTTGTTTGATTCTAGGTTCCAAAAATTCCTTTAATTCAAGAGTTCTTTCCCTGAGCTAAGTACAGACAATAAGTTTTAAGAACTTAATGTCATGGGAGAAATAGGTGGTGTGGGTCCTTAAGTATTCCTCTTTAAAGTATTACACCCTTGGGGCAACTAGGTAGCACAGTAGATTCAGGAGGACCTGAGTTCAAATCTGGCCTCAGACACTTGACACTTACTAGCTGTGTGACCCTGGGCAAGTCACTTAACCCTCATTGCCTCACCAAAAAAAAAAAAAAAAAAAGAATTACACCCTCTCACATACAATCCAATTAGAATAAAATGGTCTGTTGTTTAGGTCCTTAAAGAAAGTGACTACAAGGGAGGTCAAAGACTTCTCTCAAGAGGAGGAGATATCTTAGAGACATCTTGCTCATCCAACAGAAGAAAGACAAAAGCTTTTATAGAGGACAGATGGTGGATGGATGGATGGGGTGACCACCTGATTATCGAAAGTTCCCTTTGTCATACGGAAAGTTTGAATGAGGTGGTGGACCTGACTTGTGGAGTTATCTCTGTCCCTTGGTGCCAATCAAGCAGCAGTCACACCTAATGGGCCTATCTCCCTTATTTCTTAGGTGTGTCCATCCTGATAGCTAGTTTACCAGTTTAAACTTTAATAGAACCAACCCCTATGTCATTAACATTTTTAGTAATATTAAATTCCATCTTCTAGATCTGAATTTTTGAACTTTGGTTCCATGGATAGATTTTAGGAGTCAATGAATAGGAAAAAATATGCCTTTATTTTCAATAATCTCTTACCATTTCTTTCACTTGTTTAAAAACGTTTTTCTTAAAAGTATGTCAGCCTCCCCAGACTGCCAAAGAGGTCCATGGCACACTCAAAAAAGTCAAAGAATCCCTACTATAATGTTTGATGAACAAATTAAATTTATAGGTGACTATAATCAAAAATCAGTATGTGAGGCACTAAGAATAAACATCTGCAGTAACAAATAGAATTTACTACTGAGGAAAAGACATCTTCCATAAATAATATAGGCCAAACCATCTTTAGCAATAAAAGTGAAGCTTATTTTATTCTAGTCCATGCCTGGAAAACACATAGAAAAAAATAACAAAGCTCAACTCCCTTCTTCACTTATTATAACCATTTCATTTGTGGTGGTTGGGGAACTGGGACCAGTTGTAGAAACAAAATGAAAACATTGACAGTTTCATGCTCCTTTTTACCCATCATATATGAGTCAATTCTATATGGTGCTGTCCTGATTCATATGTACAAGAACCCTTTAGGGAGTTGTTGCCAGACAGTCACTATGATAATTGAAGCTATAGACATTCCACCAAAGAATTTCAATCTATTTAGTAAAAAGAGAATATAATCTTGGACCATCCACCTTCCTATACACACACACACACACACACACACACACTATACTTTTAACATCTAATGGAAATAAATCGGTACTATGTAGTGGAGACTTCTCTAAAGACCATAAGAATGAGGTTACTGTCTAAAGCCTGTCATAAGACTAGATTAATTTGGGACCATTTTCTCCTCTTATTACAATCCTTGTCACATGAATGGAAACAAGAGTCAGGATCTATATGCAAATTAGGACATTCTAGGCAATAAATGCCAGGATATTGCAATAGAATATATCACAGTGACAGACCTGGATGTCCCTGTGAATGAAATTCAGTAAGTGAAGAGTTGTGATTAAGAAGAAACATACTCGGGGCAGCTCGGTGGTACAGTGGATAGAGCACCGGCCCTGGAGTCAGGAGGACCTGAGTTCAGATCCGACCTCAGACACTTAACACTTACCAGCTGTGTGACCCTGGGCAAGTCGCTTAACCCCAATTGCCTCACTAAAAAAAAAAAAAAAAAAAAAAAAAAAAAAAAAGAAGAAGAAACACACTGTTCTGGTTTAATAAACAACTATGTTAAAATTACTTAAACCATTCATAGTTTGATACCTTGCAATTTCATCTGAGTTTATTATGAACTCAATTTACATAGGCTTATAATTTATAGACTATTTTTATTTTGTAACAACATCTACATAGAATTGATTGTTCATTGTGGTCTAAAATATTTGGTCCACAAATTACTATTAGAAACTAAAGTATTTATACAATTACCTACTTGTGCTTAAAATGCATTCAAATCCCCCAAGTTCTGGCATAATTCTTAAAGGAAAAGCTAGTAACATAAAGCAAGATATGCAAGCTAAGAATTATCCTCAAATATATATGTTACAGTTACATTATGAGATTCTATAATGAATATGTGTTCCTAAACACCATTAAGGCAATATTCATGAAAAACCCTTCCTGCCTATTTGCTATTAGAGAAAGATAACAATTGGCATAGAGAGCCTGCCTTTTGCATCAGAAACTTCCATCAGTGACACCTTGGGTAAGCCCCAGAGCAGTAGGTTCTATGCCAGCATAAGGTCTATCTGGCTACACTGGAGAGGAAGAAACAAGTGAGCAATGAGTCAAGGTTCTCTAACAACTTGTCTCTGTGCACAAGAGGGATGAGAGAGAAGGTATTTATGGCGCTTGTAACAAATCCTCCAAGATTACAAAATCTTATCCCCAAGATAAGAAGCTATAGATGACAGCAACATGTATCTAGTTTTCTCAGATGCACGAGTCCTCAAGGAGTTTCAATTTTAAATCAGGATGAAAGCATCACAAAAAGAGAAAAGACAAATGCTACATAGAAGATAGATTTCTCTACTAAAGGGACACCAATTATTCACTCACACACACACACACACACACACACACACGTGCACAATCCTCTACCTCATCTGGACTCAAGCCATCTTGTTAGCCCTTGCCTAATATGAGCTAGCCTGTCCTTTGAAGTATGACGTACTCTTATCAGGAGCACTTTGAAGCCTTGCTCTATGAAAAGCTACAAACATATGAGGTATCCAGCCAACTTATCACTTCTCCTCAGACTGACTGGCGAATTACATCAAATGAACATGGAGGGCACAAAGGTCATGGCATAGTAAGAGTAAAGAAATATAAATCTGACCTGGAGATGTTGCATATGTGGAAAGTCCATAGTTGGTATATCTTTCCCATGGGCAAATTCTTCCTTGAATCATATCCATGATACACATGCATTAGAATGAGAAATTTAGGAGAGCATTTGAATTCAGAATTTGACTGGTAACATCCAGTTGAGTTTTTCTATTTTAGCCCAACCTTTAATAAAGGAAGGCGCTAAACCTGCTATCTGCTATCTAGGTCCAGCCCAGGGCCAAATTCTGGCCCCTGATACATGCAGCATCCAGGATGGCAGAAAGTGACCATAAGCCCTATATTTGAGTAATAATTCATTGAATTTAATCTTATCTGAATTAGGTATATATGTGACATGGCTAAATAGTGTTATCATTTAGAACCATCCATTTCTTCTTCTCTTCCTGATATCACCTACTATATATGCTTTCTAATTTTTTTAGGGCCTTTTAATCATATCAAGTCAAGTCTACTGGGATCCACTTCTGATTCAAATCTCAACAAATACAGCACCATCAACAAGATTCCTCAGCTTACTCTGAATTTTTCAGACGTCAAACCTGAAAAAAAGAACACATCCCCTCCATCTTCTGATAAAACAATAATTGCACCCAAGGTTAAAGATCGAACTCACAATGTGACAGAGAAAGTTACCCAGGTAGGTATGCTTTACAATCAATTTTTATTGAGTCTTTTATTCTTTCTCTTCTTGCATTACTTTGTTGTATGTGAAACACGTTTCTCTCTAATACAGTTAGGATTAGGAGTAGATTCATGCCTTTTATCTATACTCCCTTTTATCTCAAGATACTGGATGGTCCTTTTAACATCACAATAAGTGATTCCTTGTAGTGAGAGTTTATTGATTATAAAACTAACCTGAAAAGGGTTAATTAGGAATTGTGGAGTGTGTTGCTTTGTTTTGTTGTAGTTAATATGGCCTTTATCAAGTTTTGACACATTGTTTTACTCCCAACCATCCTAACAATGGATTCTGTTTTAATATTATAAATTCCTCTACAGAAATCCTACTTAATTAATTAGACAATTGTTTTTGTACCAGACCAATTATTTCCTTGGTGTAGTAAACCCCAAATCAGTTTGGCAACTCATATTCTTAGAGAATTTCTGAGTCCCTAAGAGGTTAAATGATTTCCTCTGGTCCTTGCCTTTTTAAAATTGCTAACATTTCTTTAGTGAAGGAGCAAGGTCTTCATGGGATTTAGAGATTACCTAATCTAACCCTTTCACTTTACTAATGATTAAATTGAGGACCAGTGAAGTTATATGACTTTTTCTAAGGTCACACTGGCTCTAAGTAGCGAAGTCATCATTTGAACCAGGGTCCTCTCACTTCAACTTCAGTGTTCTTCCCTTAAGATTCCTACACATATTGCTCTCTTCTCTGATCTTGGGGCCCATGTTCTAGAAATGCTCCCTTGCATTTCATCATAGTTTCATATGACCTTGTTTAAGGGTACAATAAAAAGCATTGGCTAACAATTGTATGGCATTTACCGTTAAATTCACAAATGCATATTATTTGAGCCTCAAAATATGCTTGTGAGGAGCAAGGATCATCATTCCCATATCATATATGCAGAAAGTGAAACTGAAAGAGGTTGAGAAACTTGTCCATAAGTCTCACATCTAGGAAGCGGTGGAACAAGGACTGGAATCCATTTCCTCAATCTTAGTCATGTGTGGTACAGTGGAAATAGCGGAGAGCCTGGATTCAAAATGTGGCTGCTCCATTTCCTCATTTGTAAAATTAGTTTCAGACCGGATGGCTTTCTAGTTCTAGATTTGTGATTCTGTGCATCTATTTTTCTCCTTTTTTAAGGCTCACACAAAGTGATATTTAATTCCATATATACATCTCTGGGTAAAAAGATCCTTAGTTATCATTTTTGCCACTCTATTATACAGAAGAACCAAGGACATATGGGATGATAGAGTTGAAAGAATGAAAAAAAAGTTAGTTGTTTGCTATCTACTCCATAGTGCTGAAGGTCTTCAGTGGAGGGAAAAATCCCCAGTTAAAATTCTCTCACATCTCAGGGATGGCACAACAAAGCAAATTCATTCCTGAGGCCAATTCATTTCTAGCTAACAGTGTTGGGGCATTATAGGGTTATAGTCAGAAGTGTGCTGGTAAATATTTAATACTAGGAGTGGGGGGCATATACATAGAACACACTTTCAAGCTTAATCTGAATTATTAACATCTTCTCCATCACTTTCTTAAGTCCATAAAATCAATAGGACAATAAATCAAGTCCTGATCTGTAGCATTTGCCAATTCTCAAGACTTACACAGAACATTTAACAATAGGCTCAAGTCTATAATAATTTGTTCTGGGGGCGGCTAGGTGGCACAGTGGATAAAGCAGCGGCCCTGGATTCAGAAGTACCTGAGTTCAAATCCGGCCTCAGACACTTGACACTTACTAGCTGTGTGACTCTGGGCAAGTCACTTAACCCCCATTGCCCCGCCAAAAAAAAAAAAAAAAAAGAATTTGTTCTAGCACATCCCACCTTAGAGCGCTTCTTTTCTATTTTAACTTTCAAATTTCAAAAGTCTTATGTTACAAACTGTATTTTTTTAAAATGTTGTCTTTACTGATACTTTATATAGCCCTAGCCTTTCTATAAACCTAGATTATATCTGTTGTAAATTATAAGGAGTAGTAATAGATGTGGCAGGCGTTTAGATGAGTGGGATAATTGAAATCTATATGAAAAAAACTTCTTGGTGTTTTCTGGTACTTAACAAATAGTTGTATCCTGGTAATGATTCACATCTGATGAGAATTCATCTGTCTTACTAGAGGGAATATAAAAGGATATATTTTAAGAAGTTTTAGTCCAAAAGTTTATTTTCCCACTTGCAAATTTGAGATTTGTAATAAGTAACATTTTTATGTTTAATTTACCGCTTCACCTCAAAATCACTCTGCAGGGGATCTGATCCAACAACCTAGGTTAGAAGAAGGTCTAGACAGAAGTGATGGATGTCCCTACTCCCCACCATCTGCATACTAACACTCTCCTGATATAGATCTTGTCTTGAAGGTAGAAAGATACAAGGTCAGGTCCCACCTCCTATATATTCTTGGCTATATCCTGAGCCAAGTCACTTAACTTATCAGTGTTCTAGGTAAATCTACAAAACTATAACTTGACTCTTTTGTTTGAAGGAGTCATTTTCTATATTAATTAAAACACAGCACCAATATATCCCCTATCCTTTTGTAATTATAAAATATTATTATCTATATATCCAATAAACACATAACCTATAAGACACAAGGTCAATAAACATAAAACCCAAAATATAATATGCAATCCACTTGGTGATTACTTACTCATGACCAGCCCTAAGCCCCTTGTTGACATTACCTCCTGAATTGTACATTCTTCAAATTTGGAATCATAACCTGGAATCATCAGTGCTACTTTTCTATTATCTAGTATAGTTTGTTGCCTAGATAACAAAATGTTTATTGAATAAATCAATCAATCAATGATTAACTTGTGTTGGAAAACAAATTCATACAAAGTATAATAAGATGCAATTTTATATATATATAGATCATTAATAGTTAGGAATTAAGTATTATTATTAATTGAAAGAGAATAACTGAGGCATATAAATTAAATATTAGTCTATCATAGTTGTTATCCCCATCATAAGCAACAAATATTTATGAAGTGGCTATTATGTGCAGGGATCTGGAGTAAGTGCCTTATAAATAAGATAGTATAAAAAACGGGTCCTTGTCCTTAAGAGGTTTATACTCTCATTGAGAAAAGAGATCATATACATTTTTTGGGGCAGGGCAATGAGGGTTAAGTGACTTGCCCAGGGTCATACAGCTAGTAAGTGTCAAGTGTCTAAGGCTGGATTTGAACTCAGGTCCTCCTGAATCCAAGGCCAGTACTTTATCCACTGTGCTACCTAGCTGCCCCTAATCATATACATTTTTTAGAATAATAGTAAAAAGCTATAAAAAGTAGCATGTGCTAAGTACCAAATAACTAGTATATATGATGTTTTATTAGAGCATTTTAGGAAAGTACCTTGCTCATCTTCCTAGTAGACTCCTTAGGTGTTAATTTTAACTAGATAGCTATGTTATAAGTGGAGCTATCACAACTTAAAAGCCCTTTAGAGACAAACAGCAAGCAAAAAAACCAAAACAAACAAACAAAAAACCACCTTATTAAGTATTTACTATTTACCAGATACTTCTAAGTGCTGGGAATACCAACACAAATAGAAATAAAGGCAATCCCTGCTCTCAAGGACTTTACATTCTAATGGGGGAGAACAACCCACAAAAAGGAGCTGGAAAGCATGAGGAAGGTGGGGAGGTCCTCATGGAGAGGCATAGTGTCAAAATCCAAAAAGTCAAAAGCAGAGAAAGTAAGGAAATGAAGGTTAAATGATTTGAGTCTTTCCCCAAAATGGCAGTTCTAATATGAATTCTCTGATGGAAGAAGGGGCTGGCATGGCAGAAGGAAATTTAAACTGAGAAGGCCATAGGTGAGCATGGGTATGTCAAGATGAGGGGTCCCTTGGCCACAGAGGAAAATTCCAGAGGGAGACTGCAACTGAGTCATGGTGGTAAAGTTTGAAGGAGGAAAATAGAGAATTTAATTGAAAGTTACAAAGTTAAAAAGCCAGGAAGTGGCATGTGTATAGGAAGTTAAAGTAATAAGGACTTCACCTAAAGAAGAGTTGGGGGAGAGAGGGATTTTAAACACATCAGGAGAGAATGCCTTTAAACACAATACTAATTTTATGACTGCATTAAAGTAATGAGTAACCAGGGAAATGAGTTTATACTGAATTACAAAGGATAAAAATAAGAACTTCTTGAGAGCTTAGAGGACTATGAAATTTTGAAATTAATTCTATGTAACTCTTTAAAAACTAAAAGAAATTCTCATCCACTTGGGATGGTTTATACATATAACAACTCAGAAGAAGAAAAATGGATCCATTGATCTTCCTGAGACCCTTTCCACCATTCATTTCTATTAGGTAATAATAATAGCTAGCATTTATTTAATGCTATAAGGTTTGCAAAGCACTTTACAATTTTTATCTCATTCAATCCTCACAACAACCCTGGGAGGTAGGTGCTATTGTTATTCCCACATTACCAATGGGGAAATTGAGGCAGACAGAGGTAGAGTGATTTACCCAGGCTTACACAGCTAGTGAGTATCTAAGGATATATTTGAACTCAGGTCTTCTTGACTCCAGGGCCATTAACTCTATCCTCTGCACAATATAGAGTTATGATAGTTCTACCTCTGAGAGTTCTATCATCATTGGACCAAGAGTCCCTAATCACCTTCACTGAAATTAATGTGTGATTTTCACATACCCAGAGAAGTTAGAATAAATACCTGTGTTTTAGCTGAACTCAAAATGTTTGGTAAGATTAAAATGAATGTGTGACTATAGGTATAGAATTGTGGTCAGATGAGTTTCATCAACCATGGTTAAAACTTACTTTTCAAAGTGTTACTAAAAATTGTCTTTAAGTGAGATGCTTTATCACCTAACTTATCTCCTGTTCAAGGCTACTTTCTAGTGTCCTGAGTCATTTTTAGATTAGAAGAGCCAAGAACATTTTTTTTTTGTCAGTGACATGTTATTCATCTTGCCTCAGCCAGAGAAATACATGGCAGAAGGAAGATCTTACAGAATATAGCTTACTGCTTTCCTTTAACCCGACTTTTGTCATAATGCCAGCTTACCACCTCTTTGTTGTCATTCTACTTAGTCCGTTTTCACCAAAATAATTTATTGCCTATGCTTTCAAATAAATTAAGATGCATTGCATTGATTTTGCCATATTATCTAAGGCTTAAGATCTTACCATTACTGCTTTAAATTTATATTATTGTTGTTAAGTTTTTTTATATACGTCTCTCAATATAGTCAATTTCAGCCTTCTAACAAGGAAAACCCGCAGAGATAAAAGATATTATGTCTTCAGATATATTTAGACATTCAAACTGGCCATATAATTAGCACAGTACTTGTCTTTCAGGATGAATGTCACATGCTAAAACTGTTGGTTTTTTATTTTATCAGTTAATATTTATTTAATAAATGAGCAAATATATATACACACACATATCAGATGTTATATGCAAATAACTGGACTAGGCCTTGGGGAATAAACAAAGATGAACTAGATGTGGGCCTGGCATTCAGTGTAGTCAAAAGACAATTAGATTTAGTAGACAGACCTGGAGTTAGAAAAGCTGTTCTTGAATTCTATTCCAGCCTATAACACTTGCTCTCTGGGTAACCATAGACATAATCTTCTATGGACCTCATTTTTTTTCTGTAAATTTGAAGTAATAATGTCTGTAAAATCTACCTTGTGGGTCTTGTTATGAGGATTAAATGACATAATGTGCATAAAATGCTTTCAACCCTTAAAGTATTATGTAAGTGACAATTATTAGTATTACAGCCTAGAAGGGGAGCTATGACATGCATCCAAATAGCCATGATACAAATTATTAACAATAATAGCTAGCGTTTAAAGTGTTCTTTAAGGCTTACAAAGTGCTTTAAAAATATCTCATTTGATCCTCACAACAACCCTGGTCATTAGATGCTGTTATTATCCCAATTTTATAGTTGAGGAGACTGAGACAGACAGAGAGGTTAAGTGACTTGCCCAGGATTATACAGCTAATAAGTATTTAAAATGGGATTTGAACTCAGAACTTCTTGACACCAACACTTTCTCCACTATATGACCTGTATGATTGATCAGTATCTAATAGAGCATCAATGCTGAGATCAGTTGAGTAAGAGATCACTGATAACTTGAAAGTGGAAGGGAGAAGCAGAGATAAGGTCATTGGAGGCATGTTGGAGGAAAGAGCATTTTACTTGCGTTTTTAAGAATAGATAATCAAAATAAATGACATTTCTGTAGGGTTTTAAAGTCTTCAAAGTACTTTGAATATACTAATGAATTTGAGCCTCACAATAACCCTATGAGGTATGTACCACAATTACTATTATCCTTACTTAACAGATGAAGAAGCTGAGGTTCAAATAAGTTAAATAAGTTTCCTACGTTCCCACAGCTAGTAAGCTCCAGAGGCAAGTCTTCAATCTAGGGTTTCTGAGTCCAGGTCCAGCACTCTATCCATTATGCTTTACTTGCTACCTAATAACAAAGGATACAACCAGGCAGAAAAAGGTAGGAGGAATGTCCAAGAAGATATTACAAACAAAGAAAGTAGCACAAGAAGAAAAAAAGCAAAGAGACAGAAGGGGATGGTGTATGTTTGAGGGCTGGCAAATAGTCCAATTTGGCTAGAGTTAAGAGGATGTGAGGGATTATAATGTGAGATAAATTTGGAAAGGTAGGTTGGAGCCAGATTGTGAAAGACATTGAATGTCATGCCAAGGAGCTTAGAAAAGTGGGTGGGGGAAGACACTTCAAGGGTGGCTCAGCAATAGAATGTCAGAATAATGTTAAGCAGCACTGAGAAGGTTGAAATGAAGAGAGCATAGACTGGAGGTGGAGAAACTAATTAATTAGACTATTGCAATAATTTAGGAGTGTTAATGAGAATGTGAATTAGGGTGTTGATAGTGGAAATGGAAAGGAGGGGTATATATAAAAGATTATAGGGACAGTATAGATGGGATTTGATAAAAAGTTATAGAAAAATAAATTGATGCTCATTAACTTCACTTTTTGAAAATACAATATTTGAAAATGCAAAATGACTACAATATGAGTAGAATCTTCGTCAACCTGCTTTGTTGTCTAACCCAATTTAAACATTATACAAGCTTCAACTGAAACAGTACAGATCATCTTGACCTGCCAGAAACAGTGATGTTCACAAATTCTAAATTAAATTTGAAATGCAATATGCAAGTTTAAAAATGCCCCCTGAATATTTCCAATTTAATTTGACATTAGTTTTTGTGTCTATTAGTTTGTTGTCATTTATAGAATTCCTCAAATTGGTTTGAGTGAACCAGAATCTTTTGTGCAATTATTCTTTCCAGCATTCTGTGTTTGGTATATAAGAAGAAAGCTTGGTCAGTGTTCCCTCTTGTCTACACAGTCAAAGAGAATGGAAAACTGAATCATGTTATAAAGATAATTGAGACAAGCATAAACAGCTTTCACTTGAAAGACCCAGATGACCATTCATTCATTCATTCATTCATTCATTCATTCATTCATTTGTTCACTCTCTAAATATTTTAAGGATCTCCAGGGGATTCCAATTTTTATGTTGAACAAGTACCCTTCTCTCAAAGTGTGCACATATTTTGGACTTGAATTATATGAATAGTTACTTTGTTTTATATATATACACACATACACATATATATATATACATATAAATGTATGTATATATACACACATCAACATAACCAATAGATTTGCTAATACTAAAAAATATGGATATAATTATTTCTTTAACAAGTAATTTTTCCTCTCCCCCCCATTTTAAAGTTGTTTTTAAGTTCATTTTTTCTTATCATGTAAGGATTAAAATCTTATCATTTAGCACTCAAAATTATAAAAGGTGATGGGGTTTTGTTTTTGTTTGTAGTATATATCCTCTTTTTTTTTTGGTGGGGCGATGAGGGTTAAGTGACTTGCCCAGGGTCACACAGCTAGTCTCAAGTGTCTGAGGCCAGATTTGAACTCAGGTCCTCCTGAATCCAGGGCCAGTACCCTATCCATTGCACCAACTAGCTGTTCTTAGCCATATTGCAATGGGCTCAATAAATCATGGACAAATATAAGGACAAGATTTGGGGAGGCCAGGTTTAAACTCAGTAAGATGGGTCTTTCTGACTCTAGGACTAACACTCTACCCACTGCACCGCCTAGTAATTTTTTCTATCTTTTTTACTTTAAGAACTAACTGGGGTGTGAGGGGAGGAGGACAGCTAGGTGATGCAGCAGATAAAGCACCAGCCCTGGGTTCAGGAGGACCTGAGTTCAAATAAAAAGAACTTACTACAAGCATGCTACAGGAACAACTATTGTTATATATCAGAGTAGAATTTATTTTCTATTTGATTAAAATTTACTTTATTAGATAGAAAACAGTCATTTTTCTAGATAAAAGAAACTGCCAGTATTTCATTCTAAATCCCTCCTGGTGGTTCTTTCCCATCTCCAAGTTCTCCATGCCCTCCTTGCTAGCTTTGGACCTTTTTACTCCTCTCTAGAAAAGATAAATTACCTCTGTGGACTCTTGACTTTCAGCTTTGGTGACTTTCCTGTTCACTCACCTGGATCAAATCTTAGACCTGTGTCCTCCTATTCCTTACCCCTTTAGGCATACTTTCTATCAAGCATATGGCGCCATTACTAGTCTTCAGTACTCTTTGTCCCCTTTTCATTCCCTTGGCCAGACTTTCTTATCTCATTCCAGGACAGAAAACAAATTCCTATTCACCTTTCACATATTCACTCTATTCCCATCCCCTCTGATTCTGAACACTAAAATTTAGCAGCAGTTGGATCAGAACTGGGAATAGTTTGGGGCGTCTTCAAGACATTTTAAGAAATGTACAAATCTCACCAAAAGTTTATAGAGTACCCATCTCTGACAACAAGAATAATAATAATAGTATTAATTGCTAGCATTCATATACTACCTCAAAGTTTATAAATCACTTTACTCATTGTATCCTCAGAACAACCTTGTGAAGTAGAAGCTATTATTATCCCCATTCTACAGATGAGGAAATGAAGGCTAAAATTGGTTAAGCAACTTGCAGTTAGTAAATGTAGGAAGCAATATTTGAATTCAGGTCTTCCAGACTCCAAGTTTCATATTCTACCTAGTATACTACCTAACTGACTCTCTACCTATAACCAACACAGTGAGGTATAAGGTAAGGAAAGGGCCTCCCAGGGTTTCCTGTGTAATCAAGATATTTGTTTAATGAATCTTCACACCTCAGGATTCCCCAAAGCATAGGCCAAAGTGGCCTATATATCATTCCACTCCTCAGAACAGGCTACATCCTGGATCACCTCTTTCCTCACAGTGAATAACGCCTATTTAAAAACAGAAAGAGACTCTTCCAGGAGCTAAGGAGTCTTTGGGAGGTATACTAAATCCCTTCTTCCCTTGACTTATCTCCAGTCACATCTCACTCAATTTCAATCATGGATTATTCCCACTAGCCACCTCTTGCACTGCTAGGCTATT
Source organism: Dromiciops gliroides (assembly GCF_019393635.1). Classification (NCBI taxonomy): domain Eukaryota; kingdom Metazoa; phylum Chordata; class Mammalia; order Microbiotheria; family Microbiotheriidae; genus Dromiciops; species Dromiciops gliroides. The sequence goes on from NC_057863.1 coordinate 454,124,606, forward strand.
GAACAGTACTGATGAAAGTAATAATACTGTGCTAATTGGGCCAACTACAAATTTATGTCATCTAATCTCAATCTGGTCCTCACTGCAGGAGGCAATCCTCCTCCTCCCTACTTGATGTTCTGTCCCACTCATCACAATGGCTATTCAAAACCTATTCTCTTCTCAAGCTTCCCACCATACCCTCTACCCAACTCTCTCAGCTGAAGTTCTTCACTTATCCTTAACCCCCCCCAAAAAACCCAATCATTTGCCAAGCTCATTCCTTCCTTCTCACTCACTCTCTAATATAAATTCCCATTATCTCTTCCTTCACCCCATTTTCTAATAAAGACATAGCCCTTCTCATTGCTAAGACCACCTCCTATACATATGCCCTTGATCCCATTCTCTCAATAAAGTATTTTCTAACAAATTGTTCTCACTATCATCCTCTCTCTAATCTTGGATCTCTACCTACTACTTCCTCTTTACTGCATACATACATGACCAAATCTCTCCATCCTTAAAAAAAAAAATACCCTCTCACTTGATTCTTCCATGACTTCAAGGAAAACTACTTTAAGAAGCCATTTGTGGGGCAGCTAGGTGGCCCCCAGATAAAGCACCAGTCCTGAATTCAGGAGGACCGGAGTTCAAATCTGGCCTCAGATACTTGGTACTTACTGGCTGTGTGACCCTGAGCAAGTCACTTAACCCCCATAGCCCTGCAAAAAAAAAAATCCATTTGCATTTGGTGCCGCCATTTTCTCTCATTTCATTCTCTTCAAAACCCTCTCCAATATGTCTTTCACCCTCATTAAATTAAGACTGCTCTCTCCAGTTACCAATGATTACTTAATCTTCAAATCTAATGAATTGTTCTCAATTCTCATCCTTCTTTAACTTTCAAAAGTATCTAACACTATTTGACCATCCTCTCTCCATATGGTTATTCTCAGGATTTCTATGACACTGCTTTCTTAAGTCTCTCTTTCTACTTGTCTAATTGCTCCTTTTCAGTCTATTTTACTATATCTTTACCCATGTCATGCTCATTAACTGTGGGTGACATCAAGGCTATGGCCCAGGTCCTCTTCTCTTCTTTTTCTGTTCTTTCTCATTGACTCTGATGGGTTGAATTATCATCTCCATCTAGATGAGTCCCAGATCCATCTATCCCTAGTTTCTCTGCTTAGCTCTCACCCTGCATCACTAACTGCCTATTATTAATTTTTAACTGAAATGTCCCATAGGCATTTCCAAAACAGAAATTATATTTTCAAAAAAAACCTGCCCTTCTTCAGAATTTTACTAGTATTATTCAGAGTACCACCATCTAGTGACCCAAGTTAGAAATCTAATTGTCATCCTAGAGTCCCCACTATCACTCCCCACCAAGTAACCAATTGGTTTAGTCCATTTCTCCTCACTCACATAATCATCAATTCAGGCCCTTCCTTGTCTCTTTCCTATATTATTGCAATAGCTTTTTCATTGACTGCCCCAAGTCTCTTTCCTACACACAGCTGCCAAAATAATCTAAAAATTCAGATTTTTACTGATTGAAAAAATCTGATTTTATGAAATTATGAAGTGTGAACAACATGAAATATGAAGAATTTCATATGAAATATGAAAAATAAAATCATTTTACTAGCTATAAAGAGGAGAATGTTGAGAGAGACTTGAGCCAATGAGAACAGTTAGAAAGTTATTGCCATAGACTAGGTATGAGAAGTGAAGAGGATCTGAACTAGGGTGAAAGATGGGGACATAAATGAGAGCTATTGTGAAGGTTAGAAACAATAAGATTTGGCAACTAGTTGGATATGTGGTGTGAGTGACAATGAGGCATCTAGGATAACACTAATGTGAACCTGGGTGACAGGTGAATAGTGGTACCCTTGAAAGTAATAGTAAAATTTGTGTGTGTGTGTGTGTGTGTGTGTTTAATGTACATGTGAGGGCCTACTGCTCAAAAAAACAAAACACTTGAACTGTATGAGGAATTTCCACTGTTGATGCCTAGTTTCTACATACTATCATAGCTCCTACTAGGACAGAGGCAGTTTGGCAAATTGGCTTGGAGTAAGGAAGCACTGAGTTCAAAATTGGCTTCTGATAATTATCTAGCTCTGTGATCACATAAAAGTAATTTTGAAGTCTCTGTGCCTTAAAGAAATCCCTAGGCTGCATCTAATAACCCATTATTAAGTTGAATTTGGTTAGAGGGGTTCCCCACATTGTGAGTTCCCTCCACTGACAAATTCACAAATCCTTCTGTGAGACTAGCTAAAGCTTGGAGTTGGATTTACAACTCAATAGGGTCCTTCTGGGCATTAAAAAGATAGGAACAAGAATGATTTCAGGCTATTTTAGACATCTAGAATATATTGTTGAAATGCTCCATATGTTTCCTCTTTGTTTAAGTTATGATAGGAGTTCTGAGGACATCACTTGTACAGATTGTCTTCAGAAATGCCATATTTGGATGCCTACCACTAATTTTAAAACATTGTGGTAGAGAGGGTAAAAACTCTGTGCACTCCTTGAATGGCTGCTTCTCCCCTTAGAGACACCTTACTTTATTCTGTGGCTCTTGAAAGACCTTTTTTAAAAAAGTTAAGAGAAACCAGGAGAGAAACAGATGCTTTGGTTCCTATTTCATTTCCATTCTGTGAACCTCTCCAGCACATCAAGCTGCCAAGAAAAGAATGATTATATAATCTACAGATGAATTGAAGCTTGAACTGACAGTAGTTTCTCTTGGATTCTTCTGCCTTTAATAGAATGTGAAGCTTCCCATGATCGGTAGGCATCTTAGCAGTTGTGTCAGACTTTTCATTCCAACAACTTAAAAATGTCTCTGTCAAAGTTGGTTACTCCATTACTCTAAATAAAATATCCATCCACAGTCCCCAAGTTTAAGTTATTCTTTCCTTTTATGAGTTTCCTTAGACTTTCTTAGAATTATAAATTATAGAGGAGGTGCTCTTATACATTGGTAAAGGGACTTTCCCCACCCAGCAGTTTCCTATACCACTGAAATCACCATTCTGATCCCTATTACTTTCTTGGGATTATGGGATCATATATTTAGTGTATGTAAGAACTTGTAGACCAATAACTTTGTTACACATGAGGTAACTGAGAGCCAAGGGAGTCAAGTAACTTATCCAAGGTCACACGAGTAGTAGGAAACAGAGGTGGAATTTGAACCCAAGTCCTTTGACTCCAAATATAATGCTCATTTCCTTTCTACCACACTACCTCCTCTATTTAGCTATATGATTTAATATTGTTCAAAACTTAGTTGCATAAAAATTTATATATTTGTTCTTCATCTCTTCTGATAGTCATCACACACACACACACACACACACACACAAACTTAGCTCCTTTGATTACAACAGGTTCAAATGTATACTTGGTATTTATCAGGGAACATTACCTTCCTATTTTATAAAGAACATTATGTTAACCACTACAAGATATATAAAGTTGATGGCTGCTTAGAGCATTGTGCTGAATTCAACAAGATAAAATTTAAAAGGAATGAATTTAAAGTCTTAAACATGGTTTAAAAACTAACCTTGCAAGTACAGGAAGACATCCTTACACTGTGATTCAGCTGAAGAAGATCTGAGGGTTTTAGCAGAATGCAAGCTCAATAAAAGCCACTGATGCGATGTGGTGTTCACAAAAGCTAATGGGATCTTGAACTATTTTAAGAGAGGCAGAATTTCCAAAGATGAAGTGATAGTCCTTCTCTACTTTGCCCAGACTATGGTGGTCACTTCTGGGTACCAGAGATGACCACACAATGAGCACACAAGAGGGCCATTGAAAAAACAGAAAGAATAATGATGAAGGAGCTAGTATAGTTAATGGCATTGAGTCCATGTCATACAAGGATTTGTTGGAAAAACAGGGGATTTTTAGCAGAACAGAAAACCTGAGGGAGACACAATAAATGTCTTCAAGTATTTAAAGAACTAATATAAGAGAGAGGCATTAATTTGTTCTGTTCAGGTCAAGAGAACACCATAAGAAGCAGTAAATTTGAAAATTGGCAAATAGACAAATTTAGGTTTGATGTTAGGGAAAACCTCTTAACAATTGGACCTGCCCCAACTGGAATAGACTGCCTCTCCCCTTATTGAATATATTTAGTATGTAATATTGTAATCAAAGGCTAGATGAGCATTGCTTGGTATCTTATAGTAAGGATTCCTTTTTGAACGTGGGTAGAATAATCAGGCAACAAGCCTTTATTGAGATGACTATGTGCCAGGTACTTTGCTAAGAGCTGGAACAAAGGAACAACAACAAAAAGGTGGGAAAAGCAGTCTCTCCTCTTAAGGGAGATATTATACAAATGGGACAGACATGAAATAAAAAGTATGTACATAAAAGGTATGCAAATTGAACATGGAAGGTAATCTCAGAGAGAGGAGACTCTTGGAAAAGTCTTCTGCAGGAGGTAGGATTTGAGCTGAATCTTGAAGGAAGCCCTAGAAGCAAGGAATTGGGATGAAAAAGAATGGGGGTTTTCTTGGTAAAAGTACTAAAGTAGTTTGCCATTTCCTTCTCTAGCCCATTTTACAGAAAAAGAAACAGAGGCAAACAGGGTTAAGTGACTTGCCCAGAGTCACACAGCTAAGAAGTATCTGAGGCTAGATTTGAAATCAGCTGAATCTTCCTGACTTCAGGCCTGGCACCCTATTCACTGTACCACTGAACTTCCCAAGAGATAATTCATGATATTCAAAAAAGCAGTTCTAATTGAATAATGAAGTTGGAAACCTGTATCTGGGGAGTTTTTAGAAGCATTATAAGAATCAAGGAGGTGGAGGCACCTATTGTAGACAACGTTCTCAAGAGACTTAGCTAAGACGAGAAATATAGAATGATAGTGTGGATAGTTGGATCAAGTGCAAGTTTTTTAAAGATGGGAACATGATAGAAGTGTTGTAGACAACCAGGAAGGAGCTAGTAGATAGGGAGAAATTGAAGATTAGAAAAATGGTGAGGATTATAGTGGGGACAATCTGTTGGAGAAGATGAAAGAGGATAAGAGCAAAAGTATATTTAGAGGGCTTAGCTTTGGAAAGGAGAATGGCAACTTCCTCCTGTGATAGGGAGAGATAGTAGAGAAGGACGTCTGAGTAATGTGAAAAGAAGGAAGACAGAACTTTTGACAAATGACTGGCAAAGTTGCCTCTAAATCTCAATTCAATGATTCTTTGATGATATAATCCTTGACTCCATGGAATTTTCAGACTAATAGGGAGCTATAGCACACATATAAATAACTATGATATAAATTATTACACAATAAATTTGTAACAGAGATGTACCCTAAGTTTTATTATATGTGAGTTAGAAGAGAGAAAAGGTCATTTGCAAATGAAGGAAAACCAGTGGAAGAGTTACATGCTATTTGAGTTGGTCATTAAAGTATGATAGGAATTAAGGGAGAGATGGAACATTGTTGAGAGATTGTTCCAAGAGTGAGGAATAATGTGGGGGAAAAAAGCATGAAGGCAATATTCTTTTAAAAAGAAAAAAAAACCTTTGAAAGACTTAAGAACTCTGATCGATATAATGGCTAATCCTGATTCCAAAGTTATGATGATGGTCATGCCACCTGCTTACTGACAGAGAGGTAATAGATTAAAGATGAAAAATGAGACATTTCTTTTTGGACATGGATAATATAGGAATTTGTTTCCTTAATTATACATAATCATTTTAATGGTTTTGTTTTTCTTTTCAATTGGGTAGAGGGGAAATGCAGAAAAGAGGAGAAATTTGGAAGGTACCTACCAAGAAAAATTAAAATAAAATAGAAGAAAGTCCTAAAGAAAACATAAACTTCAAAGACAGCTTTGGAATTTGAATGAAATATATACTTTTTTTAAAAAAAGCTTTACATAATAGATTTACAGTTGCTTGGACAGTCATCAGAAACATATATGGAAATGCTGGCTTTATTTTTTAATTATTATTTTTGTTTTTTAGTTTTTCTTCATATTTTCTGTTTCTTATACCACCATGTATTCTTCCCTTTCCCTGAGAGCCACCCCATATGAAAAATAGTATTTTTTAGAGAGGAAAAAAATAGTCAGCACAATTGATTGATATCTTGAAAAAGTTTGAAAACATGCAATGTATAGCACCTGTGGACCTCTCACCTCCACAAAGGCATAGGTTGGGGTCTCTTTTTATATTTTTTCATTCAAGTGAGTCCCCCTTAATCATTATAATTTTGTTACATTTACTTTCCTTTGGTGTGTCATTCTTTCCATCTAGTCTAGTCACTGTGTATATTGTTTTCTCGGCTCTGTTTACTTCATTCACTCTGCATCAATTCATGTAGTTCTTTCCATGTTTCTCTGTATTTATCACACTCATCATTTCTAGAGGTACAATAGTATTCCATTACATTCATGTACCACAATTTGTTTAACCATTCTCCAATTGGTAGACATTTACTTTGTTTCCAATTCTTAGCTATCACCAAAAAAAAAAAAAAACTGCTACATATGGATTATATGGGGACTTTGTTCTTATAAATGATTTCCTTAGGGTATAAGCCCAATAGTGAAGTCTCTTGGTTCAGAGTATATGGACATTTTAATCACTTTATTTGCATATTTCAAAATTATTTTCCAAAATGCTTACACCATTTCATAATTCCACCAACAATGCATAAGCATGCTTAACTTTCTACAACCCCTCCAACATTGACTGTTAAAATTTTTGTCATTTTTGCCAATTTTCAGAATAACAGGTGAAGCCTCAGGTTGTTTTAATTTCCATCTTTCTTATTATTAATGATTTGGAGACTTTTTTCATGCAGTTGTAAGGAAATGTTCACTAAATATTTAGCATTTGTCAAGTTCAGAAAAATAAACAAAATCATGGAAGCAAAAAAGTAAACAATATGTCCAGAGGGCAAGTTCTCCAGCCTAGCTGGAGCCAAACTCAGATGTGCCATTGAATAGTTTTTAACTAGATCTATTCGTATGCAATATAGATCTATCAGAGGTGCTAGAGAGATGGTTTAGAAGAGAGTAAAGGCAGAAAGACCTGTTAGGAGATTGTCATAGTCTCCAAGCAGGTGCAAAGAAAGAGAAGAAAGTAGATATGAGAGTTGGCAGTTCAATATTGGAGAGTTTCTTTTCCATTCAACACAAAGTCTAAATTCAAAGCAAAAAATTATCTTAATATAACTAAAGACATGACATAGAACTATGTGGAGATACTGCATAGACCAAGGAAAGAGTCAGCATGGTATTGTAGGTAAAGTCCTGAACGTGAAGCCAGGAAGACTTATTTGAATTTGGATCCTCTCTCTGACAACTACCAGCTAAGTGACCCTGGGCAAGTCCCTTAACCTCTCTGAATCTCAGCTTGTACATCTGTGATCTCTTAAGAACCCTTCCAACTCTAAATCTAAGATTTCAATTCTGAAACTTTATTCAATCAAAGCCACTAATTATCAGCAACTCTCCTGAAGACTTTTATATATGAAGAGGTAGAAACTCTTGGTTCAAAATGAAGCCATCATATGGTAATGAATAATAACAAGAACAAGAACAAGAATTTATATAGAACTTTAAGGCTTGCAAAGACCTTTACAAATATCTCATCTTATCCTCAAAACAACCCTGGGAGGTAGATATTATTATTATCCCTATTTTATGGAAACACAATTGAGTTTGAGACTTGCCCAGGGTCACCCAACTGGTAAGTGTCAGAGTCTGTATTTGAACTCAGGTCTTCCTGACTCCAGGTCCAATGCTCTATTTATTGTATGACCCAGATGCCTACCATGGGTGGATTTAAATGAACTGATTCTTTCCCTGTCAAAACTCTGCTAAAGCATCACTACTCTACTTCCTCATCCTCGCACAAGTTAACCCCTGGCTATGCCAATGGAGAGTAATACTGATACCAAGGACATGATCATGTACCTAAAGAATTGTGTTTACTGTTATCATAATCAGTTTCAGCCATTGGGTTCAAAAACAGAATATGGTTTCTCAATCACTACAGCTCCAGGCATTTTCAGGTACAACAGGTGAAATTCAACCTGCCAATAACTTTGCTTTTATTTTGCTGACACTTGGCAATCAGGTGTTCCAGAATCCCTTCCTATAACATGGAAAATCTCTATTTTTTTTTTGCTTAATTAGATACAGGGGAAAATTTCTTGATTGAGCTGTAAATGTTAGAAGGCCTGATTTTTGTCAATTTCTTTTTCAGTTTCCTAAAGTTTTCTAGTTATCAAAAAGGGCATGAACCAATAAAATCTTCTGTACTTTGACTGGAGCACATGACATGGACTACTTAAACCAGTCTTTGAGCCTGTTTCAACCAATGAACCAAATAGGACTGACAAAGTAAGGTTTGAAATAGGACTCTAGGAACACAATTCCCAGTCCTTTCTAAGAGAGAACAGAATTCAGAACTTAGAAAAGTTAGAACCTCTGTTGTACTATTGTCAAAAAGAATAAAGTTTCAAAAGTGTCCTTTGGAAATCAGTACTATTCTTAAATATCATAATGATAACAATATTTATATAGTGCTTACCTTCTTTCTCACTCCTGGTGGAGGAAAGCTAAGTATTATATGGAAATACTCTGACCTAAACTGAGAGAAATTGGACTGGGCTATCAGGGCTTTATACTTATTATTTCACTGGATCCTCACAATGACCCTGGGAGGTAGGTGCTATTATTATTTCTACTTTACAAATGAGGAAACTGAGGCAAACAGAGGTTAAGTGATTTGCCCAGGGTTACAAACCTAGTAAGTATCTGAGGTCAGATTTGAACTCAGCTCTTCCTGGGTTCCGTATAATTAGGACTCCACTCCATCTACCCAAATATTTCCCACTACTCCTCAACATGAATACTCAGTTCTAGTCAGGCTTGTTTGGGTGATGTCACCATCCCATGCTCAATCATCAACCTGTGTCTTCACCAAACCATTATCTTTGCCTTGACTTCAATGCTCTTCTCTTGTTCTCCTACCTATCAAAATCTAACTAATGCGGGGCAGCTAGGTGGCACAGTGGATAGAGCACTGGCCCTGGAGTCAGGAGTACCTGAGTTCAAATCTGGCCTTAGACATTTAACACTTACTAGCTGTGTGACCCTGGGCAAGTCACTTAACCCCAATTGCCTCACTAAAAAAAAAAAATCTGACTAATGCCATTGGTCCCCATGTTGAGACCCTTTGGTTCTTTAGTTTAAATATTAACTTACTTGAGCACACAAGGAAGTACAATATCTGTCTACCAGGTGTCATGCTACTTGAACTATCAGCCAACCTTATTTGTTTATCTCTGGCACATGCAAAAAATATCTCTTTTCTAAGAGACTGCAGTATTTCTTCTAGCCACAAGAACTGTAAAACCCCCAAATTCCTAAACTACTCCCCTACTACTAGGCTTCCAAGAAGTGAGTAGCACTAAATAACTTGTATTAACCCCTCACTGGGCAGGATTAAAATTAAACTAGGGTTTTTACTTGGGGGTGTGGTCATGGTTTGGAGCAAGATTCCTCTTCCCACCTTCCATGTTCACCAAAGTTTAGTCAAATCTTGAGTCAGGCTTGGTATTTAAATTAGTGCAGACTTTATAAAAGAAGGAAACTCCAGATCTAGGCCTCCAGGTTTCTTTAGAGTCTCTGAGAAGCTCCTGCAGCCAGCCCATGGAAGAAGAGAGTCTGCTGCACAGCAAACACCAGCATTGCTGCCCATGGAAACCCCTCCTCCCTGTACCCCTTCAACTATAACCACTGTGGGACGATGACCCCAGCCTGCAGACACCACTTTATCCAGGACACATGTTTCTATCAGTGCTCCCCCAACCTAGGACCCTGGATCCAGCCGGTGACCTCATGTTGTAGGAAGGAACGGGTCCTGAATGTTCCCCTGTGCAAGGAGGATTGTATTCAATGGTGGGAGGACTGCCAAACTTCCTACACCTGCAGAGATAACTGGCACACAGGTTGGAATCAGACTTCAGGGATTAACGAGTGCCCAACTAATGCCACCTGCCACCCTTTCCCATTTTACTTCCCAACACCAGCCTCCCTATGTGAGAACATTTTTAGTCATTCTTACAAAGTAAGCTCTTTTGGCAGGGGCAGTGGTAAATGTATGCAGATGTCGTTTGACCCAGCCCAGGGAAACCCCAATGAAGCTGTGGCTAAATACTATGCTTTTGGCTCTGCCCCAGGCATCTTCAGTTGGAAGGCCACTTTCCCCTTCTTGATTTTGACACTGAGGTTGCTTCTCTGGGCTTAACCCTCATCAGCAAAGAAATCTCGCCAATCTACATGTAAAACCATACCCAAAATTACTCCCGGTGTGAGACCCTTGGACTCCAGCTTCCTGCCTGATACAGCCTGGCTCTCCTGAAACCCTGGCTTCCTCCCATCTGGATTCTTTCCCCTCAAACCTGATCCGGAAACATCTAAGCCCCCACACATTGGATTTCACAGACCCCACACCACTACTGAGTGAGGCAGGGAGAGCGGGTGCCTTCCTTTCTCCCCACTTTTAAGTGACTCCAGGTCCAGTCTCCTACCTTTTTCTCTGCATAGCAAAATCCACTCTTCCCTCCTTCCTTCTTTTCTTTAGGGGAAATTAACTATTGTTCTGCCCTCTCTAAAGTGAAATCCTCCTTAATACTACTCCTTTCAAGTAGGAATTATTTCATTGATTGTGTTTGTATCCTTAGCACCTGGTACTATATATGTTCATACCTGGTCCATATGTGTTTAATAAGTTTAATAAATGTTGATTGATCAAAAAAATTAAACTAGGGCATGAAGCAGGATATTACTCAAAATATTAAAATACAAAATCAGGCTAACTAGTTCATTGCCCTCACCCTATCTGGATTCCACTAGGTCAAATCATTGCCCACACCATTCACAGATTTAGAGGCTCACATAGTTTATTGTATGTAGAAAGGATATGGAAAATAGACTCCCCCCATCTTTGGGGGAGTATGCTTATTTCTTTCCCCCTTCTCCCTTTGAGTCTTCTTTTTCTCATCTTCCTTCTTTCTCCTTCCTAGTGGAGGAAAGTTAAGTATTATATGAGGATACTCTGAACTAAACTGAGAGAAATTGGACTGGGCTATCAAGTCTGGGCTGTAGCTAGCATCTTCAGCTTTGTACTTAGGGTAAGTATCTGAGGCAGGATCTAAATAGAGATCTTCCTGACTGTCCATTATGCTACCTACTTACTCTGTTATATTTCCTTATATCTCAGTCTTTGAAATGTAGACAGATAACTGCCCTCAATTTATTACTATCTTTATTTTCTGAGGATCTTAAATTAGTAACATAAGTCTCGGGAAAAAATAACTGAGGTTTTGAGCATGAGTAACTGAGAGAATTGTGGTACCCTCAACAAAATAGTGAAGTTTAGAGAATGAGGAGGCTTAGGGAAGAAGATCAAGATTTCAGACTTGGAGACTTTGAGTTTGATGTACTAGTGAAACAACCATATGGAGACATATAAGAAATCGTTGGAGACTTGGAAAAGGAGTTCAGCTCACATATATAAAAAGAAAAGATCTAATGTTTATAAACTTATGAGATAAGTAGTATAAATATTATTATCATCATTTAATAGATAAAAAAACTAAGGTTCAAAGGAGTAAAATGGGTTTAGGCATGGGTTCACCAGTAAGTGTTAGAGCCTGAAATTAGAACCAAATTCAAAATTAGCCCTCTTGATGTTAAGTTCAACACTATTCACTGAACTACTCTGATTCTCTAATGATGTATTTGTTCAGCTAAGAATTTCTACTTTGATTCTTGGCCCTTGATCACCACCAATCAGGAAAGAAATGAGCTAGTACTAGCTGTGTGACCATAAGCAAATCAGTTAACCTCTTTGGGTTTCATTGTCTCATCTGTAAAATGAGTTTGCTATCTCACCTTCTATGCCTCAAGGTTACACCAGACGTTCTCTCCAGATTTCTTCCAACTCTGAGTTTTGTTAAATGAAACTTCACAAAAGATACTCCACATCAATTTTCCAAGTTCAGCCAGCACATGATCAATGGATCTTGTTCTACTTATATAAATAACTTTCTCTCCTTCCTTCCCAGCTTTCTTCAAGTCTCAGCTAAAATTCCTTTCTGAAAGAAATCTTGCCCAGTTTTCCTTGATGTTAGTGCCTCCCTTTTGAGACTGGCATTTTCACTCTGAACCTATCTCCCTTGTACATATTTGTTTGCATGTTAATTCTCTCCATTAGATTGTGAGTTCCTTGAGGGCAGAGCCTGTTTTTGCCTTTATGTGTATCACCAATGCTTAGTACAATACCTGGCACATAGTAAGTGCTTAATAAATGCTTGCTGTTTTGACCAATATTAGCCCAACATGGAGAGAATTCCAGCAATTCCTTGATTAAACATAGTCAGAAAAAAAAACTTTTAAAAAATAGCTAAGAACATTTGTTTCAAAAAGATGGCTTAGAAGGTCAGCAGGAGGGGGCTGCTGTGCCAGGGCAGGAGTGGAGCCCAACCCCATGGTCGTGCTGACACAGATCCAGTCCCAGGAATGCCTCACCAGAGAAAGAGACCCCCAAAGCCTCTGAATCAGCTGCAGCTCCAGCATCATCTGGAACTAAGCTCACAGTCTGGTGAGAGGGCTGAGCCCTTGGCAAGGGGGACATTACAGGAGTCTCTGCTGATGCTGAAGCAGAACTTGGGTGTTTCACCCCTGCTGGGAACCAGGAGATAGGCTTGAGTAGCAGTGGCCAAGGTGGGGGAAGGGCACAGGCTCATAGGAGTTGACAACCACAGCACATAAAGCTGGTTGATTAGCAAGTTGGCCAGGGGTTATCTAGGGACCAGAGAACAGTCCAGGTGAGGAGAGAACCTGCCCTTCCTTAAATTATACCACCTGGGACCCCATGAAGCTTGGGACAGTACAGCCTGGAAACAAGTCAAGTAAGTGAAAGGCAAGATCAGCAGACAGAGAAAGGTGAAAACCATAGAAAATTTCTTTAGTGACATGGAAGATCAAGGTGTACCCTCAGAGGAGGATGGCAATGTCAGGGCCCCTATAGCTAAAGCTTGCAAGAACAATATGAATTGGTCTCAGACCATAGAGGTACTCAAAAAGGACTTTTAAGATAAAGTTAGAGAGGTAGAGAAAAATGGGAAGAGAAATGAGGGTGATGCAGGAAAGACATGAGAAAAAAAGTCAACAGCTTGAAAAGCCAAATTTTCTGATGAAAATAATCACCTAAGAATTAGGATTAGACAAATGGAAGCTAGTGACTTTATGAGAAACCAAGACACAATAAATCAAATCCAAACGAATAAAAAAAAAATAGAGGGCAATGTGAAATATCTTCTTGGAAAAACTGCTGACCTGGAAAATAGATCCAGGAGAGTTATTCTGAAAATTATTGGACTACCTGAAAACCATGATCAAGGAAAGAGCTTAGACATCATCTTCCAAGAACTTGTCAGGGAAAGCTGCCCTGACATTTTAGAAGCAGAAGGTAAAATAAATATTAAAAGAATCCACCAATCACCTACTGAAAGAGATCCCAAAGGGAAAACTCTCAGGAATATTATAGCCAAATTCCAGAACTCCCAGGTCAAGGAGAAAATATTACAAGCTACCATAAAGAAATAATTTAAGTACTGTGAAGCCCTAGTCAGGATAGCACAAGATCTAGCAGCTTCTACATTAAAGGATCAGAGGGCATGGAATATTATATTCCAGAGGGAAAAAGAATTGGGATTACAACCAAGAATCACCTATCCAGCAAAACTGAGTATAATCTTTCAGAGGAAAAAAAGGACTTCAATGAAAAAGAGGATTTTCAGGCATTTATGATGAAAAGACCTGAACTAAATGGAAAATTTGACTTTCAAATACAAGACCCTAGAGAACCATAAAAAGTTGGAGTTGGGTGACATGTCTAAGGTCATGCAGTGGGTGAGTGTCTTGTGTCTGAGGCTGGATTAGGGCTGGGGTCCTCCTGGGTCCAGGGTAGATGCTTTGTCCACTGTGTCATCTAACTGCCCCATGATGACATCTTTAGGGTAAAATTGACAGGTGAGAGGAATGCACTGGGGGAGGGGGGAGGGGAGAGGTATCATGGGATGAAATATCACATCAAAGAAACAGGAAAGGGCTTATAGAGTGGGGGAAGAGTAGGGCAGTAAATGAACTTTACACTCATCAGAATAGGCTCACAGACCTTAATCTTATCAGAATTGGCTCAAGGAGGGAATAACATACACACTCAATTAGTTGGAGTAATCTATCTAACCCTTCAGGAAAATAGGAGGGGAAGGGGATAAAGAGAGAGGGGGAAAAGAAGGGAGTACAGATTGGGGGAGGGGACAGTCAGAAGCAAATCCCTTTTCAAGAGGGATAGAGTGAAAGAAGATAGATAATAGAGTAAATATCATGGGAAAGGGAATAAGATGGAAGGAAACAGTTAACAATAGTAATTGTGAAAAAGAGAAAAGGAGGAAAAATTGTACAAAAAATATTTATAGCAACTCTTTGTGGTGGCTAAGAATTGGAAATCAAAGGAATGTCCATCAATTGGGGAATGACTAAAGAAGCTGTGGTATATAATTGTAATGGAATATTATTGTGCTATAAGAAATGATGAGCAGGATGATTTCAGAAAAACCTGGAAAAGACATATAAAATGATGTATAGTGGAGTGAGCAGAACTGGGAGGACACTGTGCACAGTAACAGCAATATTGTTCTATGAGCAATTGTGAATGACTTAACTACTCTCAGCAATACAAGAATCCAAGACAATCCCAAGGGACTAATGATGAAGCATGCTATCCACTCCCAGAGAAAGAACTCATATTGACTGAACACAAACTTAAAAAAAAAAAAGAGCACTTGTGGATTGTACATATGTAACCTATATCAGATTGTTTGCTGTCTTGTGGAGAGGGGAAGAAAGGGAGGGAGGGAGAAAAATTTGGAACTCTAAATCTTATGAAAATGAATGTTGAAAACTACCTTTAGGGGCAGTTAGGTGGCGCAGTGGATAGAGCACCGGCCCTGGAGTCAGGAGTACCTGAGTTCAAATCCAGCCTCAGACACTTAACACTTCCTAGCCGTGTGACCCTGGGCAAGTCACTTAACCCCAATTGTCTCACTTTAAAAAAAAAAAAGAAAAAAGAAAACTACCTTTACATGTAACTAGAAAAAATAAAATAAATGTTTGTTACAAAGAGCTTTAAAAAAAAAAAAGAAATAGCTTTCCAAATTAAAGTATGAGCAGAAGAATAATACATGATTCTACTCATTGTTCTTTCCTACTTTGGTACTAATCAGTTTTCTATAATATAGAAGTAGAATCTTTTGTTTTGGTCTGAACTGTGATTTTATTAGTGTCTGTAGCTCCTTGGTGAACAAACTCCTTCTATCAATGCAGATCAGCAACTATTGTGCAATAGATAATTGGCTGAGACACTAAGCAGATAAATATCTTGCCCAGGGTCTGACAGCTAGTATGTGTCAAAAACAGGATTTGAACTCTGGTTGTCTTAATGCTAAATCTTAACCCTTCAGGCTGCCTCCAACTTGTGTTATCTGTGTCATTAAAGTTAAGCTTTAGAAGGACCTTTTCCTCTACATGTCCTAGAGACTACAAATATACCCTGTCTCAGTCATTTCCAAGTCTCCCTGTCCATCAGAAGAGCAGACGTCTTTTAAGGAACATTTCATACAACTCAAGTGATCTCACCTTGCCCCCCTCAACTATTGCTGAGAAATGAACCAAAGTTTTTGAAAGAAAAGTTTCCCACATATTTTATTGTAGTAATTTTATCTCCTTCCCACCTACTACAGTACCAGGAAAGCCCAGGGAGCCATGATGATTAATGATCCATTCTAGAATTTAACCTGTTCTATAAAATGTGCTACATTTTGGAGTACAAAAGAAACATCGAAGTAGGTCAGAAGCTTGAAACTGCCCAAGGGCCTACCCTAACCTAATGGACAGCAAGTTAGAAATCAAATCAGTTCTAGATATGTCACGGTATCATACTCTATGCCTTAGTATTAGCTAGAGAGATGAGAAATTAACAATTACAACAATAAATTTTGAAACCTAATTAATTCAGACAATCAGTTCGGAATTTGTGATAATTTGGATAGGGATTAGGCCAGATTTTCACTTTTTGGGAGAAAAGGAGAATTTGCTCAGCAAATTAGCATATAAATCAAGAAAATATTTAATCTGATGGCCAACAAACCATTTTCTATTTTTAATAGGTTTAATTCATCCCTTTCTTTTTTATAATTCAATTATTTCCATAATCACCTCCAATTATCTCCCTGAATAAACCGTCCACTGTTTAAAAAAACACACATGCAAAATTAACTGTTACAATGACCACGTCTGATATGTGTACATTTGGCCCCTAGAATTTCTCACTTCTTTACGAAGATGTGGGAGATGTTTCTTGTTGCTCCTCCTCTTCTTCCTCTTTTTTAAATCATAGAAGTATTTTATTATTTTCCAGTTACATGTAAAGATGGTTTTCAACATTTGTTTTTAATGTTTGTTTGGGGTTTTTTATTTTTATTTTTTTTAGTGAGGCAGTTGGGGTTAAGTGACTTGCCCAGGGTCACACAGCTAGTAAGTGTTAAGTGTCTGAGGCCAGATTTGAACTCAGGTACTCCTTACTCCAGGGCTGGTGCTCTATCCACTATGCCACCTAGCTGCCCCTAACATTTGTTTTTATAAGATTTTTAGTTCCAAATTTTTCTCCCTCTGTCCCTTCCCTTCCCGCTCTCCAAGACATAAAGCAATCTGATATAGGTTGTATATGTACAATAACATTAAACATATTTCTGCATTAGTCATGTTGTGAAAGAAGAATCAGAACTAAAGAGGAAAACCTCAAAAAACAAAGAAACAAAAAACAAACGTAGAAACAGTATGATTCAATCTGCTGTCAGATTCCAAAGTTCTTTTTTCTGGATGTGGAGAGCATTTTTCATCATGAGTCCTTTGGGATTGTCTTGGTATTGCTAAGAAGAGCTAAGTCTGTCACAGTTGATCCTCACACAATGTTGTTGTTGCTGTGTACCATGTTCTCCGGGTTCTGCTCACTTCACTCAGCATCAGTCCACTTAAGTCTATCCAGGTTTTTTCTGAAATCATTTTTTACGGCACAATAGTATTCCATTACATTCATATACCACAACTTGTTCAGCCATTCCCCAGCTGATGGCCATTCCCTCAATTTCCAATTCTTTGCCACCACAAGGAGAGCTGCAATAAATATTTTTGTACATATGGGTCCTTTTCCCTTTTTTATTATCTCTTTGTGATACAGTGTCTGTCTGTCTGTCTGTCTGTCTGTCTGTCTGTCTGTCTGTCTGTCTCTCTCTCTCTCTCTCTCTCTTTCTCTCATCTAAAACCAAAATGGGCACAGGTTACTCAGCTTTTTACTTCATTTTTGTGATGTTTTTATAATCACAATTGTAGCCACTGTGTATATTCTCCTGGATTTGCTTATTAAGCTGTGTATCAGTTCATAGGCATTTGCCCATGTGTCTATGAATTTATCATATTCCCACTTTCTAATCTATGCATAAGGGAACCTAGGTAGTACAATGGATAGAGCTCTGAGTCTGGAGTCAAGAAGAATCATCTTCCTAAATTCAAATATGGTCTCAGATACTTACTAGCTGTGTGACCCTGACCAAGTCACTTAACCCTGTTTACCTCATTTCCTCTTCTGTAAAGTGAACTGGAGAAGGAAATAGCAAACCAGTCCAGTATTTTTGCCAAGAAAATCCAAAATGAGGTCACAAAGAGTCTGACAAGACTGAAAAATGACTGAACAAGAAAAATCTATTGATAATATCTCTTTGCTTTCACATGCCACAATTTGGTTCAACCATGTCATAGTACATGGGCATCTAGTTTGTTTTGAGGTTTTTACTGCCACAAACCAACTTAAAATCACTTCAGTAACAAGTTTGTTTTCAAATAATGAATGTCCATTAATGCATGAAATGAATATTTATGAATGCCTTCATTTTGTGGAGCATTGATATAATGCAACTATGCCTATATCTTCTGCACATAAGAGCTCACAATTTAGAAGCAAAAATAAACAAATAAATAAATAAGACAAGGGCACAAATCAATACAATGCCATTTTATATATGGCTAACATTTCTATAGCATTTAAAAGTTTGCAAAGGGGCGGCTAGGTGGCACAGTGGAAAAGCACCGGCCCTGGATTCAGGAGTACCTGAGTTCAAATCTGGCCTCAAACACTTGACACTGGGCAAATCACTTAACCCCCATTTCCCCACCAAAAACAAACAAACAAAAAAAAAAGCTTGCAAAGTGCTTTAGAGATAGATATTAGCTCATTTTATCCTCACAACAAACCTGAGCAGGAAGTGGAAGGGGGTTGGTTGGGAGTGGGGGTAAGCGCTATCATCCCCATTTTACAGATAAGGATAGTGAGGCAGGAAGAGGTTAAGTGACTTGCCCAGGATCACAGAGCTAAAACAGTGTGTAAGAGTAGAGCTAAACCCATGTCACCAGGTCCAGCTTACTATCTATCCACTGTGACATCTAGCTGCCTAGGTATTAAGGAAAAGGAAAGAGTCCGAGATATCACTGAGGTTTAAGCAAAGATACTGGTGCCCTTAACTAAAATGAAGTTCATAAGGAGAAACTGGTCTTATGGGAAGAAAGAGGAGTTTGATTGAAGGCAGTGTGTATCATACAATCTTAGGTATATAATGGGAAGGAACTTGGCAGTCATCTAGGTAGTAAGCAGCAGGTAAAGCACAAAGAGTGCTGAACTTGGAGTCACAATTTCGAATTGTAGCTCAGCCACTTAATAGCTGGGTGACTTTGAGCAAGTTCCATAAGCTCTCTGGACCTCAATTTTCTCATCTATAAAATGAGAATGGTGGACAAGATCATTTCTAAGGTCCCTTCTAACTCTCTATTTATGGTCCCTTGGCCTTTTGCTTTTGGATACGTTGATTTGGGGGCATCAATAAAGCATCCACGTAAAGATATCCATTTGAGAGTTGTAAATGTAACTGTACAGCTCAGGAAAGGAGTCAAGGCTGGAAAGCCTTACTAAGAGTCATTCTAGGGGCAGCTCAGTGGCAAAATGGTTAAATTCTGGCTGTCAGATCAAGAAGACCTGAGTTCAAATATTGCCTCAATAAATCACTAGCTTTTTGTCCCTAGACAAGTCACTTAACCTCTGTCAGTTTGTTTCCATAGCTATAAAACTATATTAACACCTATGTCACAGAGTTATTGTGAAGATAAATGAGATAACATGTAAATAGGGATGTTGTGATATAACAAATAGAAACTACTTTTCCATCTAAATGCTAAATGTTGCTAGTTATTTAAGTGCCTATATAAATAGATAGGCAACGTAAATGTCAGTTATCATTTTTATCATTATTCTTATTAGCCTAGACTCTATGATACCTTTACTCCATGAATAAAACCTTCTACTATGAGTGTATTACTTTAACTAGTTGAAAGTAATAAAACTATATTCTTTATTGATGGATTGTAAAATACTGTTTTACTTGTATTTTCTACTAAGTCACTCATATTTCCTGTTTGAGTGAATAAGTAAAGTTTTACTATAGATGGTGACTCCACATTTTATAGAAATCTTTTAAAAAATAAATTGTATTGATGTATGTTATTTTCCCTCATAGTCTTTTCTCCTCTCCCTTCTCAGACAGCCATGGCATATAATAAATAATGTTCCAAGAAAAGAAAAGCAAGAGAAAAATCAGCAAAGCTAATCAATATACTAAAAAGTCCAAACGTATGTGCATTAGCGGACCTCCCTGCAAAGGGGTAGAGTGTGGGTGGGGCAGGGGGGGTGGGGAGGGGGTTGTATCAATTTTTTGCTGTTTTGTGGCTGCTCTTTCCATTCACCTCGTTGTAGTCATGTATGTTGTCTCTTTGTCTCCATTCACCTTACTCTACTTAAAATCATGCTTCTCTGTAGTCACATACATCATTTCTTATGTCACAGTGATATTCCATTCCATTCACATTCCACAGTTTGTGTGGCCATTCCTCACATAATAGGCATCAATTATTTCCAGTTCTTTGCTATTACAAAAAGTGCACTGTAAATATCAAGGTGCAGTAAGGGACTTTACATCTGACATAATTCATAAATGTTTTGATATGTTTTAACATCCATTATCCTTATGTGTCTTGTGCAGATGATTCACAAAGTCACCAAATTTGGTAGTAAGTCAGAAAGAGAACTTCTTATTTTCTGCCCTCATACAAAGGGACTTCAGCATACATACTGTGTCTCCTTCAAATACCCTAACCACTCACTTCCTTTTCTTTTTTTTTTGTGAGGCAATTGGGGTTAAGTGACTTGCCCAGGGTCACACAGCTAGTAAGTGTTAAGTGTCTGAAGCTGGATTCAAACTCAGGTCCTCCTGAATCCAGGGCCAGTGCTCTATCCACTGTACCACCTAGCTGCCCCAACCACTCACTTCCCATGAGCTATTCCTCCACCCTGCCTCATCCACACACAAAGATGGTCATAACCTTGGCCTTTTCATCACCCACAAAAGTACCACCTCCATGTTCCAGAATGCCAAAATCTCCTTATCTGATCATAATCTACTTGCTTTTCACTTCTCCCTCTGCCTCCTCTCATAGAACTCTCTTCTCTGTCCATACTATGACCTCCAAATCATTGACCCCTCTATTACATTAGGCACTTTTCCCTCTTTTCCCCACCTTCTCACTGAAACAATTAAACTCTACTCCAGGAGCAGCTGGGTGGTGCAGTGGATAAAGTACCTGTCCTGGATTCAAGAGGACCTGAGTTCAAATCTGCCCTCAGACACTTGACACTTACTAGTTGTGTGACCCTGGGCAAGTCACTTAACCTTCATTGCCCTGCAATAAATAAATGAATAAATAAATAGATAAAAGAATGAATAAATAAATAAATAAATAAAATAAACTCTACTCCATCTTCCTCATTTGAATCCCCAGACCTCTTATATCACTGATCACATTCAGTCAAGCCTCAGCTTTGGGTCACTCCCATCATTTACTGCCTTCACTCACATGTGCTATTGATTTAATAGGGAGAAAATCATGGCACTACCCTTTGATGTTACACAACCTCAACTGGGTCCTCACTGTTGCTAGGCAATCCTTTTATATCTCCTTTGTCAACTCACTATCCCACTCTCCAGAGCAGTTTTCCAAACCTTTTCATCCCTCTTTAAGCCTCCTGTAGCTCTCCCTCCCCCAACTCTCTCAATTGAGAACTTTGCTTCATATTTGACAGAAAAAAAAAAAATAAGGCCAATCACTGGGAGTTCCCTCCTCTCCTCTTCTTCATCTCCTATTACTCAAATTCCTCCTTCCACTCTCTTCTCCTTCACCTCTGTCTCACATGATGAAATGACCTTACTCCTTACCAAGCCTAACCCCTTTACTTGTTCAATCCAATCCAAGAAACACTTCTTAAGAGCCTACTATTTGCCAGATGCTATGCTAAGTGCTAAGGATACAATTAATAAAAAGAAAGTCAGCCTTTGCCCTCAGGATCATATAGTCTAAAGGGGGACCACACACAAAGGGAAGCAAGAAAAAGAAAGGAGTGTGGCATACCAAGAGGCACCCAACAGGGCATCTTGTTCCATGGAGTTGAAACCAGGAAAATTAGCAAATTAAAGTGTTCAGGTGATCCCATCCCATCCTGTCTCCTCCTTTGGACTTCTCCCTAAAGTCCTTCTGCCAGATAGAGAGGGGAAGGAATGAGAGGGATATAAAAGAATTGAAGAGCTAGGGAACTTTCTGAGGCCTTTCCCCCTCCCCGCCAGTAAGCCCCCTACTGTTGAGCTTCCTTAGAAAATGCTTGTGATATTGTCTTTCTAAATCTTGTCCTGGGAAGAATATAAACTAGAACTATATACCTAAGAGAAATTAACATCTTCAATAGTGGTAAGATGGCAATTCGTGACCATAAGTTACTCCACCTTAGCTTTTCTGCCTCCACATGTCACCCAATACCTGCCTAGAGAGCTGGGCCTAGAATCAGTAGGACCTGATTTCAAATTTGACCTTAGTAATTTTCTAGCTAAATGACCCCAGGCAAAACACTTTACCTGCTTGCCTCAGTTTCCTCATCTGTAAAATGAAGATGATAAGAGAACCTACTTCCCAGGGTTGCAGTGAGTATCAAATGAGATAACAGTTGTAAAGTATTGGCATAGTGCCTGGCCCATAGTGCTATATAAATATTAGTTATTATTGTTATTATATTTCTGTTCACTTGCTGCTCTGAAACTTGCCAAAATAACCAACTCATTTGGAGCTAATAAAAGAGAAAGTTTATGTGTCTTGTCTGAATATACATTGTCTCCTTTTTCCAGTGCCAGTTGTAAGGATTAAATGAGATAATTGTAAAGTGCTAAACATAGTACCTAGCACACAGTAGGTGCTGTATAAATGTGATAGATGATAGATAGAGATCTATGTAGATAGAGATGTTATTTTTATCTCCCAGCAATAGCTTAAACACAAAAGGCTGTTTCTTTCCACTGATGGGTTCTCATCTCATGTCTCAAACAGTAACAATCACTTTAAGCTCTTCCCCCAAATACAGGCATGAATCATCTGTTAGGTGATTGATCTCCACTGTTTTATGTTGTAGAGGTTATGTTCCTTGGAAATTTTCCCAAATTTTCTTTTCCTATTTGAAGCTCCAAATTTGAAAATATTCTACAGAAAAGCATCTTTTCCCCCTCTTTAAGCTCATTAGTAAATGAGTCAGCTTTGGGGCTTTCTATTTTTTTCTCCCATTATCACTTACTAAAGATAGTGTAGTAATTAACCTCTGCTGCAGTGGTTATCTATAAATTAGTAGAAGATTTAGAGTCTATTGAAACTTATTCAATAAATCTGTAGGATTAAAGACACTAGGCCTGTTTGAATTAATGATGTATTTCTCAATAATATGAGCACAATTTCAGACTGGCTGGCAGGAAAATAAACCCAGGGCTTAAGATAGTTAAGCTTTGTCTTAAAATTATATTGCATTTTAAAATATACCTCATTTTTCCACCTGTCTTATCACAAGGTAAATGATAATGTTGACAATGATTTTTTTCTAAAATTACTGACTATATTAAGGAGGTCTTAATACATTGTGCCAACAAGGCACTTGGATTATATAATAATGCTCAAAAATATTAATATTTTGGTTATAGTCGCTGTTAATAATGAACTTATGTTAGACACATGAGACAAAGTTCTATTGTATATGTATCTTCCCAGAGTGTTCTTGGCTAGAAAGTTCAAGTACTTAATATCATCTGGTTATATTGATCAGTCTGGGGATTTTTAGATTAGCAGTTTCATTAAAGTGTGCCAGACTCATTTAATGAGTTGCCACACTTCAAAGAGTTTTATATTTGGCTTGAAATGTGAAGGACAACTCTTGTCACTTTGCTTAACCGAAGGCCCAAAGTACTCCTCCAAAAAGGACCTTCTTCCCTTCACAGTTTCTGGGTTGGTGCCTTTTTTTAACTGAATTATCTGATCCATTGATTGCTTCCCTGGGAATTTCAACATTCAGAAAAACTAACAAACGTCCACTAGGCGAGCACCAGAAATGCCCAGCTGGTTCTTTGTTACCCATGGGAAATTTTCTCAGTCAGAGCCCAGTAATTGTTTAGTGCAGCTGCTGCAATTTCAATGATGCCAGCTCATCTGCAGCCAACTGTATGCATAAAGCAGATGACTCATGTGCCTGATAAAATACACATAGGTCGTGGGGGTGGGCCTTCATAACACCAGTTTTCAATTTGCTTCTGCTTTGTTAACTGCTTGGGGGGATTATGTAATCAAAGGTGATTATTTAAGCATATAAATATGCTATATATTAATGTAATAAAAGTACAAGAGCACGTATTCATCATTACCATCTTCAAAAAGCATCTGTTGGACTGAACACCCAGGTATTGTACAAACCATATACTTTTTACCTAGACCTAGACTGAATCTCTGCATGCTACAAACTTTGAATCACAGAAGTACAGAGTTGAAAGGGGGCCTAGTCCAAAACATAACAAAAAGCAGGAGTCATCTTTACAATATATCCAAGCAGGGGGAAGCTAGGTGGTGCAGTGGATAAGGCACTAGCCCTGGATTCAGGAGGACTTGAGTTCAAATCCAGTCTCAGACACTTGACACTTACTAGCTCTGTGACCCTGGGCAAGTCACTTAACCCTCACTGCCCAGCCCAAAACAAAACAAAACAAAAAAATAATATATCCAAGCAGCAGTACCCTCTAAAACATCTCCATTGGTAATCAGTCCTCTTCTAGGAGATTTCTAGAGAAAGGAATCAGAATCGTATCATAAATCTAGGACTAAAATGGACCTTAGATGTGAATTAGTCCAACCACCTCATTTCTACAAATGAGAAAACTGAGTCATGGGGGGAAAAAGGAAGGGAAATGACTTGTCCATGGTCACCAAGGTAGGAAGTGGTGAGGTTCTCATTCAAGATTTAGTGCTCTTTCAATTGAGCTATACTATCTCCCTCTCTCCTAAGACAGCCATTTCTTCTTTGAACAACCTAAGATGAAACTAGGTTTTTTGGCTGCCATTTCAAAAAGGTGGTTAATGTTAATTTTTCAGTCTAGTAAAAGCCCCAGATCTTCTTCACACTAATGGCTGGTGACATTTGAAATCAGGAATTTATATTTAGCCCAATGAAATATTAAAATATTTAATTAAACCCATTGTTTCTGCTGAGATCTTTGGGGATGCCAGTTCTGCTCTTCTCCATATTAGCTATTGTCAGCTTCATCCATTCTACAGATCTGTTCAGGTTTGTCATTTATGCCTTCATACAATTCAAAGGTAAAAAAATGTTGACCTTAATGTCTCAAATTTCATGTGTCTACAGATGCGGGCCATCCATATGATGGAATAAAAATATTAAGCCAGATGGCATATTTGCATAATCTAGAAATACTTCTTTTAATATGTCTTTGGATCTGTGCTCTTTTCAATGTGAATACTTTCTCCAAAGGTATAGATATCATCCCATCCATGCTTTCTCATGATATATCAAAAGCACTTTGCAAATGTTAACACATTTCACAAACGTTAGCTACCACTGCCACTACTATTGCTATTATCTCATTCTTATCTTATTTGAAGTTCAGATATAAATGGTACTGGAAAAAATCATTATCCTGCTATAATTTTTTTAGATTTAATGTGCTAAGACTATTACTCAAGAGGATAAGATAATTCCATTTTAAAGCTGAATAAGTTTTAGGATGCAAACATCTCCTGGATTGTTATTCATTATTGTTGTTGTTACCCTTGTTCTTCCACAAATACACCATAGATGATCTACCCAGTACACTAAAAACCTTCTTCTAGGTCTTCTGACATTCTGCATAGACCAATGAAGCATGTAGATTATTCATCAATTATCCACCCCTCTAGCTCTGTGACCTCCTTTTCTAGTCATACTTTCCTTGAATCATATCTCTTGTTAAGGTTGGTGATAGGTTGACAGAGAATTTGAGAGAAGCAGTATGATTACTTAAAAATGCACAGAGATAGGGGCAGCTAAGTGGTGCAGTGGATAAAGCACTGGCCCTGGATTCAGGAGGACCTGAATTCAGGTCTGGCCTCAAACACTTGACACTTACTAGCTGTGTGACCCTGGGCAAGTCACTTAACCCTCATTGTCCTGAAAAAACAAACAAACAAAAAAAATGCACAGAGATGAGGTATCAATTTATATCCATCACATTGACTAAGATGACCTCCCCCCAAAAAAGATAAAGAAAATGACAAATGCTGAAGGAAATATGGAAAAAATAGATACATTAAAACACTCTTGGTGGAGCTGTGAACTAGTCCAACCATTCTGAAAAGCGATTTGGAAATGTCCAAAAAAAAATATTAAACTGTGCATACTCTTTTAAACAGTGGTACCACTACTAGGTTTATAATGCAAAGAAATAAAGAAAAATGAAATGCACTCAAATTTGTGAACTAATTATAGCTGCTCTTTTCATTATGGCAAAGAATTGAAGACTGAGGAGATACCCATCAACTGGATTGATTGGACAAGTAATGTTATATGAATGTGATAGATGTTGAAAGAAATAATGAAGGAAATGGTTTTAGAAAAATCTAGCAAGACGTGTAGGAACTGATGCAAAGTGAAGTAAGCAGAACCAGAAAACAATTTACATATCAAAAGCAATATTGTAAAGGTAATCAACTTTGAAAGACTTAATAACTCTAATCAGCAAGATGACCAACCCCAGTTCCAAAGGACTCATGATGTAAAATGCTATCCACCTCCAGAGGAAAAACTGATAGACTCAAAGTACAGACTAAAGCATATTGTTTCTTTTTCTTTTTCTTGCTTTTCTTCTGAGGAACATGGATAGTATGAAATGTTGTTTTTCATAACCATGCATATTTGTAAAGGGTTTTGTTTTTGTGCCTTCTCAGCAGTGGTTGGCAAAAAGAATTAGGCAAAAGAGGAAAAAGAGGAGGAAGAGAGAATTTAAAACTGAAAATAAAATGAAATTGATTTTTTGAGGTAAAGATGAAAAAGGATAAATCAAGTATTAGACTATTCATATATATATATATGATACCATGAACTTTTATTATAGTTGCAAATTTATGGCATCAATATAAAACAATAAAGATAGCAAGAACAAGCTCAAACTTTCATCCTGTGACATATACCTTTCTTTTGCTAGATACACTGAATTCTCAAAGTACTGAATAGGCCTCTAGGGCCTTGAAAGATTTAACACAACAGAGACAGGGGTAGATTAAATACTTGGACAACATGAGAAGTAATATATCCCCCCAAAAGGGTATCCTTGATTTTTGTGGCTAGTAAAACAAGGACTAATGCTACCCATTCATTTTGATTTCTGAGGACTGTTTACAATTCTTTCCCAGACCCTGAGCCCGAAAGGCAGTCAGCAGGAGTATAAAACAAGCTAGATTTGGAATAAGACCTAGATTGGAATCCTAGCTCTATTACTTACTACCTGCATGAGCCAGAGTAAATCACTTAACTTCTCTGAGCCTCTGTAAAATGAGAGTGGAGGGCTGTGGACCCCATGATCTCTGAGGTCCCTCGTGGCTCTTCAACTTGTGATTCTGAAAGCAGGAAATATGATATGGTAGGTAGTCTCATGATGATATAATCATGGTATAGAGGCTCTGAGAGGCAGCATAATATAATGAGCTAGATTAATAGGATCATAGATTGCAGAAAGACAGCTAGGTGTCTCAGTGGATAGAGTACTGGGCCTGGACTCATGAAGACTTATCTTCCTGAGTTTAAATCTGACATCAGACACTTACTTGCTGTGTGACCCTGAACAAGTCACCCAACCTTTTTTTTCCTTGGTTTCCTCATTTGTAAAATGATATAGAAAAGGACATGGCAAACCACTCTAGGATCTTTGCCAAGAAAAACTGTGACTGACTGAACAACAGATTTAAAGTGGGCAGGGCTCTGAAAGCTTACCTAGTCTAACCCTTTCGTTTTATATATGGAAAGAGAGAAGCCCCAGAAAGTTAAATGACTTACCAGAAACATAGCTAGGATTGACACTCAGGCCCTCTGTCATCAAATCTATTTAGTTTTTCTATTGCTTCATGCTACCTCCTGGATTAATGATCTAGCCTCCAAAAAAGGAAGACCTGGCTTCAAATCTTACCTTTGGCACATACTGGCCAAGTGACTCTAGGCAAGGGATAACTTTTAAATACTCCCTTATGTGCCTCAAGCAATTCCCTAAGGCATAATGTAATGAAAAAAGAGCTGGGTTTGGAGTTAAAAGCCTGGGTCCTAATCTTTTAAATTATGTATTTAATATTTTCCTGAATCACATGTAAAATTAATTTTTAACATTCATTTCTTTTTAATTTTGAGTTTCAAAGTCCCTCCTTCCCCTTCTGCCCTCCCTGCCCCCATTGAGAAGGCAAGTAATTTGATATAGGTTATACATGAATAGTCATACAAAACCTATTTCCATGTTAGTTATGTTGTAAAAGAAAACATGGATGGAAGGAAGGAAGGAAGGAAGGAAGGAAGGAAGGAAGGAAGGAAGGAAGGAAGGAAGGAAGGAAGGAAGGAAGGAAGGAAGGAAGGAAGGAAGGAAGGAAGGAAGGGAGGGAGGGAATTTTTTTTTTTTAAAAGGCTGGGTTGTAGGGGCAGCTAGGTGGTGCAGTGAATAAAGAACCGGCCCTAGATTCAGGAGTACCTGAGTTCAAATCTGGCCTCAGACACTTGACACGTACTAGCTGTGTGACCCTGGGCAAGTCACTTAACCCAAAAGGTGCTAAGTGCCCCGCCAAAAAAAAAAAAAAAAAGGCTGGGTCCTAATCAAAAGTCCAAGTACTAATCAGAAGCCTAGCTTCAAATCCAAATCCCAGCTCTGCCACTTACTACTTACATGATCTTGGACTTAATCACCCTAGGCCTCAGTTTCCTCAACTACAAAATAAGAGGGTTGGATTAAATGACCTCCAAAGTATCTTCCAGATCTAAATCTATAATCTTATAATCTCATAGCATGTATCTGCACTCCCACACTGGGAGTCCTTCCCACTGATAAAATCACTGATGCTTTGCATATTGTCAAAATCGGCATAAAGACAAGCTGTTAATGTTGTCTCTTTGGAGAAATGATTTTACATTTTGGAGGTTCGGAGTAATTTAAATATCTATTCTACTAAATGATTTTCATCTGTAAACCTACATCAAAGAATCTGTCACAGACCCAGAGAAGTTACTCTTCACCTGTATTTTACAATACCACCAAAAAGAAAAGACATAGTAACTTCAAATATTAGTCATAGGTTGTTAAAACTAAAAGAGATTTTAGAGATCAGTCAACTCCATCATTTTCCAAATTAAAAAAACAGATGACCAAGAAATGCTAAAAATGCAGTTAATTACTCTATAGTAGCATTTGAAAGCAGAGTATAAAATAAATTATTCAATTTAAATCAAAGTGGGGTGGGCATTCAAATGAATTGTGATAAAAATATCACTGGACTTCCTCAAACCATTTTTTTTTAATTTTAGACTTGAAGAAATACAAGTACCTTTTGTTTCTCTAAATGTACATTTGGCAAGGGAATCCGAGGAGACAAGTAATGTGAGAGATTTTTAGTTTGTCTTTCTACAGAACCAGTATAGTCTTATTAGGAAGACATAGAGGCTTCAAGAAAGAAGAGATCAAGGTGATTGAAGTGTGAGTTTCAATTTTTATCCTCTAATAGTCTAGAGGCTAGAGAGAAAAATAGCTATGCTTGTCATCAGGGGGCAATGGTGGGCTTAATTTTCATTTGTTCATTGTCACCTTTATAAGACTTCATTGTTTTAGATAGTGAATATCAGATTTATATGTCTCCCCAGGAGACTTGAACAGAGGTAGAATTTTTGTTTTGTTTTTTGATAGACTAGTAAAGGGGTAAAAACGACCCTGTGGAAGATAGCTTATAATATCAGCACAAATGAAATTCAGGGTCATTAAGAATCAAGAGAAATTACCTTGTAGGAAGATAGCCCTGTGTGGTAATACATAAAAATAGGAATCTAATGAATCTCTGGCACAGAATTATGCTTCTCTATTAAACCTTCTAAATCTGAACAAATGGCATAATTGTTTCTTCCATCTTTGTGGATTCTTGAATCTATCAATTTTAAAGTGACTTTAATAGTTTAAAAGTAATTCTCATGGATAAATGTGGTAGACAGACTGTTAGACTTGGAGCCAGTTAGACTTACATTCATATTCTACCTATGACACTTGCTAACTATGTAATAAAAAGCAAGTCATAACCTTTCCTGGCCTCAGTTTCCTTGATTGTTAAAAGAGGGAGTTGAACTACTTAGCCTCTACATCTATGTACTTATGACCACTTTAGGCTTACATGATAAGTGAGAAACGCTTTTGGCAGGTTTTAGTTTTTCCTACCACAAAGTGGAAGGTATATCTCAAAAAGTTTCTAACAAAAAATTGATTTCCCAGTGTATAGATATGTGCTCGCATGTCTACATAACTTTCTCTTCTAAGGTGGAGCTAACCTCAGAGCTAGTTCTAAGATACTTGGCCTGCCTGCCAATTGAGAATCATTAATTTGTCTCCACTCTTAGAAAAACAGTATATGATGTCAATCATCATCATTAAATGTACTTTGCAACAGTCATTCTTTCCATGGAGATTTGTAAAAAATCATTCCTAAAGATAGAAAAACATAAAATATTTCATTTTCCCAATTTTAGTACTATCTGAATTTTTGTAAATACATTGAATTATCCATGCTATAGTAATTGACTTTTCAGTGTCATCTATGAGGGGAAACTACCTTGTTCTAAAACTTAAAAGATTATTTTCCAAAGATGCTTTTGCAAAGAACTGGGAACTAAGGAGTCTCCCATTAAATGGGGAATAACCAAATAATTTATTATATTTGAATGTATGGAATATTATTCTATACTATTTAATACTATTGTACTTCAAGAAATAATGAAAGAGGGGCAGCTAGGTGGCGCAGTGGATAAAGCACTGGTCCTGGATTCTGGAGGACCTGAGTTCAAATGTGGCCTCAGACACTTGACACTTACTATCTGTGTGACCCTGGGCAAGTCACTTAACACCCACTGCCCCGCCCTCCCCCCCAAAAAGAGGAAGAGAATAGGGAACGATGTCAAGAAAAAGGAAAAGAAAAAAAAAGGAATAATGAAAGAGATGGTTTCAGAGAAATCTGGCAAGAACTATATGAACTGATTGAGAAGGAAATGAGCAGAACCAGGAGGAAAATTTATGCAATAACAACTGTCAAGACAAACAACTTTGAAAGGCATAAGAACTATGATCGTGATTAACCAATACTATGGCCATAGCAGGAATTTGTTTTGCTTGACTATGAATATCTATCATGAGGGTTTTGCTTATTTTTTCAATGAAATGTTAAGATTGAGAGAAAATAGATTTTTATTTGAAAATAAAAATGGATTTACTTTAAGCAAAATTTAAGTTAGAAGATGCCTTTGAGGGGCAGCTAGGTGGCACAGTGGATAAAGCACTGGCCCTGGATTCAGGAATACCTGAGTTCAAATCCGGCCTCAGACACTTGACACTTACTAGCTGTGTGACCCTGGGCAAGTCACTTAACCCCCATTGCCCTGCAAAAAAAAAAAAAAAAAAAAAAAAAAAAAGATGCCTTTGACTATGAAACAACTAGAAATTAAGTTTTTTCTATGTCCCTAAAAATGAATCAATAATTAAGAGAAGCAAAATATAAATACTTATAGTTTGTATAGCTACTATGTTCCAGGCACTGTGCTAAGTACTTTATACAAATATCATCTCATTTGATACTCACAAGAACCCCATAAAGTAGGTGCTATTATTATCCCCATTTACAGATGAGGAAACTAAGACAAATAGACATTAAGTAATTTGCCCAAGGTCACACAGCTAGTAAGTGTATTAACCCAAATATGAACTGATTCCAGGACCAGTGGTCTAAGCACTATACCACCTGCTGCCTCAATTTTAAGCACTACCTCTTTGTCAGGTACCATGCTAAGTCCAGGGGACACAAAGATTTTATTTTTCAGTCATAGTTCCTAACTTCAAGGAGCTTACATTTTATTGTCAGAAACTGTGTATACATATATGAGTAGATTCAAAAGGATTGTAATTATAAAATATAATTTCAAGTGGAGAGGCACTAGCAGCTGGGAAGATCAGGAGAAGTCTAATGAAGGAGATAGTGCTTAAATTGAGCTCTGAAGGAAATATATCTTAATATCTATGATTAATCCTCTCCTTTTCTGTTCACTCAATCAGTAGAAAATATTTATTAAGCATATGTTCTGTGTTAAGCAATAAAGTAGGTTGTGTTTGGGGATGCGAAAGAAATAGAAGACAATCAAGAAAGTTAGTATTCCACTGAGTTCAAATCAAATTCATTATTCCTTATTATATAGCTCTAAGTTATGCCCAGCCCCTCACCAAATCTTTAGTTTTTAACCATCTCTTTACCCTATGTATACATGCTACTTCCCCTTGGCTGACTAGTCTAAATTTGCAACTGCCTAATTCTTCCTCCTAATTATCATTTAGCCTTGAGCCTTTAAGAATGTAAATACAGCAAAAGCTCATTAATATAGCAAATTTTGGTAAATTATCAATGCACCTTACTGAAACATTTTAATAAAAGAATATAGATTGTTCAATCAATATTTGATTGATTTTTTTAAAGAAATTATATTTTATTCAAGTTCTTGTTGAAATAATATTGTTCCCACCCTCCTTCCTGCTTTAATTCTGCTCTGTTGGAGTTGGGCTGACTGCTGGAATTCTGACATTTTCTATAAGCTTGCTCTTTTGGGTAGATGTAATAAGGCCAGTCAGACTTCAGTAAAGAGCATATCCAATAGGCAAATGGCAAATTTCCAGGAGTCTATTGCTAAGGTAAGTGGTTGGCATCATCTCTGAATGTGTGAGCAGGTTTTGCTGCCTCTAACATTTGAAAATGACTTCTCCATGACAAAACCCAGTGTGGCATATACCACTAAATTACTAAAGGAAATGTGTTGACTATGGAGAATTTGCCCAGTCCCAGACAAGAAAACACATACACATTGGAGGATTTGCAGTGTATAAAGCTGTTCTCAAAATTAACTAATTTTAAAAAGACAATTTAAGCCCAGGGAGAGAGCCCTGCCCTGGAGCAAAGCTTTCCATCCTGTGGGCATTCAGTAATTGTCAGCTGATAATAAAGGGTCACCTAGGTAGCACAGTGAATAGAGCACTGGGCTTGGAATCAGTAAGATTCATCATCATGATTTCAAAATTATCTCAGACACTTACTAGATGTGTGACCCTGAGCAAGTCACTTAATTCTGTTTGGCTCACTTTTCTCATCTATAAAATGAGCTGGAGAAAGAAATGAGAAACTACTCCAGTATCTTAGACAAGAAAACCTCAAATTGGAGCCACAAAGTGTCAGATACAATTGAACCGAATCAACAGCAACAACAAAACTGACCAGTCAGAAGATACAGTCAGGATAAGACTATCAATGACTGTATTTTCAGAAATACTTCTTAACTTATAGGTGCCAGGGTGAAAAAAGATGTTTGACACCTTCCCATCTCTTAGCAGTATTTTGAAAGTACATAAAATAATCACAATCTAAATAATTTCCCAAAACTTGCCTGCTCAAGAAAATTTTCAAAAGCCGTCCCTATTACTCTGGCTTTTTGTTGTTGTTGTTTTTGGTTTTGTTTTTGTTTTTTGCGGGACAATGAGGGTTAAGTGATTTGCCCAGAGTCACACAGCTAGTAAGTGTCAAGTATCTGAGGTCACATTTGAACTCAGGTCCTCCTGAATCCAGGGCCAGTGCTTTATGTACTGCACCACCTAGCTGCCCCTGCTCTGGCTTTTAAAAACATTTACAACCAATTTGCAAACCCTTTCCAGACTTTTTATACATTACTCCTGTTTCCACACTCTATGGTCCAGCCAAACTGATCTTCATACAGGACACTCCATCTCCTGTCACCAAGCATTTCCCTGGCTCTCTCTCATACCTGGAGGGTATTCCCCCATCTCTACCTCATATATTCCTTTAGTCCCTATTAAAACTCTATTCAGATTTCATATTCTACATGAAGCTGTTCTAATCATCCCAGCTACTAGCGACTCCCTCTTTCTAAATTACAATATAGTTATTTTGTGTATTCTTATATGTGGACAAAAGAATAAATGCATGAATATGTTGTCTCAACCAATAGAATGTAAACTCCTTGAGGGTAGGCACTATTTCATTTTTATCTTTTATCCCTAGTACCTAGCACAATGACTGGCACATAATAGGCACTAAGCAACTGCCAACTGATTGATTTCTTGATCACTTTCTGCATAAGCATTGAGTTTTGCTGTCCTTTAGTGACCATCTATAACTTAGTTTAATATTTCTATTCCTCTGTATTTCTTATAAAAATGTGTATTCATGTCAGTGGATGTGCCTTAAGCTGATGACAGGAAACAGATCTATTTTTTTTTTGTAGGATGTTAAGTATAAATGCACTGTGTCACATCCAAGTGAGTTCTTAATAAATGTATGTTGATTATCATCAAGACATTCATACCAACCATTATTGAATCCTCATCTCTGGAATTTCATGCACTAAAGCAGTGGTTAACCTAGGCAGGGACAACATCTCTACCTAGAGTTCTAGTTGTGTTCTCAGCCATGCCAGCCTCAAACTTCAAAGAAAAGTACTTCAGGGATGTAGATAAGTGGCAGGAAGTCAGAGGGAGGGGGGGAGGGGGAGGGAGGTGATATGGTGAATGTCCCTACATCTAGAATAAAATGGGGGGCGGCTAGGTGACACAGTGGATAAAGCACCAACCCTGGATTCAGGAGTACCTGAGTTCAAATCCGGCCTCAGACACTTGACACTAACTGTGTGACCCGTGGCAAGTCACTTAATCCCCATTGCCGTGCAAAAAAAAAAAAAAAGAATAAAATAGGAAGAATAAAATTCCACAGAATATAATTCATTTGGGTCTCCTATAGCTGTGGGAGAGCTAAGTCCAAGATGATATGTGGAAGAAAGGAGCAGTGACAGGCGAACACAACCAGTTGATGTGGGCTTTGCCACTTACTAGCTCTATGATCTCAGGCAAATGGAATTATCTCTTTCTGCCTCAGTTTCCTCATGGAGAGAAATGTGAAAACAATATGTTTAGCACTGAAATAAAAAGCTTAGACTGAATGCTCTAAAACACTCTGCTCTTATAAAAATGCCTAAATGCTTCAGTGATCTCAGCTCTGTTCCTCTTTTCCTAGATTGTCCATCCTCTAAGTCATACTACTAATTTGAACCATTGTCACCTGTTTTGGTGGTTCCTGAAAACCTGACATAATAGCAGCTGAGTCTGGATGTAGAGCAACCAAAAAAAATGGTGTGACTGTAGTGTGAGAGTCATATTGCCAACTTTTCTGTAGATTAAACATGAATTTGATAGGGTTGAGGAAAAAAGAGAGTAAAATAGGCTGGCAGTAGATTATGGAGATCACCAAATCTCTGAGAGGTCAGAGATAAGGTGTATCTTCTCAAATCTCTAGACTGCATATCCTTCAGAAACTAGAAGACCCCAACCGGCTCCTTCCTTCCACCTGGCTTCCTTCTATGAATTCTATTTTGGAAATGCTGAGTTTGAGATGACCGTAAGACATCTAGGTGAAGATGTCTTACAGGTAATCGGGGATGTGGGAATGGGAATCAGGAAAATTGTTCAGTTTACTCAAGGATGTTGCCTGCCACTCAACCCAGGGTTTCAAAACCATACAGAAACATGAAGAGTCTCTGTTGCTGTCTGGCTTAATGTCCTTCCCATCCAAACTCAGTGAGCTACTGCTCGGCTTTGAACAGTAATTGTTATCAATTTTGCCCAATTCTTTTTTTTTATATACTTCAACTGAAGTTTTTTTCATAATAAACATTTTTATTTAAAGTTTTGAGTCCCAAATTTTATCCCTCTTTCCCTCCCTCCTCTGTCCCCTCCCTCATTTGGTAAGCAATCAGATATAGATTTAAAATGTGCAATTATGTAAAAACATTACCATATTAGTTATTTTTAATAAGAAAACTTGAATAAAAGAAAAAATTAAAGTAGAAAATAGCATGCTTTAGTCTGTGTTCAATCAATACCAATTCTTTCTTTGGAGGTGGATAGTATGCTTCATCATTAGTCCTCTGGGATTGTCTTGGATCATTGAGTTGCTGAGAATACTTAAGTCATTCACAGTTTTTCATCAAACAATATTGCAGTCACTGTGCACAACACTCCTGATTCTACTCACTTCACTATACATCAGTTCATACAAGTCTTTCTAGGCTTTTCTGAAATCATCCTGCTTGTAATTTCTTATAGCACAATAATATTCCATCACAATCATATACCATAGCTTGTTTAGCCATTCTGTAATTGATAGGCATTCCTTTGATTTCCAATTCTTAGCCACTACAAAAAAAGCTGCTAGAAATATTTTTATACAAACAGGTCTTTTTCTCTTTTGGGGGATGTCTTTGGGATATAAACCTAGTATCAAAGGGTATGTACAGTTCTATAGCCCTTTGGGCATAGTTTTAAATTTCCCTCCAGAATAGGTGGATTGTTCACAACTTCACCAACAGTAATTTTGTCCAATTCTAATCAATCTGATTGCACTGGGGGAAAAAAACACACAATCCTCAGAAAAATTTAGCATGACTTGGGCACACATACTGTTTAATAGTAGCCTAGTCCATTATATTTCAAACAGGTTTTCTGTTTAAATTACACTCAGTCAGTTTCTCTGAAACTTACCAGGACCTGTTGTTGAGCATTATGCTCATTGCTCAGCAATGTAAGAATGATGAAATGGAAGGATCAATAGTGCTTTCTTCTTGTCCTCCCTAAGAAGACACTCCCACTTTACTAACCCAATGACACTGATAATTTATCAGTTTCAATGTATATCCTTTGCTAAGCTGGGTAAATGTAACCAGGCCAAATTATAAGATATATTTCTGGGGGCAACTAGGTGGTGCAGTAGATAAAGCACCAGCCCTAGATTCAGGAGGAACTGAGTTCAAATCCAGCCTCAGACACTTGACAATCACTAGATATGTGACCCTGGGCAAGTCACTTAACCCTCATTGCCCCACAAAAAAAGAAAATGAAAGAAAATATATTTCTGTGAATTTAGTCCTATTTTCATTAATTTGCATCTACAGAAAAATTTTGGGTATCTGCAAATTCCTTGAAACTAAATTTTAAGCAAAATTGATATCTTTAGAATATAAATATTGACTGGTACTAAAAACTTTAACAATGCCCTTTTTAATTCAAAATAAGCTTTAAAAATTACTAAATTTAAGTACTAACAATTCTGGCCATATAATTATCTACCTGACTTTGACATATATTTTTCCCACTATTAATAGTAGTCCTTTTCAAATACATATTAGTCATATGGCTAAGTTTTTGTCAACATCATTCTTCTTTCACTTGTCATGACATATACAAGTTTATCATAATATTATTATTATTCATTTCCTTTTCTTTTGAAGACTGGATTGCCCTATCTTGTCTAGGCTAGCCCTCTCACTACTCGAATCATCTGGTAAGCTCTCTGAACTTCACTAGCATGAACATGAAGGTTCCTTTCCTCTCCCTACCCAACCCTACATGTACCATATGTGTATATAAGGCTCTTATAAAGATGCTATGGAAGACCAGGGATTCAGATTGAGTTGTAGATGTTTTCCAACTTATTTTTTGGTGTTAATAACATCCAGGATCTTTTTCCCCACACCTTTTAGTACCTTATAAATGGATTCCCTCAATGCCCTTGTGGTTGTGTTACCTCCAACAAAGATCTCCCCCAAATCTACCCTTGGTTCAATCTATCTTTGCACTCTTTCTTTTTAGTACCATTTCTATCTCCCCTATATTCACATCCACGACCACAATGTTAGGATCTAAGTGTGGTGATTCAACTGCCCTCAATGGTAAAAAGATTGTTACAGTAATCTTTATAGATCTTTCTCATTATTTTCCTTTTGCTTTCCTTCTCATTTTTTGCTTTTTAATACCCTTGGAGTGCCTGAGTCAGATCTCTTACCAAGCTTGATTTTAACAATCTCCTACTTTAGGTGATGAGATTATTCATAATCATCTATCCTCCTCCTTTTTAAGATTTCTTAAGAGTCTATATATTAAACTAATATTATTGTTGGCCAGCATTCTGCCGATGTGATAAGTAAGGGAAATGTTTGCTAAGACATTTTCTGAGTTTTGGGAGCCTCTTGTTATGGTAATTAATTTACCTTGGTTAAACAGATTTAAATTGGTTAAAATGAAGCATAGTTTTATAACTTTGTCATATAAAAGTATTATTATAAGCAATGTTGATATTTCATTTGTCCATTTCCCATTTTTCATTGTCAATTACTTGTTAAGATAGTTCATGATGAACTTACTCCAACTGTACATTATATCCTCATTATTCTAATTCTTGCTGTTTACTAGAGTTTTTATTTATTCTGACAAGTTGGTAGTCTGACTATATAGATACAGCTGATTCAGGGATAATTTCAACGTCAATAGCAAGTCCTTTCTTGCGTGTTATCATGGAATCCCTTTCATTTCTTCGATGCTATTTACTGCTCCCCATGCTCAGCATCAACCAATTCAGTTATCAAAAAAAGTGTTCATTATAGAAAGACATGAGGCTTCTGTGTAATCTACATGCCCTTGTCTTCTTTCATCCCTTCCTCCTGAGTGATGCTTTTCTACATTTTTTGTTATGCCTCTTTGCATTGAAGTCAAGGAGTATCAGTGTATATTGGTTTAATTTGGAGAACCTATAGAGTTCTTTATTAACTTTTTCTACCTATACCACCACAGGAACTCATGTTGTTACCTAAACTGCAATTATTTAATTGTGCTTTCGTAAATATTTAGCATTCATGATGGATTACAAGATGATCAACAATCTCATGAAATAATATTTCTTGTTGTTTTTAGGGGGTCTAATAAAACCAGTTCTACCATCTCCTTTCTTACCACCAAGAGGTACTCAGGTACTCTGCATCATCTTTCCATTTAACCATAACTTCCTTCTTTCTTCTAGTTTCACTTAGAGTGAAATTATCAAGCCTGGTATGTTCTTCCCCTCTACCTCTCCTCTTACAGCATTGGCTCTCAATGGACACCATCAGCTAACGAGTCAAACCAAGAGTGAACAGCCAAAGAGAAAAGGACTGAGGCCCTGGTCACTTTTGCCTTTTGAAAGCATCCCCTCCCTGTTCTAGCTCCTTGGCCAGTCAAAAGGGCTTCTCCTAAACATGCAGTTAGCAAATAGTATCCACTTATAGAATGTCTACACATAGCCACCTCTCCCAGGCATTTCTTTTAAATGTCATCACAATGCTCTTAGAAGCAGGCTCCCCATCATCTCTCACGTGGGCAGATACTCTCAGAAGCTCTCTGTGCTCCATTCTAGTCCCTATTCAAGAAAATAACAATAAAACACAATAGTGACCCTATGATGTAGTGAGAGGTACCCTGAAGTGGTTGTTGAGAAACCTGTGTTCTAGTCTTAGCTGAATGTTCCTAGCTCCTGGCCATGATGCAAAATCACCCCAGATTATTCTCCAATAGTGTTAACTGCATCTGAACTCTAGAGCCATGTATCAACTTGACAGTAGACATAGAAATAAGTATATACACAGGGGGCAGCTAGGTGGTACAGTGGATAGAGCACTGGCCCTGAACTCAGGAGGACCTGAGTTCAAATCTGGCCTCAGACAGTTGACACATACTAGCTGTGTGACCCTGAGCAAGTTATATAACCCCAATTGCCTCACCAAAAAAAAGAAAAGAAAGAAAAAAGAAAAGTATATACACAGAACACTCTCTTGACTTGCTCAGTCCTACAGTATTGGCTTAATAAATGCTGATTGATTGATTGGCTGCTTTTCCACAAGTGCTGGCATGCCAACCAAACAACTGACATATACAAGGAAGGGCAGATACATGGAAATGAGTGAATGAATGAAAAGTATTTATGAAGAACTTACTATAGGCAGATAGGTGGTACCACATATAGAGTACCAGCCATGGAATCGGGAGGATGAGGGTCCAAATCTGGCCTCAGACACATACTTGCTGCATGACCCTGGGCAAGTCATTTAACCCTGTTTGCCTAAGTTCTTCAGCTATATAATGAGTTGGAAAAGGAAATAGTAAATCACCCCAATATCTTTGCCAAGAAAAGCCCAAATAGGGTCACAGAAAGATGGACATGAATGAAAGGACTCAACAACAACAAAAATGTACAAAGCACTTTGACAAGTTCTGTGCATATAAATAGAAAAGTGACACATTCCCTGCTCTCAAGGAGCACATTCTAAGGGATTCCTCTTTCAGCAGTCTCCAGCATATGGAAGTCAAAGTATATGTTAGGGATTAGCTCCCCACATCTGTTCCAGCATTATTTCCTGTCAACCATGCAAAAGCCAAGACTTTTCTCACTCAGTCACCTCTTTTCATGTTCTGCAACCATCCCAAAAAGTTCTTTCTGGGCTCAGGCAGGACACAGTAGCTTAGTGCAGCATTTCCTCAACCAATTAGGAGTCATATGCACAGGACAACCTCCCCAACCCAACTTGGTGGAGGTGTAACATTCATAAAATCATTGACCAGCTGGAGAATAATTCAGTCAGAGGAAAGGCAATTAGGATGATGAAAGGACTCAAAACTGTGCCAAAGGAAGTAAAATGAATGAGGCATATTTTTAGCCCATTGAAGAGAAGGTATGAGAGATGTTGTCAAATATTTGGAGAATTTTCATATGGTAGAAGGATTAGACATATAATCACTTATCTACTTACCCCATCTTCTCCCCTCCCCAGGAAGAACTAGGTGGAAGTTAATGAAGACAGATTTTTCTTCAATATAAGGAGTAACTTCCTAAAAACTGAGGTCTACGGAAAGGAAATGCTTTATCATGATAGGAAGTCCTTCTCCACATATTCTTGCCAATGGTTGACTTTGTAAGGAATAATTTATAGGAGGTAACTCTTTGAGTATCCTCTGGTCTAAAT
Organism: Dromiciops gliroides; assembly: GCF_019393635.1. Lineage (NCBI taxonomy): Eukaryota > Metazoa > Chordata > Mammalia > Microbiotheria > Microbiotheriidae > Dromiciops > Dromiciops gliroides. The sequence goes on from NC_057863.1 coordinate 454,165,385, forward strand.
GACTTCTGCAGGTCTGTTCCCCACAGAAATTCTGTGCTTTTAGGTAAATGTTCACAAGGTTGATGGCTCAGATACTTTAGTTTATTGAATTTCATATCCAAATTTATGAGTTTTCTTTTTGTTTAGTATTGGCATATCATTAACTCTATTCTTAAGTTCTGATTAAGTTCATTGGGTGGGGCTCACAAACAAGCTAGGAGGGAATGATTTTTCTGGAGGTAAATGGAGAGTTAGCAGAAAAAAAGGGGAAAAGACCAGAATTATCAGCACATGAATATATTTAAGAAAGTGATGATTTGAGGTTGAATTAATTAAGCTGTGAACCATGAAAAACAAATGAAAGGTGAATTGTGAAAATGAATTTGTACATACATGCAGTTTCTCCTAGAAGAGGTAAAATCAAGTGATTTCCTGTGTCAACCACCAGGTGGCACCATGAGTACAGGGCAGTATGCAACTATTAGTTGTTCATTATGTATATAATTTAGAAGTTTCAATTTTTAGAAATTTAGAAAATTATGAAACAACTTATAAATGTGCTGAATATCTCAATTTCTGAAAATTCTGAAAAAGTCTAATATCTAAAATATTTTAACTTGGATTTTTCTCTCCCACCCATACTAACTGGCAATAAAACCCAGGAACAGCATGATAAAAAGGAATGAATTCTGGATTTGCAGGCAATGGACCTAGAATCATATCCCCACTCCCCTACTTGCTACCTGAACGACAGCTTTGAACAAGTCATGTAACCTGTCTAGGCCTGTTTCTTCTTTTGTGTTCATTCAGTCAGCAAACTTTTATTAAATGCCAGCTATGTACTATGAATTGGGCTATATGCTAGAGATTCAAAGAAAGACAAAAGTGAGCCTGCCCTCAAGGAGGTCACATTCAAATTAGGGAAACATCATGTAAAATATAGATAGATATATAGATAGATAGATTCATATACAACACATATACAAGCTAAATTAGAGGTGCCTTCTCAGAGGGAAGGCACTAACATTAAGGTGGGGACAAGGGGGTAAGAATGGGACAGCTAGGTGACAGAATGGATAGAGTGCCAGACCTGGAGCCAAGAAGACATCTTCCTGAGTTCAAATCTGGCTTCAGACCCTTCCTAGCTGTGTGATCCTAGGCAAGTCACTTCACCCTGTTTGCCTCAGTTTCCTCATCTGTAAAATGATCTGGAGAATGAAATGGCAAACTGCTCCAGGATCTTTGGCAATAAACCCCCAAATGGGGTCAGGAAGAGTTGTACATGACTGAATAAAAATGGGGGTAAGAGTGGGAGTCAGGGAGGTGGAACAAGAAAGAGAACTAACTGTGTCTTGCAGAAGGTAGGATTTATATCTGAGAGTTTGATAAAGCCAGTGAAGTCTGGAGGTGGACACGAGGAGAGATAACATTCTAGGTATGGCGGATGGCCAGTGAAAATGCATGGACTCAGGAGATGAAGTGTTTTATGTGAGGAACAGCAAGGACACCAACATCACTGGATCACAGAGTGTGTGGAAGAGAATAAAAAGTTAGACTAGAAAGAGAGGAAGGGGCCAGGTTATATGGGCTATAAAAGTCAGACAGAGGATTATATATTTGATCCTGCTGGCAACAGGGAGACAGTGGAGTTTATCAAATATACAGTGACAAATAGGGACTATCTTGTTTGAGATGTCCAATAAGCTGTGTGAGATAGGAGACTAGAGGTCAGAAGAGTGGTTGGGGCTGGATAAAGAGATCTGAGAACCAGGCATAGTGATATACATTCCTACTACCAGGGAGGCTGAGCCTGGTGAATCACTTGAGCTTGGGAATTCTGAGCAGTAGTGGGCTAAAGCCAATAGGGCATCTGAACAGAGGTCTGGCACCAAGTTGGTGAGTATCTCCTGGGGTGTACCAGGCTGCATATCAAAGGACAACTCGACCAACAGGTCAAAGCTGCAGAGCCAGAGGGCGATGGGGATACCCAGGAGGTAGATGATAGATGGATAGCGCTGAGGATCATCTGCATAGAAATGATCATTGAATCCATTAAATGAGGTGCTTAGATTGGATGGCTTCCAACTTTATATTAACAAGCCTATGAGCTAAACCTGGCCAAAAAAAAGTGAACAAAGTTGATGCAAATTGCCATTATCTTTTGCTGATTTTAAAGAAAAATGACCCAGCTCAAGCTCAGATTTTCTACTTATAATTTGTTTATGGGAAAAACAAAGTCTATAGAATTGCCACGTGTCAGGCTATGAGATGGCCAATGGACCCCTTTTGTGCCCATACCAGAACATAGCAAGGCATGAGATGATCTACTTGGAGTTAGACTGACTTGCTGCCCCTGACATTGGTGCTTACACCACTTTAGACTAGGGAGTAAACAAAGGGAACAGATTGTGGTAAAGGGACCCCAGACATATCTGCATATAAGTATCAGGGATAAGATACATAAGGACCCTCAGGCAAGACTGCACAATCCTTTAATACTCAGTGGATGCACCTCAGAGCCATCTCTGTCAAAGGCAGAATTTGGATCAAGGTCTTTTCACCATCCAGATATTAAACAGTTAAGTATTTGACAACAACTTCAACAAATGTTTTGTAGTGTCCAGTGCCAAGTGGTATAAGGATACAAAGATTGTCCTTATGGAATTTACAATATAGTATGAGACTCCAACACATATACAAACCAGCACATTACAGTGCAAATGAGGTGAAAAGTTATCTAAATCATGGGATCATAGCATTAGAGCTGGAGGAGACCTTAGAGGCAATGTACTCCAACCGTCTCATTTTATAGAATAGGAAACTGAGGCTGAGGAATGCTAAGGAACTTTCCATGGTTACACAGCTAGTGCTTGAGGCAGGATTTGAGCGCAGGTCTTTCTGACTCCAAAACCCAATGTTCCAGAGTCATGATACCACCTAGCTGCCAAAAACTAAAAAAAAAAAATCTTAGGGCTCTAGATCTCAAGCTTTGCGGGTCATCTAGTCCAAAGCTTCTTAAACTTTGGGTCCTAACCCCATATGAGGTCATGTAACCAACTGTGTGGGGGGGGGGGGGTCGTGAAAAATTTGGCAGTAAATGTTTGATTTGTATACCTATTTTATATACCTATATACTCGAGGCCAGGTAAAATTTTCTCTGGCAAAAAGTGGGAAAAGTTTAAGTCCTGATCTAGCCCAACCTCTCATTTTTACAGACTAAGAAACAAGACTGGGGGCAGCTAGGTGGTGTAGTGGATAAAGCACCAGCCCTGGATTCAGGAGGACCAGAGTTCAAATCTGGCCTCAGATACTTGACACTTACTAGCTGTGTGACCCTGGGCAAGTCACTTAACCCTCCTTGCCCCACCCAAAAGAAACAAACAAACAAACAAGCCCCAGAAAGGTTGATTGACTTACCCTGGTTCAGACCTGTAGTAAGCAGCAAAGTCAGAATCTGATTGATTGATAAAGGCAAAACAAGACAGCCACTTTCAATTCAACAGACTTTTATTAAATGTCTGCTATGAACTAGTAGGTTGAGGACAGAAAACTGCGTCATAAAACTTTGTTGCTAAGAACACAAAAAAAAAAAGAAAAAGAAAAAGAAAAGATAAAACAACATGGTTTCTGCCCACAAGGAGCTTATATTCTGCTGGGGGCATGGACATGGAAGAGAGGAGAAGCAGAGTGGGGACTCATGGTCAAACTCTTTAAATACTGTAAAGGGTTTCTCTATGGATACCTGTAATAATGCTTCATATTGTTAAATTGCATAATTACTTTACCTTTATTTAGCACTACAGTATTCATCAAAGCAAAGTATTACAAATGCAGTGCCTAAAATTAAACTTCCTCCAAATGAAATTAAAAAAAAACACACACATTTTGGGATGGGACAGACTTAATTTGTGCCATGTGGTGTTTGTTTGTTTGTCTTAGTCTAAATAGCTGGATGATTAACAATGAGAATACCTGTTCAGGATGACAATTTTACATCTTCTGTTGTGTTTAGTTCAGTCACACAGTGAAAACCTGAGGGGTTTAAATCAGTTCCTGATGCTATATAATCTATCTGATTCACTTTACCACTGACTAATCTCTCTTATATACAAAAATACAGCTAGCACATTAGTTAAGTGCAAGCCCCAAGTAAAGAATAAATAACAAGCAAGCTTTCTCTACCAACACCTCAGCATGGTGTTTAAGGGCTGCCAAAAGCACCGTATAATCTTTTGGATGGCTTAATCGTTCCCTATTGCACTTTTCAAAAGAGAAGAGTGGTTATTAATCCTGGTGTTCTAGCAAAATTTTCACAGTAGATCTTCATTGAATAAATAGCGTTGTTTAGGTTTTTAAGTATTCAGGTTTTATGTAACACTTAACTGCCAGGTTAAACAAATAGCCCTGTATTAGCAAGGAGAAAAGAAATTGTATTTGGTAGAGGAAGCCATATTTTGGACTATATTACATTTAATTACTAGTTTAGAAATTAAAAAGGAAAGTAACAATATGGCCCTTGGATCTATGATGTTTCCTCTATTTATATAGTATACTTTGCTTGTCTTTTTATTCCTTAAGCCAAATTTTTTTTAATAAGTGAACTTTTTTTAAAAAAATATTTTATTTCACAAATGAATGGAAGGGAATGACTCTATGTAGCAATGAAGCATTTTCTTTTGGTCAGTCATCCAAAAACATGCTATTCATCTTTACAGCAGTCAGTATTGTATAATCTTCTGGTCACTGACTAAAATCAGTTCATTTCCTAGGAAATTACATAAAAGTACTACCACTAGCTAGTTTGGATAGGAGCCCTCATTGTTAGAGCAGATGAGTGATTAGCATATGCCTCTTGGCATCTCTCCTTTTATCTCTCTAATAATACCTTATAAAATGTTACAATTTGTTCTGGTTGGTATGCACCTCACTATAGGTACAGTCTATCTGGAGAACAGTGCTTTCTAGTTGGATTGGATTGGAGAACAGAGAGATCAACTCTACAGATAATCCAAAAATTATTTGTATTTGACTGTGGAATGTTTCAAAATGTTCTGATGCTCTGAAGAGTCACAATTTTTCAACCCAGTAAATGAATTTATTTCATTCAAAGATTTAACTCTACAATGTCCCCATCCTATCCTGGTCATGTTTTTTTTTTCTTTATGACCTTGGCAAGTCACTTAACATTTCCAATCTTGTTTTATCATATGTAAAATAAGGTGGTAAACTAAATGATCTATGAAGTCCCTTCTACCTTTAAATTTAAGATCTTACTCCCTTGTGTTTTTTTCTATTATATTCTGGTTCAAACCTACCGTAGGATAGATGAAGTTTTTCCTGACTAGGTAGTTTCTGTTCTTTCTTTCTCCTTGTTGAGGAAGCTGTTTTGGACCAGTTCACCTTCTCTAAGAAATTATGTCAGAGTCAATATCTTTACTTCTATCCATTTCCCATTTTCAGAATTGATCATTTGAATTTTAAAAGCTGGAATGGAACTACTACAATAACATGTGGTCTTCTTGTCTTTAACATCTCATCTTCTTACTTAGTATTGATTTGAACCTGTAATATGACTAAATACAAACAACTTGATTCTGAAATTACTCCATGTCATTTTCTGATCCATTAAGATAGTTTCCTGTTTTTTAATACTGTTCATTGTGCCATATCTAGCACATGGGGATGAGGTTTCTAAGTAACCCAAATGCTTTTGATCTCTTTGATTTCTTATTCTCAGGAAGTGTTTCCTAACATAATTTTCATAATGTTCTCCTATGCCCCCTTTCATCTCGATGTCACCTAGTATGATATTATAGGCTGGCTTAGTTTGAGGATCTTGTCAAGTTCTTTGAAGAACTCCCCTATTTAAAACCCCTGCATGTTTGAGGTACCCAAAAGGACAACAGGAATAACACCTTTATTTGGAGGAGGTACATTTATATTTGCATTTGCAGGGCACTACACATTGAGCCATCAGTAGCATGATAAGAGGTCTGAGCATCTATGATTTGGGTAGCCTAGACAAATGTAGTGAGAACTACAGTCATCCCTAGAGCTACATCATGGTCTTAGAGTTAGGATGACTTTCCTTCGAATACATTCTGCCTATGCTGCACTGTGCCAATCACTTACCTTCTCAATGCCCCCAAGCAGCTCCCTAAAGTGCCAAAAAGTTTCTGATCTGAGCTGATTGAGGAAGCTATCTCCTTATACCAGGAGCTCCTGATACTGATGAAATCACAGGCACAGGCCAACAAACCTCAATAACAGATATTGATGCATTAGCAGCTATCAAATCCTGAAATAAATCAAAGCCATGACTTGTGGAATAAAGCATCTTTAATGAAATAACAGGGTAGCAAAACCTGCCACCTGAGGCTATCCAGTGGATTTCCCAACTCCAAGACTGATGCAAAAGCTTCTTATACCTTTAGGAGAAGAGGAGAAGGAGGTAGTATAAGGTAGCAAAGCCTGTTCATGAGATCACAGTGGCCCTTGGCAATCTAGGTAAGGAAAGCCATTACATTCTGGCTGTTTCACCCTTCATGCCAAGAAGCCTTATGGAAGAGGGGGCAAGGATACTAGAAGCTGAGATCTAGCTTGAGCTGGGTTCCCCCACAAGGTAAAATTCCTGGGTGGGGGGACCTAGGGTGTGGTTAAACTCAACCTAATCAAAAGTAAATATCTTAAGAATAGTAATGCAAGGACATTACTAAAATTCTGCCATTACAAGGATTATTTAAGGGAGTGACAGTCCATATTACATTTGGTATTAACAACTTCTGTCATTATAGTAACATTTTTCTGTTACAGCAAATACCAGGGAGTTTACATTTTAATAGAGGAAAAGAACATACAGAAATAATGGTTATACAAGTTAAATTGGAGTGCCATGATAGATATGAGAAGGGAGAGATTACTTACAGCTGAGGAAACTTGCATGAAGAAAGTGGTAAAAGAGGTCAGCCTTGAAGGACCAAAAGAATGTCAGCAGATAGGGGAATCGGTTCAGGCATGGGAGACAACAAACACAAAAGCATATTGGTGAGAAAGGACAGGGCAAGAACAGGAAATGGCAAGGAAGCCACTTTAGTTGTTAAACTGACCATTTGAAGGGAATAGAAATGATAAAGCTAAGAACAAACAAACACACTAAAAAAAAACTCATGTCCTCAGAAAATCTAATAATTGCATGTTATTCTTTGAGCCCCCTGCCACCTTTTCCACCATTTTGCTATTGTCACTGCATAAATGGAAGGAGACCGCATAAGAGTACAGACCATATTATATAGTTATTTCTTTCATGGATTGCTACAGACAAAAAATCTATCACACATTAATGAACCTTCTAGAACATATAGAACCTATAGAACCTAGTGAGGCTAGTGCACTGGGATTACACTTAAAGCCTTTCCAGTTTAGCAGAGCCTGCTAGGGTTCCAATGTATTCTATTGGCATTGCTTTCAGTACATTAGTTACCTGCACACCTTTATGAGTTATTAGGGTAGGACTCCAGTGGATGTGTATCTCCTTGTGTTAGGACTTGGGGTTAAATGGATACTGAGCTCAGTATATAACTTCAGCACCTTTCCCTATTAAACAAATAAATGAAATAAATTCCCACTATGAAATTCTCCTATTCTTTAGCTCTTGCAAACGTAAAATATGATATGTGTCTATGAGAGGAGGAGGGGAGAAGAATCTGGTTAATTGAAGACTTTGGTTATGACAGTTGATTAGTTAAGATTTAATTGCAACTAGCTGTGTGACCCTGGGCAAGTCACTTAACCCCCATTGCCCCGCAAAAAAAAAAAATTTCATTTTAAGTGTTAACTAAAATTGTGACCCTAGATCCCAAGATGCTTTTCTATCATGTTCCTGGTCCATTCCAGGACTCTCCTTTCTTAGGCTTTTTTAGTTTTGAATCAGATTCAGTTTCTGACTATAAAAATTGAACATGCTTACCTGGTCATTGCAATTAGTCCCCCAAAAGCTACTTCTCATCTGAATGATAACATTTGTTACTTATGTTTTTCCATAGAGAGACCATTTGAGAAAGTTTCCTTTTAATTCTCCCATGAAATATTACTAGCACCAAGTTGAAGTAATTCAATTGGGTATCTTATTAAGTTAATCTAGAAAATGTGTGGGTTTTCTATATGTACTTCAAAGTGACATTTAATGTTGAATTTGGTTCAAAGGAAAGCATACTTACTTTAGCATCTGAACATCTGCTGCCTTTTCTATTCACTACCTGTGTGACTTTAGGGGAGAAAAAAACATTTTCATGTCAATAAAGTGGGAAGGTTCAACTAGAAGACCTCTAAGCTAAGTGGTATGATAGTAAATATTTAACAATAGGCTCTCTTGGGGAGAACAGGAGACTATACTCACAACAAACTTTTAAGTTTAAACTACATTATTAATCTTTTCCCTTCATTTTCTTAAGTAATAAGATCCCTCCCAATTCTAAATATTTGATTCTATTGAGAAATAGTTTGGTTTAGTGGAAAGAGGGGAAGTCTTGGAGTCAAGACCTGGAAGTTCATATTCTCTCTGACATAAAGTGGTTGTGTACCTAGAAACAAGTTGCTTGCCTTCTCAGCACTCTGGACAGCTCTAAGACTAGAATGGAGCAGGTGCTCTGTCCACTAAATCACATATTTCAACAACAAAATATTTCATTATTAATTATTTAATAGATGATTTTACAGGCTCCTCAGCCTAAACAATAACATTTTACAGATTATGTTTCTTTTCTATCCTCAGGTTCTATCCCTAGGAGCAGATGTTTTGCCAGAATACAAACTACAGACTCCTCGCATCAACAAGTTTACTATATTGCACTACAGCCCTTTCAAAGCCGTCTGGGACTGGCTTATCCTGTTGCTGGTCATATACACTGCTATATTCACCCCTTACTCTGCAGCCTTTCTCCTGAATGACAGAGAAGAGCAAAAGAGAAGAGAGTGTGGTTATTCTTGCAGCCCCCTCAATGTGGTAGACTTGATTGTGGATATTATGTTTATCATAGATATTCTAATAAACTTTCGAACAACCTATGTAAACCAGAATGAAGAAGTGGTAAGTGATCCAGCCAAAATTGCAATTCACTACTTCAAAGGCTGGTTCCTGATTGACATGGTTGCAGCAATACCTTTTGACTTGCTGATTTTTGGATCTGGCTCTGATGAGGTAAGAAGGACTTCATAATCTAGCTTTCTAAATGATGGTATTATTAGAATAATAGCCTACTTTTTTGTTTGTTTTTGTTTTGTTTTGTTTTTGAGGCAATTGGGGTTAAGTGACTTGCTCAAAGTCACACAGCTAGTAAGTGTTAAGTGTCTGAAGTCGGATTTCAACTCAGGTCCTCCTGAATCCAGGGTCGGTGCTCTATCCACTGCACCACCTAGCCACCCCAATAGCCTACTTTAAAAAAAAAAGTTTGGGGAGATTTTTTTTTACCAATTTTACCTCATAGAAGTTTCTGTTTCACCTGTGAAATGTAAAATGGGGTCATTTTTATCAGCTAGGGTAAAACATAAGCATAATTTCTGATTTTTCTAGAAGACTCTGATGGCTTTTTAAATCTTTAGTAACAAAATTTACTTTCTTTTCTGCCTAAGCAATTGAACTTCCAAATCACATCAATATGTTTGAATACCAAAAAAAAAAATGTAGCAGTCATCTTTGTTTCTTCTTTTCTGTCATGAAGGGCTTGGGTGGGGCAAGAGAAACTCGGGGGAGGTAGGGGAGAAAAAGAAGAGGACCAGAACTAAACCCTTCTGAAATTTCTCCTCATGTGACATCCTTTCTTTTGAACAATATGGAGGCTGAAGGGAAGCACCCCGTGTGGCCCCCCCAGGCCCCCTTCTCTGACCCAGCCAAGAGCCCTGCTGTGCATAGAAATGTTGACAGAGAATAATAGGTGAGCCCCATGTAGCCCTGGTAGAATGCTGTTCTTTGTTGCTGCCTTTGTCAATATAGGAAGCTAATGGCCTGAGAGCTGGTAACCTTCCCATTTTTAAATGAGTTAATGCCCTGAACATGGGGAATTTTTAAGCTGAATTAGCTATCATCACAATACTGTTTGTGCTAATTACCACTGATCTAGAAGGTGCTGAAGGAGACAAGAAGGAAGGCCTCCCTGGAGAGAAAAGTTATGAGACTGGAAAAAAATCCTGACCTTTCCCCATTCATGGTTCTCTAGTTATAGTTGTCCAAGTGAAAAGAAATTAATCTCTAGAGAGGAAAAAGCTGTCTTCACCAAATCCCATAAATTTAGCAGGCCTAATTGTAAATCTACACTGGTGACTATTTTTTTTTAAAAACCCATCATTTACATGAGTTTATAAAGTGTGCAGGCTGATGAAAAATGCTTCCTGGGTAAACTGAATTTAGAGAAGTAACAAGGGGTCGTAGGTAGAAGATTGGACTCCAAGCCAGGACAACCTGGGATCAGGTCCTGCCTCTGACTCAGCTGTGTGACTGGGCAGAGTCATGTAATCCCTCGGTGTTCAAGGCAACTCTAAATCGTGCAAATTGCTGATCTACTTCTGGAAGAACAACAGTAGAGGTTGAATTACAAGAAATTCAGAGTGCCCTTAGATTTCCTTGGGCCATACCATTTAAGTTGCCAAAAATCACTCTGCTGAGCTAATAAACTCTAGCTAATTAAGATTAGGGAAGGGGAGAGAGTAAAGTAAGAAAAGTAAACAGCTTGACAAGTTATAAGCCTTTTCACTTGCTTTGCATCAGAAACTGGCTGGGTGCATAACACCCAAGTCTTCCTTTAAGTACTAGCTATGAAACAATGTAATTGCATTAGTTAAAAGCTTGGGGCTGTAGACATCATGCATAAAGAGCTTATTGAAAAAAATGGTACTTGAAAATCTCTCTAACTCAGATTTGTAATAATTTAAACCAGAAGTTTTCTTTAACACTACCTATTGAATAAATATATTAGGGCTTGACAAATAATGTAAACAAGATGTTTAAGAAAACAAATAAGACTTAATTTTCATTCAAATGATATCGCATTCTAAGTATTTATGGAGTTATAGAAACAATCAATGATCCTTAGGGAGGTAGTACAGCTTTATCTAGAACAGGTATTGCCAAAAGAAAAAATTTCATATCCATTTTTGACAGGTTTTACTAGATCTCTAAATCTGTAGTTGGTAGGCTAAAGTTTACCTAGATTTTGGAAAAGCATTTGAAAAAATTATTGTTAGTCTTCTAAATGAGATAGATTGTAGGCTAGGTGGAAAGTTCAGTAATGCGAATGAATGAAAAGCTGTTGTTCAGTCATTTCTGACATTTTGTGTCTTCCTGAGCAAAAATACTGAACAGTTTTGCCATTTCCTTTTCCAGCTCATTTTATGATGAGAAATTGAGACAAACAGGGTGAGGTGACTTACCCAAAGGTCACACAACTAATAATCCCTAAGGCCAGATTTGAACTCAGGAAAATGAGAATCATTATGTCTGCACCTGAAGGGGTGATCTGACCTGATCAGACTACATCAGAACTATTGTGTTGGGGCATCTAGCACAGTGGATAGAGCACCGGCCCTGGATTCAGGAGGACCTGAGTTCAAATGCAGCCTCAGACACTTGACACTTATTAGCTGTGTGTCCCTGGGCAAGTCACTTAACCCCAATTGCCTCACCAAAAAAAAAAAAAAAAAAAAAAAGAAGAACTATCGTGTTTAGTTCTGGGCACCACATTAGCCAGTTATTAGTGTAGTGAAGAGCATTGAAATCATGGGATGGGCATTGATCAATAAACCTGGAGTAGTTGACTTACCTGGACACAGGTTTAAAGGGGCTTGAAAGTCAGGGATTTCAAGAGCTGTCATATTAATTAAATGTAAAGCTTTTTCTGTTTGTCCCCCATGGGCAGAGATCACAAATTGGGGAAGGTAGACTTAATGAAAGGAAAAGCTTTATAATGAGTAGAGCTAACTAAAAGTGGAAGTTTAAAAGGGTAGCTAAATGGCACAGTAGATAGAGAGGTGGGTCCTGGAGTCAGGAAGACTCATTCTTCCTGAGTTCATATCTGGCCTCAAACACTTAGTATCTTTTTGCCTCAGTTTCTTCATCTATAAAATGAGCTGCAGAAGGAAATGTCAAACCACTCAATCATCTTTGCCAAGAAAATCCCAAATGGGATGATGAAGAGTCATACACAACTAAAATGACCAATCAACAAAAACAAAAGAGGTATAAGTTGTCTCAAAGTGGAGTGGGTTCACTCTCACTAAGAAGCAAAGGCTGAATGAGAACTTAGTGAATATGCTGTATACTGTAAGATCTCCAGGGGGTGGGGTTTGTTGTAGATAGATTTGTTTATTTATGGGTTGAATTAAATATCCACTGAGATCTTTTCTGACACTATTAGTTCTGTAACTGTAATTACAAAGTCTTTCACATTTATTCAATAAGGCAGAACTTTGAGTAAATGCCTGGTCTACCTAATTCTCTTTTTCAGTAGGCCTTTGAAATCGTAATAATATTTGTCATCCAGACTTTTACAGTTTCAAACCAGCCGAGTCTAGCCTCCTAAACTCTTCTTTAGCTGACAGGAGCAGAGTTTAACAAAAACTCACTCCCCTGTCACCTGAGATGAAGTTTCTAGTAAACAAGATATAAAATTCTATTTATGTTGTTAGCTTTAGGGAAACTGAACAACAGTTAAATATGATGTGACCTGAAGAGTATTCCAAAATCTATCTCCCTTTTGTCCAGTAATCCCCTTTTTAAATGCAAAATTTATTTCTTGTGATATTGATATTTTAACATCATTAATTGACCTTTGAAAGTAGAGCCCTGAGAAATGGGAGATAGGATAGAAATATTTGATAAGGTATCAACATTAAAAAATAAAGGGCTTTGGGAAAGCAGCTAGATCTTGTTGTTCAGCTGGGGTTTTTTCAGTCATGTCTGATTCTTTGTGTGACCCCCATTTGGGTTTTTCTTGGCAAAGATACTAGAGTGGTCTGCCATTTCCTCTCCAGCCATTTTACAGATGAAAGAAACTAAGGTAGAATTGAGTGATTCATCCAAGGTCACACAGCTAGGAAGTGTCTGAGATCAGATTTGAACTCAGAAAGTTGAGTCTTCCTGATTCTAGGTCCAGCACTCTAATCCACTGCACTGCCTAGCTGCCCCAGATTGACCTTAATGAATCACAACTATATATAGCCCTCAAAAGTTAGAGATCTGCAAAAACAAAAACAAAAACAAAAAAAAGTAAGAGATCACTGTAAGTGATTAATCAATTCATTCGGCATCTCTTTAGTATTGACTATGTGCCAGGCACCTATGTCAGAGTTCGAATAACAAAAGAAGCAAGAGAGACAGTCCCTGCCCTCAAAGAGCTTACAATATAATTGGGAAGGAAAACATGCAAACAAATATACAAAGCAAACCATATACTGGATAAATAGGAAACAAAATTAAGAGAGGAAAGTCTCTAGAATGATATACAGAAAAATGAGAAATAATTAACAGAGAAAAGACCCTAGAATTGAGTTGTTGAGAAAGACTTCCAGTAAATGGATTTTTAATGGGACTAAAAGGAAGCCAGGGAGGTCAGTAGGTAGAGTTGAGGAAAGTATTACAGGTATGGGTGACAGCAAGAGAAAATTTCAAGAGCCAAGATATGAAGTATCTTATTCATGCAAACAGTCTAGAGGCATTGTCACTGATTCAAAATATATGGCGGGGCAGCTAGGTGGCACAATGGCTAGAGTACTGCTCTGGAGTCAGGAAGACTGAGTTCAAATCACAGCCTCAGACACTTGACACTTACTAGCTGATGTGACCCTGGGCAAGTCACTTAACCCCAATTGCCTCCCCCTCCCCCAAAGAAGTCAAAGGAACAACCACCACACCAGAAAAGAAAAAATATATATATGGCACAGCTAAGTGGTGCAGTGGATAAAAGCACTGGGCCTGGATTCAGGAGACCTGAGTTCAAATCTGGCCTCAAACACTTATACTTACTAGCTATGTGACCCTGAGCAAGTCACTTAACACTCATTGCCCCGCCAAACAAAAAAAAAAAAAAGTATATATATGGCAGAGAGTTAAGTATAAAAAAACTGGAAAGGTAGGAGGGGCTAGGTTATGGAGGGCTTGAATGCCAGACAGAGTATTTTATATTTACTCCTGGAGGCAATGGAAGCTGCTGGAATTTATTGCTTGGGGGAGTGGTGAAGTGCTCATCCCTGCCCTTTAGGAAAACTTGAGTGACTGAATGGAGGATGAATTGGAGTGGGGAGACTTGAGGCTACTTCAGTGGTCCAAGTGTGAGATGATTAGGGGCCTCCACCAGAATGGTAGTGATGTCAGAGGAAAGGGGTATATTCTAGATATGTTGCAAAGGTGAAATCTACAGACCTTGGCAACAGTTAGGATAAAGGGGGGCTAAGAGAGTGAGGATTACAGGAGACTCGTAGGTTGTAAACCTGAGGGACTGAGAGGGTGGTGTTGCCTTCTCCAGCAAGAGGGAAGGTGGTGGCAGGGCAGAATGTTTAAGGGGCAAGATAATGAATTCCACTTTAGACATATTGTAGTTTAAGATATCTGTTGCACTTCCAGTTTTGAGATGTTTGAAAGGCCATTGGAGACGCAAGATTAGAGGTCAGCAGAGAGATTGGGGCAGGATAGGAAGATTTGATAATCCTCAGCGTGGAGATGGTAATTAAAGTCCTGGGAACTGTTCCGATCTCCATTATAAGTGGTCTGATGAAGTGTGAGAACCCATGAAAGGAGACTAGAAGAGACAGTGAATAATAAACTAACATTTGTATAGTGCTTTGCCTCTTAAAGCACTTATCTATATTATCTCATTTGATTCTTAGAACAACGTTAGGATTTATGGTCCCTGGGATTTTTGACTGCTTTACAGATTTAAAAAACAAAAAATAGCCTGACAGTTTAAGTGACTTGCCTAGGGTCACACAGCTAGTGTCTGAGGTAGGACTAGAACTCAGGTCTTCCTGACTCCAAGGCCAGCACTCTAACCACTACACCACCTGTTTGTTTGTTTTCTAAATGGAAGAAGGGCTATTAAAGATGACCAACCAACTACAGGGACAATAATGATACCTGTTGTGAGAAAACCTTATATCATGCTTTTCCATGTGCAGTTTTGTTTCAGGTTACATAATTTGATCCATAATATGTCCAAGTCCTTCCTTCTAACAATGTTATAGGACTGTTAGGATTGCCTAGGGTTATTGCTGCCCTGGCCAAACGAGGGGACCTTACTTTTGATTATAATATAACAGAATCTAATATAGGTGCATTTTCGGCCCCAAAGCATTGGACCAATGTCATTGTAACCCTCTATGTAAGAATCCAGGGGAGACCCCGCTTATAAAGGAGAAAAACAACCAGAGTGGTCTGAATAGAGATGGATTCCCCTGTCCAGATTGCTAGAGGTAGCAGTCTCATAATCAAACCACATTCTCAGTAGGAAAAAGCTGAAGGACTTTTAGCCCATTTCCTCATTTGAAAGTCTACCCTCATTAATTGTTCACCAATCAGGGATGATTTTTACCTCTCAGGGACACCCCCCCTTTTCCTAAAGCATTTAAGCATTAAGGATCTCCATGGTGGGAGTCTTTGATTACCGAGAGAGACCACTGGACCATCAATTAATTATTTCTAGCCTTATTAAGTTGATTATTAATTACCTAGAAACTGTCTTTCAGGCTTTTCATTCATCACAACTATTTCAATAAGATATGTAAAATTTTGGAGAACCCCTAGCCCATAAGTCTCCCACCAAAGCTTGACAGAGTGGTCTTGAAGACTATTCATGGAGTTGCAATCCATTATGATCCTAAACGAGTAAAAATAAATGCCTCCAGTAGAAATGATATTATGTGCTCAAATGGGCTAATCAGGGAAGCTTGATCACATGAAGGAATAGCTCTTTGGATTTGGATCTAGCATAAAATTACCAAATCACAGAATCATCAAGTTAGAGGGGACTTTGAGACATTAGCTCATCTACTTCTCTGTGATTCTCAGCAGGATATTTCTTAACCTATTCCAAGTATTTAACTTTTCTGTTTCTAAAGACTTTCAGAAAGTTTCTGTAACTGCCTGGTTTTTCTATCTATAGAACCCTCATCCCCTTCTCTCATAATTTAGGCTATTTCCTCTTGCTATAAACTTAATGAAGGCAAACATATGCTTGGCACTACCCAGAAGTGTAATATTCCTAATCTATATTGATAATAGCTACTAATATACATAAAGTAGTACATTATGTCACATCTTAGCCTCCTTATAGGCATTGAGATCCACATAGGCCTAAAGAAAACCATGTGGAGATTGAAAGAGGGACGTTGGAGAATCTAAAGGCTGTTCCTCTGACTTCAGGTGGAGCATCTCTGACAAATGATAATGCATACTATTTTCTAAATGTTTTTACCAGTTTCCACTCTATAACCCATATGAATTTTCAACACCATTCACAGTCACCAAAGTCTATGTAATCTAAATTCCCTCATGCTGAACTTAAATTCTTATTATTCATTTTAAATCTTCAGTGGATAATCCCGAATTAGTTAATCTTTCTTCATAGACCTTAATTTTCTTTCTTTCTTTTCTTTTCTTTTTTTGTTTTTTTGTGGAGCAATGAGGGTTAAGGGACTTGCCCAGGGTCACACAGCTAGTATCAAGTGTCTTACACCAGATTTGAACTCAGATCTCCTAAATCCAGGGCTGGTGCTTTAATCCACTGCGCCACCTCCATAGACCATATATTTTTTTTAATTACAAAGCAACTGGGACTGGTTAGACTAAAGAAGTTGTTGTTTGTCCTTCATTATCAAAAAGGACCATGACATAGGGAGGTGAATGATGTCATGGCTTGCAGTGAATTGGATTTAAGTGAAGGAAGGGTGTGCAATGTCCACCAACCGTCTCTCTCTCTCCAGAAACCATCTGGGGTCCAGTGGCAAGATATATATCAGGACAACTGATGTTTGACGCAATTGGGGTTAAGTGACTTGCCCAGAGTCACACAGCTAATGAGTGTCTGAGGGGAGATTTGAACTTGGGTCCTCCCCACTTCAGAGCCAGTGCTCTATGCACTGTGCCACCTAGCTGTCTCATACCAAAGAAGAGTAGACAAGATAGGAATAGGCAAAGAATTGCTATCTTCAAGCATTTTGAGGGATTACCCTATGAAAGAGGGACTAGATGTGTTATTTTTGTTTCCAAAGGGCAAATTCATAGGTAGAGGTTTTCAACGGAGAAATTTAAGCTTAATGTCAAGAAAACTTCCTAACAACCAAGCTCTCCCAACAGTACAATGGGATGCCTAAGCTAGTGGTGAATTTTTCCCTCCTGGGAAATATTAGCCCAAAGGCTAGCTAGCCACTTGTCAGGAAAGTTATAGAGGGCATCTTTTTCCAGTATGGATTGAGTGGCAGCTGACAACCTTTTCCAACTCTGAAATTGTGTGACGAAAAGACCATTTTAATAGCACTTCTCTGGACCATCTTCAACCTTTAAAATTCCCTCTTAAGTAGTAGTGCAGAGGACTGGCTAATTATAATGCAGATGTTACCTCATTATTGGAATCATGATAAGGAAGCCTAGAAACTAGAAGAAACCTCAAGAGATCATTAAATACAATCTCATGAATTCAGTCAAGTCAACTATCATTATTGTCTCTGATGTTTGTACATGAGCAAACTGAAGTTTAGACAGGTGACATTAACTTCAAGTTCACATTTATATCTTGACATAAGGTTTATAACATGAATTTCATTCATGATCCTTTAAGGTAGATAATATTTTACTCCCCTGAAGGCTATTTTTTTCCATTTTGTTGGTGGTATTATTGATTTGTTCAGTTGTGTCTGACTATTGTGCATGCAACTTGCCATTTTCTTACCAAAAGTACTGGATGTGGTCTGCAATCCTTCTCCAGTTCACTTTACAGATGAAGAAACTGAGGAAAATAGGTTTGTGACTTGCCCAGGATCACAAACTCTAGTAAGTATCTGAGATCAGATTTGAACTCAGGTCTTCCTGACTCCAGGCTCAGTGCTCTATCCACTGTACCACATAAGAACCCATTTTTCCACCTTATAATGATATATTTCATACTAAATTACTTTTTTATCTATACTATTATTAATATTTGTAATCATTCCATAAGAGAGATAAACAAACTCTATTATTTTGTTTCATGAGTTGTAATAATGAAAACCCATTTCATCATGTGTAACTAAATGTTTTATGTGGAGATTCTTAGCAATTAGCTACCACTGGTCTTTGCATGGAATTCTGTCACCAGAGCCATGCTCGAACTTTTTTACCTTGTCAGAGATTGACTATCAAGTTTTCATAGCATAGTGTTTAGAAAACCAAAGTCCCCTCCACACAATGGGCTGGATTTTAAATGGATTTATTATTAGCAAATCCTACCACAAAAGAGTGGGCAGCTAGGTGGCATAATAATAGAGCCGCCACACCTAGAGTCAGAAAACTCATGTCCTAAGTTCAAATCTGGCCCAAGACTCTTCCTAGATGTGTGACTATGGGCAAGTACTTAACTTTGCCTCAGTTTCCTCATCTGTGAAATGAGCTGGAGAAGGAAACAGCTAACCACTCCAGTATTTTTGCCAAGAAATCCCCAAATGGGGTCATGAAAGTCAGACATGACTAAAAATGACTGAACAACAACAAAATAAAAAGAATCAAAGTTTCAGATTGCCTAAAGGTAAATGGAAAGATGACCAACAGTGGCTATAAGTAAAGTATGACAGATTATCAATGGGAACTTATATATGAGAAGCAGGGTAAAATACATCATCAGAACAAGCAATGACCAGAAAAGAAGACAAAGTGGTCACATTATAATTGCAAGAGATAGCAGGGAAATAACCGAGTAAAGCATTGATTTCTGAATAATTTTTAAATAACCAGAGGAAGAAACTCTAGCAAATTGGATAGCTCTTCTGTGAAGCTACCTATGTAGAAAGAGCTGGAAAAAAGCATATAAATGAGAAGCTGTCCATATCTACATACATCATAGGAGGGAGAGCCTGTATAAGTGAGATCACAGATCCATCAAAGTAGCAGACTACAACAACAATTACCACCACCACCACCACCACCTAAACATCCTCATATTGGGCTTGACTTTGTAAAAGAAAGGTATTGTAGCACTGATTAATAGTCTATGGTGTGTTATTGCTTCCTCTATTTTTTCTAACACAAAAAGGCAATTAGAGACCTGTAATGTATGAAATAGAAGAAAGTGAAATGAGTGTTCATGAAATTACGAATTGACCAAGAATTTATTAAACACCTACTATGTTACAGGCACTATACTAGGTGCTGGGAATATAAAAACAAAGATGAAAACATTTCTGCCAGTAAGGACCTTACATTCTATCAGGGGAATAACCATATGTACCTATGTATATCAGGATAGATAGATAGATAGCTAGATAGATAGATAGATAGAAGATAGATAGATAGATAGATAGATAGATAGATAGATAGATAGAAAGTAATTATAATTCAAACTGATATCTACTGGTAGGGGAATCAGGAAAGACCTCATGTAGGAAACTGAACTGAGCTTTAGGGAAAACAAGAGATTATAAGAAGTGCAGATGAGGATGAAGAACATCCCAGGTACAGGGGATAGCATGTACAAAGGCAAGAAAATAGATGGAAAATAAGTAGAATTGTTACTGATGAGTCATTTCCGTTGTCTCTGACTCTCCAAGACTCCATTTTGGGGTTTTCTTGGGGATGATACTGGAGTGGCTTGCCATTTCCTTCTTTAGCTCATTTGATAGTTGAAGAAACTGAAGCAAACAGGGTTAAGTGGTTTTACCCAGGGTCACAGAGCTACTAAGTATCTGAGGCCAGATTTGAACTCAGGTCCTTCTGATTCCAGGGCTAGCACTGTATCCACTGTGTCAGTTAGCTGCCATGGAGAGAGAGAAAAATGGATTGGATGGATAATTGGTAGATGATTGGTAGATGATGAATGGATGGATGGATGGATGGATGGATGGATGGATGGATGGATGGATGGATGGATGGATGGATAGATGGATGGAAAGATGTATGGATAATAAAGGACCATTTTTTCAGCCCAAGGAATTTTGAGAAAGCCAATCTAGTTTGATAAACTTTTAGGTCATTTTTTGAACCCTCTGTATCCCCTAAATTACTGTTTTGTTTAATTTAAACATCAATATGTAAATGCTTTCTCTGTATGAATATGTACAAATTCCTTAAAGGACTCTATGAATATTTCAAAGATTTACTTCCAACTTAAAAGGCCCCCACTCTTGAAGTCATCAATGGAAAATTGAGAACATCACACTCAATTTCAACTCACTTAGCCAAAATGGTCCTTCCACTGCACCATAGAATTCTGGATTAGCTCATAGGAAATATGTCTATTTAATAGCAATCAGCATGAAATGATATTTTGTTTAATTTCAGTGAAAAATTAATGTTTTTCCTTGTCTACATTGCCCTCAATTTGTAGGCTATTTCAAGCAAGTTTTATCATTTGAATTCCGCTCTTGAAATTAAAAATATTTTAATTTTTAATCACATTATTTTACATGCATAATTGCTATATTAACAATGAATAGATTGGAAGTGGCATTTTTAATAAAGCTGGCATTTAGAAATGTGAACAAAGCTGCTCAAATTCTTCAAAATTTATCATTTCATTTTCAGTTTGAAGAACTTCATATCACTTGGTAAAAACTCTTAAGAAATGTTGGAGGAAATGAATGCTGACATTAAGTGGAGTTGACTAGGCATTAATATTTTCCTAATGGTGAATAACTAGTCAGAGAAACTCATGAACAAATCTTCCATTTTTCTAATTACTATATCCTCAGCTACCACACTATCCATGACAACTTGTTTCAACACCATTGGTACATAGCAACAATACTAATGACAAGAATAACTATCATTTGTAGAACACATTAAAGTTGGTAAAGTATTCTAAATACATTATCTCATTTGCAACTCCCAACAATCCTATAAGGTAGGTGTTACAGATAAGCTTGTCACCATTTTACAGATGAGGAAATTGAGATCCAAAGGTGAATTTACTTGTCATTAATAATCTGCTGGAACTTATTTTTCAAAGGATAGGAAACTCTCCCCATCCCAGTAATTCTAAACCCTTAGATGTCACTGTACAAACTCCATTCTCCTATTTTCTTGTCTGGGTCCTTACTCCATCCCCTCAATCTGATACCTGCAATGTCCTACTCCAGATCTACTTATCCCTTTCACTCTATTCTGCTTAAGGCCTATTCCATGGATAAGAAATTTTGCATTCATGTTAACCACCTTTTTCCTTCTTACTCCCTCCATCTTCTTGCACTCACTAAGTCCAGCTCAATCCTGATGACACAGCTTCCAGAGCATTGTTGCACTTTCATTCATTACTCTTCACCATCACCACACCACGGTCCCATTATCACTTTCAGTTTCCCTCCACCATCATCACCCAGTAACCTCTCCTTCTTTGAGGGTCATTAAATCCATATAAAATTACCTAATCAAGATGCTCTTAGTAGTTGATATCCTACTGAAACCCAGGATACTTACCTTCCTTCTTGAAAAGTCAATGCCAGGCTAAAAGTCTCTCTATCCTCCCCAACTCCTGCCCTCATATCATATCATCTTATGTACATATTACATACTTAAACATCCCAATTTCCAAGTTCCAGTTTACTCATTTTCCCATGACCTACTCCTCTAACCTAACATCTGCAACAAAATGAGATGGTTTGTACCTTTAAATCCTACCATCACTCACAAATGTTTTGCCTTCATATCTGTGATCATGAACTATGAAATTTCTTCATCTGATCATAATCTTTTATCAATCCATCCTTCACAATGTCCTAAAAACCCTAACTCTGTTCCTTATCCTCACCATGACCCTACAATCTCCCCACTACTCTTTTTTCTCCCCAAGTATCACCCATGCAATGGCTATGCTCTCTTGTGGGGCAGGTTAGGTGGTACAGTAGATAGTGCCAGACCAGGAGTCAGGAAAACTCATTCTTCCTGAGTTCAATATGGCCTCAGACAAGTAGTTTTGTGACCTTATGCAATCCATTTAACCCCGTTTTCCTCAGTTTTCTTATCTGTAAAATGAGCTGGAGAAGGAAATGACAAACCACTTCAGAATGTCTGCCAAGAAAATCCCAAATGGATCATGAAGAATCAGACACAACTTAACAACGACATATTCTCCTCCCTTCCCCATCTTAACTTCTGATGGACATTATCTTCTACTCTTGAGGCCCTTATGCCTTCTTCCTGTTCATCTATCCTTCCCCACCAAGTTCAGCTTTCTGTTACTCCCATTATCCCACCTTTGCTCCTATCCTTGAGCTGCTGAACAGAGAGAGAGAAATCACAAAACCATGCTGACTGCATCCACTACAAATTCATTATGTAATTTCAACAAAACCTTCACAGCAGCAAGGGAGTCTTCTCACACCTCCCTAATGAATTCCCCTATCACAATAGCACAGTGGCCTTTTCTAAATTTGGAGCTTTTCCGCAAACTTCCAAGTTCTCCCTCTCAGCTCAAAAAAAAAAATCATCTCATATTTCACTGAAGGAAAAAAATGAGAACATTTGTGAAGAATTTCTCTTCTGCTCTCTTCCTATTTCTCAGATCACTCAGATGTCATCCCCTACAGTTTTCTCCTTCCACTAGTCTCACATGACAATGTGTGGCTTATCCTTACCAAAAGTAGAACTTCATTACTCTACATATGCAATCCCATTTTATCCAGTCTGCTGCAACATTCCCTCTAGCATCCTTTGTGAATGACCCTCCAATCCATTTATACAGCCCTAACCTTTCTTCGATTGCCTATTGGATATCTCAAATAGTATGTCCCACAGACATCTTTAACTCCATATGACCAAAACTGGACTCATCTTTTCCCCAAAATGCTCTCATTTTCCTTCCTCCCCTCTTCTTGTTGAGTGCACCACCATCTATCCAATCACCTATATTCATACCCAAAGTACTTCCCTGGCATCTCTACTCTTTCTCACCACCCCCTTAAAATCTGTTTCCAAGTGTAGGGGCCAAATTTAATATATGGAGAGTTAATTGGGTGACTTGCCAAACATTGGGGTCCCAGAAATAATCAGGGACCTCTAGGTTCAAAGCTCCCTCCCCTCTAAACTGTCCTTTTAGATATTTCTCCCATGACAATAATAAAGGAGCCTTATAGCTTCTCTTCCACAAAAGGATCAGATTTTATTACTTGGGAATTAATTAAAAAACAAAGGTGAAATTAATAAAAATCAAAGATAAGGAAGTAGGGAAAAAGAAATACAGATTAATTCTCCTAGCTCTAACCTAAGTCTAAACAATCCCCAGATCATTTCCAATTAAGCTAACTCAAAGGAATGCAGGGCTATGGCATTCGCTCACCACACCTGGAAAGTCTGCTAGTTGCTTGCACCACCAGAAAGGCAGAGGAGAGGAGAGAAGAGAAGCCCGAGTTCCGGAAGTGACTCAGCCTCCCCTCAGCGAGCATTCAATCTTCCTCCCCTAAAAGGAGAGATGCTTCAAAAACTGCCTATGGAGAGGTTTCTCCTTCTGACCTCAGTAGCATATGCAACTTCAGGGTGGGCCAGGTGTGGCCCCTCCCAAATGAGTCAGCTAAACTCCAATAATTTTTACCACACGAGTATTGTTGATTCCAACTTTTTTAAATCTCTCACATGTTCCCCCTTCTCTAACAATTGCCATAACACTGGTGATTATCAGTAATTATGACATTACACCTGTAAGAGCAATAGCCTTTTGGTTAGTCTCCCCATGTCTTCCAATTGCATTCCATCTTCCACTCAGCTATTGAATGATCTCCCTAAAGTGCAGCTCTGACCGTAAGACTTTTCTCCTCCCTACTGAATAAACTCCAATGGCTCCCTATTACCTCCAACATCCAATATAAAATTTTCTAGCTTTGAAAGGCCTTTATAACCCAGCTCCTTCATACCTTTCCAATCTTATTATACTTTATTCCCTTCCATGTACAGCTTTGGCTTCCATGCTATTCCTCACATAAGACACTTGATTTTCCAGCTCCATGAGTTTTCATTGGCTGTCTCCCATGTCTGTAATATTCTCCCTCTTCATCTCTACATCCTGACTTCCCTACTTGCTTCAAGTCCCAGTTAAGATGCCACCTTCTGCAAGAAGCTTTTTTTACTTCCCCCTTATTGTTAGTGCCTTCCCTCTGAGACTACCTTTAAATTTTATATATAAGTACATATATATATACACATACATATATATTTACACACATACACGTGTATATGTATCTATTTGTATGCACAAAATTGTTTGCATGTTGTCTTCCACATTAGAATGTGAGCTCCTTAAGGTCAGGAACTATTTTTACCTTTCTTTGCATCTCTAATACTTAGCATAGTTCCTGGCACATAAGTACCTACTTACATATTAAGTGGCACAGAGGCTAGAGCACTAGACTCAAAGTCAGAAAATCCTGAAAATAAGTCAGGGACTTACTAGTTTTGTGACCTTGGGCAATTCACTTAACCTTTTTCAGCTTCAGTTTCCTTATCTGTAAATTGGGGATGATAATAGCACCTACCTCCCAGGGTTCTTGTGAGAATCAAGTTAGAAAATATTTGTAAAGTGCTTTTTAAACCTTAAAACATGATATAAATGTGATTTTATTATTATAAATAATAAATTAAGTAATTAAATTCATAAAATCAATAGCTATTGTTATTAACAAATACTTCTTATTGATTGACTGAGTTATCTATGGTGTCAGAAATGAATGTTTTATATTTAAGATTGATTGCCTTTTCTAATTTTGGCTCACCAGTGACAAGTCTTTCCTAATTATTAATAATTAGTACCTACTAAAGAACTCTGCTCAAATACTTGCCTTATGGACATATTCTGTGATCAATCATTAGCACATTTCTTAATTAATTTATTATAAAAATATTGTTATCTCTGCCCTTTCTATTTATACTTCCTTTACATGCAGTCTACATCAATAAGATTTTGAAAATTCAAATACTTAACTCTGACCCAAGAAAAGTTTAAAAAAAAAATAAGATTCCACTTATGCTGATTCTTTGCATTACACTGATATAATCATATCACTGAGTGTAATTCACAGTTTTTAGCAGTCATTAGGTCAGAAAAACCATCCATATTCCCAGCCTCTCCTCAGAAGAGTCTCTACAATGTGGTTTCACTTATTTGATGAAATGGAATGCCTCATACAACAGACAAGCCTATATTCCAAGCCTATATTCACAGTACCAAAACATGTTCCAAAGGCAAATAAATGTGCACAAATATAACAACAAATACTTATGCATGCTTTTGCCTTCCACCATTCATCTAGATCATTGAAATTTGAGTCTAATGCTAAAATAATTTTCATAAAACAGTAAGGAAAAAGGGAAACCTTCTTAGATATACCATAGTTTTATAAGCATAAGAATATTTGTTCTTTTTCTAGTGAATCTTTTCATATTTTAATATACACAAAGATAGATAGATAGATAGATAGATAGATAGATAGATAGATAGATAGATAGATAGATAGATAATCATATACAATCACTTCCAATGTTTTGTAGTCTGGCTTTATAGAAAATAGTTGGAAAGAACTCTGACTTTGAAGTCAGGAGACCCTGACCAAAGTCTGACTGATATATCTTTGTGACCATGGACACATTAATTACTTATATTCTAAGTCAGTTCATCTTCAAAATGGATATAATAATATTTATACTAACTAATTCTTGATATTGTTGTGAGGAAAGTGCTCTGTAAACCTTAAAGTATTACATAAATGTTAGCTATTATTATCATTATTACAGCAACTATTTTCTTTTGGTTCATGCTAAGGCTAGCAGTAAAGTCTTACAAACTCTATGAGATTATAGTTAAATTACAAACTAACCTTATTTACTTACTTTCTGAACAGGAGCCTGGAACAAACACTATTCCAGTGATCTTTGCCTTTAGATGTATACATCTATGTATGTGTATACATAAATGTATATGTATATATCCACATATATAGCCTTGATTTACGTATTATCCATTGGTTATTAAGTAAAAGGTGTTTTCTTTTTATGTCAGAATACACTTATTTGCACAGAGCAAGTCTAGTGTATATGATAAAAATCTTCTATCAAATGCACCATTTAATTTCTTCCCATAATCATCTTTGCTATTGGGTAAATATAATGAATTTATGCTACCACGTAAATATATTGCTATAGCATAACTATATTTAAGGCAAGCAATTTTTCATCTCCATACTTGACAGGACTTACAGAGGGGTTCATGACACTAAAAAGATTAAATGCAAAGGTGATAAAGCAGAGGCTGGATCACCACTTCTGGGGATAATCAAGATGTGAATTAAGGGAACTTATACTAAGTGAACTCCAAATTAGTTTCCAATTCTGAGGTTATTGTATTCTATCACAAAAATTCTACCTCAAAGATAGTTATCTGTGCTTTTAGAAAATATGGGGGTAGCTAGGTGGATAAAGCACCAGCCCTGGATTCAGGAGGACCTGAGTTCAAATCTGGCTTCAGACACTTGACACTTACTAGCTGTGTAACCCTGGGCAAGTCACTTAATCCTCATTTCCCCACCCAAAAAAAAAATGGACATGGACATCTTGTATTTAAAGCTGTTGGAACTAGACAGGATTCATTCACTATTCAGAAAATTGACATAATTGAACACCTAGAGTAGTCATTTCACAGAAAAAGCCAATTCTGATCCTTTGCATTAAAATAAAATTCTTAACCAAGTAGCCTGTAAGTCCCCGACATTCTGGCATAGGAAGTTTAAAATCTCCTTCAATCATTTAAGAGAAATTGCTAGTTCTGAGATATTCAAGATGCTCAAGATTAGATGGTCATTCTGACGCATGTGGATTTGAGGAATTGTCCATATTCATTATATCTTTTTTACACAGCTGAAAGAGATTAAAAAGATTTCTTTTGTTTGGTAATGTTCTACTGCCTAACTATTCACTTCTTCATATATTTTGCCATTCTAGTAATCCATTTCCTTCATTTTCCCCCCATACCTAAACTATTGTTTTCTATTGTACCATATAGTCCTTACAGCAGGGTCTCTATTGACAAGGATCAACTACAGTAACTATGGCCAGGACCAGAGATTTGTACTTTATAGGAATTTGATGAATATGTACTGAATTTTCATTCAAAATGAAAAGTCAACAGTTGAATACATTTTTATTAAGTTCCTATTGTGTACAAAACCAAGTACTGAGGATCTAACAATGAAATAGGAGACAGGTTTTGCATTCAAGGAGCTCACAACCTAATAGTGAGGAAATATAAATCATGATGCATGGCAAAATTGCAATAATTATAAAGAAGTTCAAAGTTTTATGAGAAATTTGTCAGTGAAATACCATTCATACCTGAGGACACTAGAGAAAATTTCGTGGAGGGGTTGGCACCTAAATTGAGTCTTTAATGGAGGGAAAGAATACCTAAAAGATAATTCTTCATTTCCAATAAGTAAGTTCTCTATCAATTAGATATGGGTCACTATATAGTTTCATTTCAAAAGAATGCTTTCCCAAATGAAAATTACAACTACAGAAGACCCATGCTATGATAAAACTGCTTGCTACATGAATTTGAATATAGTGTAGCATAAATTATGTGCCAAAAACAAAACTGTCTTCAGCAAAAGCCTGATAGAATATGATTAGTCTGAGAGGTAGGTACTAATTATATCCTTTAAAATCAAGCAAATATAAATGGATTTCACCATTCTCAGGAAGATAATGTTCACCAGTAAAATTGACTGAAGCTTCAAAAAAATGTTCAGGACAGACTTCTAAAGCTGTTAGTTGGTTTTCCCTGGATATTCATTTTCTAAATATGTATACTGGAAAAGACATAGCTAAGTGGCTAGACTGATGAGGCAGGGATCTGAGAATTCAAGATCTTCCTTTGTTATCCCTCTGAGGTTTCAAGACCATCACTTAACCCTCATCTGTAAACTGGGACAATAAACCCAGTCTTTGCCAGAGTGTTATGCGAATTAAGTATTTAAAGCCACTGAAGATAAAAAGAGCTATTTTAATACAAAGTATCATCTATAATGCAAAAGTAATTATCTTTTGGTGGTACCATGGTATACTACAGTGACTAACAAGGAATGCTCAGGTGTGTTGGCATCAACAAAGTAACAATAGATATGTCAGAGCCATTTTTTACCTTGTCAGAAGAGCATAAGTAATTGCACTTGGCCACATATTACTGAGCCACAAAAGGACTTCTTTCATTGTTGAAGTCAATATTCATTCATCCTTCTAATTCAACAGAGACCTATACCAACTCCTCAGTAATAGTTTCTGAGTAAACTCTGGAACTCTGGCTTGCTCTACATGATCATTTTTCACGGATAATAGAAATCATGTGAAGATATATGACCCTACACTGTACCCCTCCCCGTTCCATATTCATGTTATTTTATTATCTTTATAGTGTCAATTTGTATGCTTGGTTCACTTGACATCTAGTGTTTGAAGATTATTTCTTTTAATTTGTGAATAGCCTTAGAACAGGACAATGACACTGGATGATTTCGTTTTACTATTGCATGCTCAAAAGACTTTTTTTTTCCATTTATGAATGAAGTATCTTTTAGTATTGCCATCTTTGTAACTATAAGATGTTTTTACCCAGTCACCTCAGTGTGTTACAAAAAAACCACTTCATGTTTGTTTTGAAGCATTTCCTTTAAATAACTGCTTGCCTAGTGTTTTTCAGAATTATATTTAATTTATTTTTAGGTTGATATAGCAGTTTGCCCCCAAGCTACTATACATATATAGCAGCTTCAAATAACAAATCTCAAATATTTCTCCCAGTTACAAAACAAATAAATGGGTCATAGTACAAGGAGGGAGAAATACTCAAAATTAAAGCAGAGGCAAATTGGTGAGCGAGCCAGGGAAATTCCCACTGTCAACATGATAAACAGTATGTGTAGCCAATTCAAATCTCTGCCCTTCATAGTCTCTGGTGGTTTTTGCATGGAGCTAAAAGGCAGGTGTTACCTTTTCTTATAAGGGTATAGCCTTGGTGGGGGGGGGGGGGAGTTAGATAAATTGGAAGATACATTAATTCTTTTCAGAACTCAAAGGTCCTATTTAATTTCATAATTCATACCTTACTAAATGAAATACCCAGGGGATTAAGGTGATGATGCACCTTCCAGCAAGAGGAAGTAGGCCAATTCTACTTGAGTCTTTCCTTTCATACACTGAAAAAGGTAGTCCTTATTAAAAACTTCTCCTTCTCAACTCTTCTCTTTTCTCACTACCCTGCCTCCCATCTTTATCCCACGGTATCTGACACAGTTAAAGTAATACAGTAAAAAAAAATCAGAACTCTTGGAAGTATACATCTCCCAACTTTATTTCCTTAAAGAAGAAAATTGCAATGTGCCAGCTAAAATGAGTACACATCAACTGTAGCAGACTGTCAGAAAAATCCTAAAAAGGATACTCTCCAAAAAAAAGAAAGAAAAAGAAATAGTGAAAAGGGGAGGTGGGGCAGCTAGGTGGGGCAGTGGATAGAGGAAAGGGCCTGGATTCAGGAAGACCTGAGTTCAAATCCAGCCTCAGGCACTTCACACTTACTAGTTGTGTAACCCTGGGCAAGTCACTTAACCCTCATTGCCCCCACACAAAAAAAGAAAAAGCAAAGAAAAGAAATAGTGAAAAGGATACTCTCTACTTTCTTTGTCCAGTATGCTGCTGGACTAAAGAAAATATATGATGAAATGTATTTTAGCAGTTCTTTTAATAGATGGTGTATTCTTTTTTAACTAGGAGGTTTCTGTTTCTTTTTTAATGGATATGAAGAGATTACTTTTAATGTTCACATTCAACTTTGCATTCTTTTTTAATGTGATTATTCTTTGTAATTCAATTGGAGGTATTCTGTGAAATAAGTATTCACAGTAGTATAAAGATAAAATGACTCATTAATAGATTGTTAAACTACCATGTAAATATAGAATAATTACATATCCTGTGGATTATATAGAATTTTTAGTTAACCCTGTTTAGAAAAGCTAAGAAATTAATATATAATTTGTAGTTATCAAATTTCAAGGTCAAATGACCACTTAAATGTCCTTTTATTACGTGTTCCTGTCTTACCATTAAATACTGGGTCAGAAATAATCATATTATTATTGACACATGGTTATCAGTGACAACTAGAAGCTGAAGGGTTAAACTTAAATATTGTTTAAGTCTCATACGAAGATGGAGGTTCACCCACCCAATAGATTTCTAGTCCAGGACTAAAATCTATCAGTTGAATTCTAAAATATAACCAGTTCTTAGAATGTCCTTTCTTTACTGTGCAGCAAATTGTCTCACTGCAACCTATCTCACAATGTGGTAGTTCGGGATCTTATTAAAGAAATGAAATAAATATTTAATTAAAACTCACTGTTATAATTTGATCTTGCACTTGAAAGCATTTTTTTTTTTTGAAACTTGGATTTACCATTTGGGAACATGGCTCCTCCTGAGTAGTAACACTTTCTGATGTTGCATATTTGTTTCTGCAGACCACAACATTAATTGGCCTTTTGAAGACAGCTAGGCTTCTGCGATTGGTGAGAGTGGCACGGAAATTGGACCGATATTCTGAATATGGTGCTGCTGTTCTCATGCTTCTCATGTGCATATTTGCGCTAATTGCACATTGGCTGGCTTGCATTTGGTATGCCATTGGCAATGTAGAAAGACCTTACCTGATTGACAAAATTGGATGGTTGGATACCTTAGGACAACAAATTGGAAAACGTTACAATCAAAGTGATGCAAGCTCTGGACCATCCATTAAAGACAAATACGTTACAGCACTTTACTTTACCTTCAGCAGTTTAACAAGTGTAGGATTCGGGAATGTGTCTCCTAACACCAATTCGGAGAAAATCTTTTCCATTTGTGTCATGTTGATTGGCTGTAAGTAAAACTTTTGTCTGATTACCAAATAGAATGAATACATTGATACCTCTAGGACAAATCTGTTGTGGATAAAGGGAGAGGAAAAGATAAGAGAGAAAATTATGGGCATAATAGGATATTATCAGATGTTTTGTTCTATGGGATCTGGCTTATTCCAAAAACAGACACTCTGAAAACAAGCAAAGGTTATTAGGACCTAAGCATACCACCAAAATGAAATTGGAATTACATTATTCTTAGGATTCTGGAATGGCATAGTTTTATATAGTGTGCTTTATTACTGTTTGACTTTTTTTTCAGGAAGTATTTCCTTCACAGGTAGAGACTTGTTTGAATGCAAAAGACAATCTTGTGATTACATTTTTGCAGAAATGTAAGACTTTTTCCTTAGGCATCTATTTATGCCATTACACCAGGAAGCTGGGGATGGACAAAAGTGGGGACAACCATAGTTGCAGTGGGCTAATATGACGGTTATCAGTTTTGAGCTACTTTAGCATCTCTTGAGGTGAAAAGTCTTACAAGTTCACATTTCAGAATTACTAAAGGGGTAGTATTGCTACAAGACAGTAGCTTCAAAATGTCAACTTTAGATTGCCAACTAAATCCAGATACTTGACTTTCAATTTTTAAAATATTGAATTTTGAAAAATGCTTCTATAAGTCCAATTTATTCTAAATGTGTTTTTCCCAGTTTTTGACCAATTTACTTAAGATACTTTTCATATATGACTATATGTATAGAAGTGCTTTCAACCCTGAACATCTGAACATTTGCATAATTAAATAAAATTGCCTTTAAATAACTATTGATCCTGCTCCCAAAGCCAAGCAAAGACTTGCCTGTTTAAATACAGATTCTGCATTGTACTCTAAAGTGTAATGAGCATGGGCCCTTCTGGATGAAGTACAAATGCCATTTCTAAAGAGGTGGTTTCTCTCCCAGCAAACTTTCTTTTCCCCAGTCCTATGGAGTATATAAAAAAAACAGAAGATTATGCCAGCCACTAGTTCCAACAGCACATGTAAAATATATTCATAATACCCACAGATGGATGAAGAGAGCAAGAAGTTTGCCTTTAACCAATTACACATCAGTCTTGTAAAGAAATCCCAAAGGGACCCACTGACTTGAATTAGAACCCCAAATTTTCTAAAGATGTAAGGAGGGGCAGCTAGGTGGCGCAGTGGATAGAGCACTGGCGCTGGAATCAGGAGTTCCTGAGTTCAAGTCCGGCCTCAGACACTTAACACTTACTAGCTGTGTGACCCTGGGCAAGTCACTTAACCCCAATTGCCTCACTTAAAAAAAAAGAATATAAAAAAAAATATGTAAGGAAAATATAAGGTACTAGAGTATGTCCTCTACATAGTCATATAAAGTGGTATTATCTAGGGAATGCAAACATTAATCAAATCAGTATAAACAAAGAACAGGGGGACGCTAGGTGGCACAGTGGATAAAGCACTGGCTCTGGATTCAGGAGGACCTGAGTTCAAACCCAACCTCAGACAAATTGATGCTTAATAGCTGTATTACCCTGGGCAAGTCACTTAACCCTCATTGCCTGGTAAAAAACAAACAAACAAAAAAGAAACTAAGAACAGGATGTGTTTACTTATTCAAAGTACTATTAAAAAGCAACTGTTAAACATAATTTATTTACATTCTGACCTGCTTGAGGTATTTATCCCTATCTTTCCTCTAAATATTTACCCTTGTTTCAAACCATCAAAGAGTAATAAGAGTGGCTTAACATTTTAAAGGCCATAGTATAAATAGGAAAGCAAAAAAGATATAGTCAATGGGCTATGTTTGGGGCAGACCAACTAACCAAGAATCGTTGTTGTCCTTATTAGGAACTATCACTTAGATCAAAAAGAAATATTGGGGATTAGGGGGTTAGCCAAGTTATGATGATGATAGGAATAATAACATTTATGTAGTGCTTTACTATGGGTCAGCTAGAGTGCTAAGCACTTTACACATATTATATTCTTTGATCTTCACAACAACCCTAGTACATAGGTGCTGTTATTATTCCCATTTTACAATTCAGAATACTGAGGCAAACAAGTTAAGTCACCTGCCCAGAATCACACAATTAGTAAATGTCTAAGGCCAAATTTGAACTCAGATCTTCTCGACTCTAGGCCCAGCATTCTTTCTACTATGGCACTTAGCTGCCTCATTAAATAATTGCCTCAAAAATAGTTTGTGATACTTTTTTTTTAATCAGGCAAATTGTTGGGGCTTTATAACCACTTTTGATGAACTAAGCTCCCTACTCCTTAGGGTCACCTGAAGACTGGATTTATGGTGTTATTGGTATAGGGAAATCCCAAGAAAGGAAATTCAGTCAAGGCAGACCATCACCTTCTCTGCAATTTATTACTTTAGAAACTTTCCTACAGTACTAGGTGAAGTGATTTATCCAGTTTCCTCCAGGCAGTATGAGCCAGAGGTTAAACCTCAATTGTTCCTGGCTCCAGGAGATTCTCTATCAACTAAGGTATGCTGCCTCTCTCCTCAATCTTTATTAATGATAAATAAGCAAAACATTAGAATAAGTAGTAAATTGATATTACTTCTCCCCTAACAAATATCCTTGCCTATTGTCTCTCCCAAATCTAATCCATTCTACACATAAAATTAATCTTAAACAATTCTGATTATGTTACTTCTCTGTCTAAAAACCCTTAATGATTCCCCACTGTCTACTGAATTGTCAAAACTTTTTATTCTAGCATTCAAGGCCTTCTGTAAATAGCACTAGACTGCTTTTCCAAGATTATTTTAAACTGTTTCCTTTCATATATTCTATTCTTAAAACAAACTGGATTGTTCACTGTAAATCTTTGTTTTCTGACTAGCACTCTTGGTCAAATTGTTTCTGATACCTAGATTCCCCCATTTCCTCCTGTTGTAATCGAAATGCTCCTTAAAAGTCCAATTCAAATGATAAGTCCTCAATAATACTTCTCTATTCTACCCCCTTTATCCACCTGGGGAATCTTATCTCTTTGAACTATCATAAGACTTTGTAATCCTTATAGACATACAATATTCTATTTTGTTTGATAGTTATTAATATTTTCTCTCCCCTACTGGGTTGTAAACTGCTTTCAAGGTCAGTGACTGTCTCTGGTTTATTTTTATATCCCCTTTGCTGCTTAGCATGCATTTAATAAACATTTTGCAGAGTGTTTTGCTCTTCTCCAGCAAAATACTACAGTGGATCTCTAATCTTATCAATGTGGGTATTCCTTCCAACAACGAAGAAACAAATCATCCATGTCATCTTACCCTGTGTGACTCTTCTAAATTAGCCCTCTTACATATACTCCATGATCAGTGCTTCCCTCTATGTCTCTAGACATTCATAGGTACCAGTGTAGCAAATGGACAATCCATTAGTTTACTTTGATCCTTACAATATTGTATAGATGGCCCACCTCCTTTTCTAGTCATACATCATTTGGTGACTTTATATAGACAGACAGACAGACAGACAGAAATGATAGATAGATAGATAGATAGATAGATAGATAGATAGATAGATAGATAGATAGAGATATGTATGTATATTTATGTATAAATGTATATACACACATAAATGCTTTTTGCTTGCAATTCATGTTGATAATAACCTTTAATATATTTGTGCCCACCATGTATCTCTTCAATATCTTTGACTAAGCTGTAATTTTGATTCCATACATACTCTGATATTCTATTTTTGGTTGCCTTTACCAGCAAGGATATCAATATTTTTAAAAGATGAGCATTCGTTTTAGGGAGAAGCCTATAGTCATTGAAAACTCTATACAATTTTCCAAGTACAATCTAGCCCACTGTCTACATCTTATTTGATTCTAGACCTAATTCATTATTCTTTTATATTATCTAACCTATACTGTTGCTAGACTAACTCTACAAGCTGCAAATCCAAATGAATTGCATTTTCATCCACTTAGTTTTTTTCCTATTTTGCTAGTTAGTCCAATATCTTTTGAGTGATGATGGAATATATAATTATTATATAATTTAGGAGGTTCTGTAATGTTCTCAGGCTTGGTTGAATTATCACAATGTCACCCATTAAGTTGTGACTGGAAAATTTGACCAGATGGTAGGGAACCTCCCAATTAGATACTTCTCTGGATGTACTCCATGACAAAAAGCAACATTGTCTGGTATACATTTTCTTCTTTTATGCCTCAATTGATACTAATAAACAAAATATCACCAAGGTTATTTATGTGGTTGCATATATCAAGGAATCTTTGTAGTCGTTTTTAACATAAGCACACAAAAAAGATACCTTTCTAAAGAAGAGCCTTTAACACTAACTTTATTTTACCAAGTCAATTTTGTTTCAACAAATAGGAAGCACAGTGGAATCTTATATTCTCTATGTACCCTTCTGTCAGTTATATGATTATAAAGCTATAGTCTGCTATAAAATATGGTTTGTAACAAGCTGTGTATTCCCTTCTCATATTCTATTCAAAGGTGCCCATGAAACATAAATAAATTATTTTCATATAGTTTGTAGAGATGAGAAAATAGTCATGTAAATCAGTAGTTACTGCTTAGTCCTTGATCAAATCTTTTCAGTAATATTAGCATCTATAGTTCCCCCCAAAAAATTTTCAGATAATCAGGAAAGTCATTCCTTCAATCCTCTCAAAATTGTATTCATTCCTCTCTATGTACTTAGTTTAATCTAGCTGCCCTTCTCATCTTTGTTTCTTTGGTATTTAACTGAATTGAATTTTGCTTCTGCATGTGCCACTGTGGGGACCAAGACAAAGTCCAAATATTGTGGATCACAGGCTCATAGAATGTAGAGCTGGAAAAGACTTTGAGATCATCTAGGCAAACCCTTCATTTTCAGATGAGGAAACTGAGGCTCATAGATTATATGACTTCCCCGAATCATATAATTAATGACAGAACTGGAATTCAAATTTAATGCCTCTTTTTCTAAATTTAAAGTTCACTGCTATGATCTTAAAAAAAAAAACCTTATTCCAGCTTCTATGGGAGAAGGTTTTAGGAGAAGAAATAAGGACTAAAGTGAAATGAGTAGAAAAAAAATGTAAAAGGGATTTTGAGGGATTTAGTCCCTTGTGAAAAAAGCGAGAGATTGAATTTGAGCAGAAGTCTGGCTCAACTTAAGGATAAGCTACAGGAGAACATCTTGGATTAAAAATAGAGAAGAACTCAATATTAAAGAAGGCTCATTTTGAAAGGAAAATAAAATGTTGAGTAGTAAAGACCTGAAGATAAGAACTGAAGAAGGAAGAGCAAGTCATTGGCAAATTAAGGTAAGGTAAAAGTGTAGTGGTTCCCTGTATGCTACAGTTGATCACTCAGAATGTAAAGATTCAAACCAACAATCCATCTAATAAAAAAGTATTCACATACTCCCAGGTAAAAGCAGTTCCCAAGGCAGTCCCCAGCAAGGAAATATATCCTCAAATGTAAGCAGTTCATGAAAATGAAGGCAAATAAAAGCCTTTAGTGAAGAAATGAATAGCAGTTGTCAATGAGAAACTGCATTTATATTCTTCTTGCCTAAAGGGTCCATAGTTAGGTCCCAGATCAGTCCATCTGGAGGCAAAGTCAATTTAAGCATCCCCAAGACTATACCATGGTTTCTTTGCTCACAATATTCCTGGCTGGTTTTGTGGAATGGGGGTGGGAGGGAGTATTAACTTATGCTTCCCCAATTCCACTAGTACCCTGACCCACAAAAGCCAGAAAAGGTAAAAAAAATAGATGAATTGGTAAGTAAAACAAATTGTCTAATACAAAACTAATGAGAGAAAGAGAAAAAAAACATTAGCAATATAGTCTAAGTATTGTTGATAGGAAGGAAAGGAAGTTAGTTTTTGCAGTCGATTTGTTAAATGGTGACACAAGTCTATAGAGTTACTAAGGAGATATTTAGGAAAAGATACAACCACTCAAACAATTCAAAAAGCAGGGTCCAGAATCTAAATCAGTATGGAAAACAGGTAGAATTGTGCAGTGTGTAATATTTAAATTTCTGCTACTTTCTCAAGTAACTACTATGTTCAAAGCATAGATTGGTCTCCATCCTTGAAGAGAAAGTGAAGGGACTCAAGGAATCCTTTTCACACTCTCAGTAATCAGGGACAATGAAATATTCCTATAAAGAAATCTGAAGTGAGGCTTCAATAGGGGCAGGGAAGGATATTAAGTGGCTGAGAACAAATCTGACTTCTGTCAGGAGGTTAAAGAAAAGCATAGAAGAACATCATCCAAAGGACAAAGGGAAGAAATGGAAAATTATACATTTGGAGCTTTTAAAAAACTTGAGACTCTCTCTGAAGAGGAAGGAGCTGGCTACTCTGAAGAAGCAGCTGTTTGACCTCCAAAGATTGACAAAGTAGAAACAGAGTCGATCAAGTACAAGATTATCCAATAAGGGTCAGAGGAAGAAGAGAAACATAGTAGTAGTTGGAAAATCCCTCTTCAGGGATACTGTACTTATTATGACTTGGTCACAACCCTAGAGAGGATATATTATTTTCCTTGGTCATATACCCAAGATGTAACAGAGATCCTCCAATGACTTGTCAAAACAGTTTTCTTGATTCCTGTGGACACAAGCAATACTGCCAGAATAAAGCTACAAAGTATTACAATAGATTACAAAGTCTTGACTACCCAACTGAAGACCAACATGGTTCAGATAATGTTTTCCTCACTGTTATCTATTGAAAGTAAGGGAAATAATAGAGAAAACTGAGGGAAAAACAGCTCGCAACTAAAATGGTATCTGAGAACAGGATTTGAATTTCCAAACCTTGGCTTTAACCTGTTCAGGAATGATAGACTCCCTATCAAGATGGAGTTCACTTAACAAAGACTAGAAAGTAGATATTTACTGGATGTCTTGCAAATTTAATTAGAAAGGGTTTAAACTAAAAAGTTTGAAGGAAAAAGACAATAGTCTAGGTGTATTCACTAAGATAGATACCACAGACCAAAGGAAAAAATAGTAGTTGAGACACCCATAATTTCACAAAAGTCTAAGAAAGGAACCAGTGGTAAAATATTATCTATATGCAGGTACCCAAAGTTTAGGTAACAAGAAATAAGAAATACATATCCTAACATGAAGAGGTAAATTTGACTATATAGGTACCACTGAGGGTTGAAGAAATTCAGTGGATTACTGGGAAATGGCTCTGCCTAGATATGCTTTATTCAAAAGAAATAGGATAGGTAAAAACTGATAATCGTGGTAGTGGGGTGAAGAATAGTACTAAAATACTCATAAAGATATCTAAGAATCAGAGTGAGGAATCATGGTCAGAAGCATTTGGGGAAAAGTTATCAGAAGAAAAAATAAGTTACTTTATTATTCATTTGTACTACAAATGTCTTGGACAGGAAGAGGAAAGAGACAAAGAATATGGGAAATAGATCACTAGTCTAGTACAAAGTCATAATATGTTAGTGAGAGGAGTAGAAAGAGTTCTCCAGTTTTCTTGATCTACTGGAATTCTCTTTGCCAAAAGCATAGTAACTTATAACTTCTTGACTTATCTTATTGATAATCTCATCCTTTCCCAACATAGGAAAATTCTGTTTTGGATGTGATTCCTACTAAAAGGACAAAACTGTTTCTGGGGTAGAAATGGCAGGAACTTTGGTGGGGACTGAGGAAAGAAGAGAATAACCTCTGCCTCCTAGAGTTTGTGATTTAAAGGGAAATGAAAGCTAGACTTGAACTTTATCCTAGTTTTTGAGATAACAAGTTTCAAAGGATTTGAGTGAAGATGAGATCCCATCGACTAAAATTCTACAAGAAAAGTGATTCCAGAAGGGATCCATAGGGAATCCACTGACCAACTTAGTTTGGGGCAGTTTTTAAGATACTTATAGAAAGTAGAAAGAAGTCAAAATAATGGAGAGGAATACAAAAAATGAGGCATGGTAATATATGAAAACTGTTGAGTGCTAAA
Source organism: Dromiciops gliroides (assembly GCF_019393635.1). Lineage (NCBI taxonomy): Eukaryota > Metazoa > Chordata > Mammalia > Microbiotheria > Microbiotheriidae > Dromiciops > Dromiciops gliroides. The sequence continues at coordinate 454,204,491 of NC_057863.1, forward strand.
CCTTAGAATAAGCTAAGGCCTATTTTAAAAAGCCAAGGACAAAAAAAAATGGGTCATTTAATATATGTTGGGCAAAAGAGGAGAATCAGTGAAGGGAAAAGACCACTGCTTAGAGTAGATGAAACAATGATAACTGGGAAATTCTAAAATGAATCAATAAAAAGATAGTGATTAGAAATGGTGGTTGCAAAGAGTCAATATGTTTTCATCAAGAACAGGTAATGCTAACTTTATTTCCTTTTTTGAGGGTTTGTTAACAGGTATATCAGAGACAAGCTACAGATTTCAATTACTTAGGTCTTACCCAAACAGTTGACAAATTTTTCATGTTATTTCTATAGGGGAAAAAATGTTAATAATAAAGTGTGAATTCAAAGCTGGTTGGATGGCAGAACCCAAAGAGTAGTTATTAATGGTAATATATCATCTTAGCAATAGGTCTCCAATAGAGGGCTCTGGAGATCTATGCTTAGCCCTGTGGAAAAATTCACAGATGGGATGCTTATCAAATCTGCAGAAAACACCAATCTTTGAGGAATAGTTAAAACACAATAGCAGATTCAGAATCCCATCTCTACCTTCAAATATTGGCTGGCAAGAATATTGGGCTAAATCTAATAAGATTTCAATAACTAGGGATAAATGTAAAGTCATAAACTTAATTTCAAAATAATCAGCTTCACAAGTTCAAAATGTGGGAAACAGTAAAAGAGCTGTTTAACTGAAAAAACATCTGGAGATTTAAAGGACTAAAAGCTCAATAGAACTCAGCATCATGATGTGGCCCATTTAATAAAATGAATTTAATCTTGAGTCAAATTTTTAAAAATATAACTTTCAGTAGGCAGTGAGGTGGCACAGTGGATAAAGCACCAGCCCTGGATTCAGAAGGACCTGAGTTCAAATCCAGCCTCAGATACTTGACACTTACTAGCTGTGTGACCCTGGGCAAGTCACTTAACCCTCATTGCCCCACCCTAAATAAATAAATAAATGAAATTGTCAAAAAATGCACGCACACACATTTTATACACACACACATATCTTGAATATTATGTCCTCCTCCAAGCGCCTAGGTTTAGAAGAAATGTTGACAAACTAAAACCATCCAAAGGAGAGCAGCCATGATGGTGAAGGGCCTTGAGTCTTTGTCATATTAGGATCCACTGAAAGAAATGAGTATGTTTAGGCTGAAGAGAAGAACTCAGAGAGAACCACTCCCACCCCAAAACAAGCAAACGAACGAACAAAAAACACTTTCAATTATTTGAAGGGTTACCATAGGGAAGAGGGAATACACTTGCTCTTTTTGTTCATCAAGGACAAAACTTGAAGGAGAGACAAATTAAGGCTTGATCAAGACAAAAATAAAGAACAAAAAACCACAACTTTGTAACCTCAGGAGGGCATGAGTTCCTCCTTTTATGAAAGTCTTTAAACAGAGTTTATATAACTACTTGTCAGTTACACCATAGTGTCGTGGGAATTCCTTTTTTTTTTAAAGGGATAGGTTGGATTAGATGACCATTGAGGTCCCTTCCAATTCTAACAGTCTGTGATTCCATAATTATTTATCATTTGCTTTTCTTAATGTGTGGATGTTTACATTTAAGAAAGAACATACAATGTATCCCCAAGAGTCAGTGCAGTTCAAAACTTTAGTAGCTTAAAACTACAGTAAGTCTGTTAGGATATCATGGTCATTTTAAAATAAATATTCCTTATGGATTAAGGGTTTTTTAATCCATAAATAAAATGTATTACTTAAACATAAAGTTCTTAATTGAATTTTTTTCATTTAGTGTTTTTTCTCTCCTTTCTACTTCCCTCCCCCACCAACTGGAAAATAAAATCTTCATGACAAATTTGCATAGTTATGCAAAAAAATCTACATATTGGTCATTTTCAAAAAATGTGTCTCATTCTGCATATTTACATCATCGATTTTCTGTTGAGTAGTGGATAGCATTCTTCATTATCAGACCTGTTGCATCATGGTTGATCATTTATTTAATTGGTCAGAATTCCTTAAAAGTTATTTATTTTACAAGTCTTTCTACTCTGAAAGCTAAATTTGGACATGAATTCAAAAAACTCTATGGGTCCATGAAACTTTCACCAGCCTGTAACACAGGATGTGCTACAACAATCCTATAACCCCATACCAATGCTGAAGCAGTACAACCTTGAAGGCATTGAGAGATTTTTTTCATATATCTTCCTACATATTTCCTTCTTCCTCATGCCTTCATCCTCATGTCCACTTTTAAATTAAAGTCACCACATACTAAAGGATAAATGGATTTAATTAGGAATTCTTCATAGAGCATCTACATCATTTCATCCACTATGACAGAGTTCAGCCCATAAGCTAAAATTGTCTTCTTTATGCCCACTCCAGACACTGTAGGTAAGATGGGCACATTTACCATGAAGTGATCTTTCTTGGCTTTGAAGCATAAAACCAGCTTTATCAACTCCTGCATTTGCATTTCTAAAAAAATCCTGTGAAGTATCACTCCATTCAGCTGCTATCTGCTTATATCATCTGATTTCATTGAAAGTAAGAATATAACTATTGATAAGAGTCAGCTCCTGCAGCAATACATCAAATTGTTTGTCATTGGATAAGGAGCTAAGAATTAGAACATCAAGTTAAGTTAATGTTTAGGAATGCCCTAAAAAACTGTGGTTCTTAGCAACTTCTGCCACCTTTTCCTCCATTATGCAATGATCACTGAAGAATTAGAAAAAGTCTTTAAGGACTGAGTACAATTTTATATTTTATTTTCTTTCATGCATTTTCATGGTCTAAGAATTTATCATGCAGTAGCCAGCATATAGGTAATAACTGTTATCAGATTTAGCTAGTCCTTGAAAAATAAGGATAATGTTTAATTCCTCTCAAGCCTGGCAGAATCTGCCTGATAGAATTTGTGCCCCACTGTCACAGCCTTCAAAAACAAGGGTCACCACCATACCATGATGAGTCATTAAAGTAAGATGTTTTCTGTATGTAGATGCATATAGGTTGTTCAAAAAGTCATATACCATCCATAAGAAAGCAACTCTGTGATTTTAGGTGTATCAGTAAGTACAAGTTGTATGGAATACTATGGAAGGAATTGTTCTTCAAAGGTGTTTACATATTTCTTCATTTTAATTGACAACCTGGACACAATATGCTAATGCGCATATTCTTAATATATAATAATGACAATAATACACTTATAGAGTACATTAGAACTTACAAAGTGCTTTCATTACAAAATTGAATAAGAAGCACATCAATTACTCTCCCCATTTGATGAGGAAAAATCTCAGCAAGGTTAAAGAATTGTCCAAAGTCCCATAGCTACTGAGTGGCAGAATCAGGATTTGAACTTAGCCCTGTTCTTTTCATGGTGCCACATTCTCTGCCTTGCTATAAGGTGGCTAAAACGTATTGGTTAAATTCAACATCTTTTGTATTTATTCCAGTTTACAGACTTTAAAATATTAAGCAGCTCCTTTTCTTTTTGCTCTATCTAAACACAGAGAAAGTAATATTATTTAGGTAAGAATTTTTATGGTATCTTTTAAGTCATAAAGATTCACTCTCCTTTCAGAGATTCTTTTTTTTTTTTTTTTTGGCTATTTCAGGGATTAGCACACCTATTCCCTTTAATTTAGATTTTTGCCACGGTATTGATGGGTGTGTAAGATTTGTTTGTGATGCAAATTTTTAACAGTTTGATTCTATCTGATAACAATAGAAAGTCACAAATATAGTGTTTGTTTGAAATGAAATAAAGTATTTTTTTCAAATTTTCCTTTAATGTGTAATGATGTCATTTTAATCAAAAACATAATTGAATCAACCTAACAAGCTTCACTAAGTAAGTTCTTGGTTAGGTATTTCTGGAGTATTACTTAATCTTGATTAAGTAAATTTTTGGCTAGTACCTTCTAGAATATCCTTCTATTCTAGAGTGTTACCTAGGATGAGTCACATACATAGGCATATTGTCTTTGGTTCAGGAAACATACACTTCCTACAAATATACTTTGTTCACAGAAGGCACAGAAGGCATAAAGCAAGCTGTTTTCTTGGGCTTCCTTGTCCTTACAGCCCAAGGCTTTTGTTTATTCACACATGTTGTTCTTAATTTCCTTGCCTTAAGGAGAAAGATGCATCCCCACCATCATGGTTATATTTCCCTGGCTGATAACAACACCTGATAGGCTTTGTCCCCCATACCTACCATCTCTAGCATCTGAATATTCAACTTTCACCCCTTCAAATAGAACCAAACAAAAGTCCTCTTTTGCAATGTTACAGCTAGTTGCCATTTATGGCAGTCAAAAAACACCCCTGCTATTCAGATGTCATACCCAACTTTGGAGAGAGGAAGGTGGAAGCCCAAGAAGAAAGAACATTTCTATGTATTAGTAGTAGTAGTTGTTGTTGTTAATCATACATGCACACACAAAATATCTTGTATACATTATCCCGTTTGACCTAGATAAATATTTTTTAAACTTTTTTTGGAGCTAGATAAAATACTAATTTTATTTAAAACTTGCCCTCAAAATGATTTTTAAAAAACCACATATTTTTGAAAACTTGAGTTCAAGGGGAAAATTGATTAATTGGATAAATCCTTGAAATATTCTATACTATTTAATCATTCCTATTCTGATTTCCCACCAACCCTGTCACTATCTTTACATGCATACTCACATACCTACCAATATCTCTATATACATACTATTGTTCCATGTTGTTCAAGAACCCTACTGACCTGAAAAAAGTTAACTCTACTCCCATATTCCTAACCTACTCTTAAAGACTAATGATCAAGAATTTGGTAGGCCATCTTTGATAAGGAATACTTTAATTTCAAGTACCAAACTTTGTTTCAGCATTGCCTATAACCAATAGCTGAATTAGCAGAACACTTGGCGGGGTTTGTTTTTATATGAAAAACATGATTAAGTTATTAGTAACAGTAGCTCAGGATGGAAACTGCAACTTAAGTTTTACTTTTTCTTTTGTTTAATGTGAATGTATTTCTGGAGCATTGGAAGTGGGGGTGAGGTGGTGTTTGCAGCAGAATTAAAAATCCAGAGTGTTTTAAAGTCCCAAATCACCATGTTTACCCAGTAATATTTTCCTGATAGCATATCTGAAATATCCTTAATTAAGGCAATTTTCTAATTATAAAAATAACAGTATATTTGTATTCTAGCCCACTAGAACTGCATTTTGTTGTTGTTATTATTATACTATTATACTATTACACTATTTGTTGCTGGCAGGTTTCACATTGTAAATGGTATGGGTGAGTTTTCAAAAGATACACAACTCAAGGAGAAATCTTATATTTAAAAGTTTAATGAGGACTGACTACATTTCTTCTAGAAATGACTACTCAAATCCTAAAATTCAAAGTAAAATTGGTTGGTGTTTTGATTGTTTTCTTCAAAGAATCTGTAGTAAATATCCAAAATCTTTCTGAGAAGGCCAAAGCCAACCTAAATCATTAAATGTGCTGGTAATGTTTGACATGTTCACAATTGCAGTGATCCTAACTTTGTTTTTTATCTAATCCAGCACTAATGTATGCAAGTATTTTTGGGAATGTATCTGCAATTATCCAAAGACTGTACTCAGGAACTGCCAGGTACCATATGCAGATGCTTCGAGTAAAAGAATTCATTCGCTTTCACCAAATTCCTAACCCTCTGCGGCAGCGGCTTGAAGAATATTTCCAACATGCTTGGACTTACACCAATGGCATTGACATGAATATGGTATGTAGCTCTGTTTTCACAAGTGAAACATCCATCATTGCAATCTACAGCTAAAATTTTTTTAAAGTCTCACCAGCTTGAAACCCCCCTGCTTTTTGTTTGTTCCTCTCTCAAATATTTATTTTCTACCCTGGAGATAGTCTCTCATTCTCAATTCATGGCATTGCATGGTGCTATATCTAGTTATATTGTGTGGCGAAGGCATTATAACATGATGCAAACTGATATAACTTTATGTACTAGGGATTCCCTCTTCAGACTTTCAGTGTTCTAGATAGTATCCAACAACCCAAGAAAGAACTTGGCCAATGTAAATTAAGATTTGGCAAGTGGACATTATCAGGTTTGGGTAAGGCCAGAATAAATGAGTCCTCATTAGGATGAGAACTAAGGTTACCAAACTTTAAAACGTAGGATGTTTGGGGAACGCATGCCAAACATTAGGATCCATAGGCATTTCATATGCATTCTGTGATGGGAAGTTTAATATTTCCTTTATCTTTAAGTAGTTTTTTTTTCAGTGCTGGTAAGCAATTAACTTATGTGCCCTTATTATTGTACCTACCTGGTTTAATGAATCTTTTCTTTCAAGCAGAAATATGGATTTTTCATTACTTTTACCAAAGCACACAAAATAATAACTTGCCATAGCCCACTTCTTATTGCCCCACTATTCAAAGGGAAACACAATTAAATATATGCTATCTCAGTAAGCTCTTGCTTTTATTAGAACATTGCAAAATATGATGCTGATATTCATTTAACTTTGCTATTTGTTCTGATTGCTCACTGTAGATAAGTCAACTAGTGAGCCATTGTCCATGGCATCCTATCCAATGAAGCGATCAGAATTAAGTTATCATCCAATGTGGCCAATATTCTGAAGGTAGTCACTGTTTCTAAATATCCTTCCAAAAAGGAAATCACTTAAATTTGTGAAGGCAATCATATCTATTTAAATCATTGAGCTTATGCTTCCTGGATGACCAGTTGTTCTGAGATCTGGAAGCTTGATCAAAATAAATATCTACAGGGAAAGAGCATAGATTCATAATTATCAGTCAGGGTGAAGAAAACAGTTGGAAGTATTGCCTAATTTGCAAGAATCTTCCATTTATGTGCAAATAAATTCTTCACAGCTGGATGCAATCTATATTAATCAGAAATAAGGCCACTGTTGTTCATAAAACACTTTAATTTTTAGAGCTAATCGAGGCTGTCCTTATGGATACTAATTAATATATTTCATCTAAAACATCCATTGAACTCTGAGTTATTTCCAATAATCCCAAAGGTCTCTGTGAAGAATTCATTTGCTTTTTGATGAATGAATCTCACTGCTAAGGGAACACCTTAATATCACTTGAAAGAATGTTCCTGAATTGATTGATGGTCTCTATTTCAGTGAGAGTTCATTGTTTAACCAAGTTTTCATCATTCAGAAAGTACTGGGGCTTTCTGCTATGTAGGATCAAGCAGTATGATGATATGCTTTAACAAAAAAACGCATCACAAAATTTCTTTCCATACTGCTAGTTTATTACACAATAGTAAAAAAAAAAACAAAAACCCAACACTTACTTATGGTATCATTTCTTCTCCCTATATAGTTCTAGTATTGTGACCATTTTGTGAGCACAAGTCTATTTTTATGACTATTTACTTTTCATTGTTTGAATCTATTACCTATAACTATGGTTTATATACCACTTGCATAATTGATGATGTACTTATGAAAGATTTATCTCTTTCCTGTCTGCTTCACACCTTAATACATGGAATCACAACACCCACCGGTAAGAGCAGGAGGTATTTATATATAATTTAATTCTCGTGTAAAATGTGGAGAATATCCATGTTATCTGTCAGGTTTAGAGCTTGTTTAATGCTTTCAAATTTTAGTTTTAACCTTTTTTTGCATGATGGAGTGGTAGGCAACACAAGATAGAAATCTCTGGGAGAAAGGTATGGGGACGAGGTAGAAAATAGACATTCTTAAAGTGAAGAACTGCTTAAGCTCAAAAAAAATTTACAGTTTATTACTCCCGAATACAAATCACTTTTCTATACTCTGTCCCCCCCCAACACAAACACATACACACACACACACACACACACACACACACATTCCTTCAACCGAAAGTCATGTGTATACGGTTTGCATTAGATAGCTGTCATGAAGAAATGTCACTCTCTCTGGTCATCCTGTATTTTCCTTATGTAGGCACTTTTCTTTTCTATCATCTGCATGCCTATATAACCTGCTGGTGGGCTGTGTGAGCTCTAAACCATGTGCTTAGGAGATTTGCATGTGGTTTTGAGAGCTTGACCTTGCACGAACTTCCTATTTGTACACAGTGTCTGCCTTTTTCATCTCATGACTGCCAAGTGAGTAAAAATAATAATACGAGATTAATTAGCAAATTCTGAAACATCTGATGTCATTTACTTGGTTACTAAACATAATAAGCAAAAATGCTTGTTTAAAAACCTATATTATTATTATATTTATTGGAAAGAAATAAAAAGAGTGAATTTCTTCTAAAACAGTATATAGGCTGTTAAAATAACCCCTCAGTGACTTCTGAAAATTACTTAGTTAAAACCGAGTGAGACAGTAACATAATTTAAATTTGAAGCATTTGATACTTTCATATTCCATAAGTAATATTCTTATTTCTACAAGGATATTCCATATTACCTCATTTAAGTATAACTTTGATCATGATTTCTCAAAAAAAAAACTTTCAGAAAAGCTAGTTTCACTACTAGTCCATATCCAGAAGAAACATGAAATTTCTAACTATAATATGTTATAGCTTGTTAACCATACTATGTACATACATAATTGGTTTAAAACAGTCCTCCATGCCAAAACTTTTGATTATATAGGAATTAACAAAAAAAGGTGGAGGAAATATTGAATAATATAATAGGGTCTCCTTTTCCTTCCTATAAGATCCTTTACCTATTTAAGGGACCATTGCTATAATGTCTACAAACTAATTGTATCCTGGAAACAATCATTAGTATCGAACTCCATAATCAGGGGATAAAGACAAACTCCTTTCTGTGATCCAGGCATCAGAGCCAACACAGCCAGATGATTGAAGCTTAGAGCTCATTTCCAAAATTGCATCAGAATTCTGGCACAGATCATGAGGATTTTTGTGTTTGACTCAAGGTTACCCAGGATTTATGACCAGTCACCCATATCTCCAGATCTGTTCTGGGATGTTCTTTCCCCACCAGTAATCTGAATAATTGAGAGTTTCTCAAATTAGAAGACATTTTTGGAACTCTGAGACTAATTCAAGAGACTGTCCTGAGTCAAGTCAAAGAATGGCTTGCTGGAGACTTGGTCTGAAAAACTCTGAGAACAACCTTTAGTAACTGATGTTAATGCTAGCCCCACAAAATTCTAGGATTGAAATCATTAGTTGCGTGAAACCATTAGTTACTCAGGGTCATCCCCACATCATTTATAACTGCCCTGGACTTATTAGGGAGCTTGACTAGGTAATACAATAGCCCTGGCCAACTGCATGTTTTGGAAAAAGGAAAAACAAATCCTTCTCTAATTGTTTTGTTGACTCCAGAGAGTAGATTCTGTCTCATAAAATAATAGTTTTCTTAAAATGGATAAAACAGAAGTTTTTAATTAGTTAAGTTGTTATAACGCCATGGCCAACTTCCCAAAAAGCTATATCTGAATTTGCTTCTTTTTGCCAGCAGAACTGGTTGAATTAAAGAAAAGAATTTATAAGTGGTGCGTATTCATTTCTAGAAGAGTCTACTAAGTCTCTAACTCAATTTTACTTCAATGACTGTTTCTGTTTTCTCCTAAATCAGGATGGCATCCAGTGATACCTTTGACCCTATCATTCATACTTGGTCTAACCTTATCCAATCAAAGGTGTGTTTATTCCAGTTCTCTGCACACAACTCATTAAAAGGACTTCATGTGTGCTGGACCAGTATTCCCAGATCTACACTGGGACTGGGGCTGTGTAAGTGGGCTGACAGAGAATGGCAAAGTCTTTCATTCATGGCCAGTTAGCTAGCATACAGGAAAAGATCCTGTCTCCTAAAACTGTGCTCTGATTTTTTACCATGGTTTGGAAGTATCCCGAGATTCACAAAAGCTATGCTAATGGAACTCAAACCCTGGCTAGTCCTACCATGCTGGAAAAGCTTGGAATATTATCCTGGCAGCAGGTATATATGCCACCTGAGAAGCCACCTAGCTAAGTGCAGAGAAGCTGCTTGATAGAAGAATAACCACTAACAATTCATGGAGGACCATCTAGATAAGGCATGGAGAGGGTCAAGATCCATCTTCTATGAGGGGAGGGTTTCCATAATAGAAGTATCCAGCAGGATCCTGCGATGTATTGGAAGTTAGAAGAAATAGGCTCATTTTACTCCAATGCTTCTCTGAAATTTTTTAAAGTAATGGTAGCTTATTTATAGCATTTTATCCTTGAGGGTAGACAGAATCTTTTTCCTTTGGCCGAAGCAGATTGATATATCCTTGAAAGTATTTCACTTCAATCAGTAACATACTAAATGGAAAGAAGAACAAAGGGCAATAATTTACATACATTGGTCAATATGAGCCAACAATTCTTTTTTCCCCATAGGCAGAGATACCTCCCTTAGCACATGCTGGATTAAAAAAAAAAAAAGAAGGGATCTGTGATTTTGTTGGGATGAGGAGCTCACAGTGGGCCAACTCTTTTCACCAAAGCAGATCACAAGCAGTATATAACTTAGATACTTTGTGTGGAGTGCACATGTAAAATGTAGAAATTAAGTTACATCTCACAACTAATAAGTGCCAGAGGCAGCTTTTGAAGCCATATCTACCTGATTATAAGCCTATTATCCAAATTATCCACCACTCCAGGAGATATCACAGTTTTCCACCATACAGACTCACAGGGAATTGTCTGATTTTATGGGAAGCACAAAGCAAAATTATTACCTTGAGCTATTACCCTTATCAAAGATCTTTTGTTTACTCAGGGTCTCATGTACTCACTGACTAGTAGGAGGACAGTAGGAGGACATCTATTGCTTAAGAAAAGACCATATCTTCCTGGCCTGGGTCCTCTAAACTGAGACATTTTTATTGAACCTTTCAAAAACACCTTAGCCATTTTAAAGAAGAGAACAATTAATATAATAAAATTAATATAATTATACATTTTATGTATTCTAACACTAAGTAAGAAAATGTAAAACATTATAGACCTAGAGCAATCTTAGGTCAAAGATGTACTCACTAAGTCACATTCAACAAGTCATTCTCACCATCATCATCATCATCATCATTGTCAAAAAGATTTACTCGTGACCATCCTGCAACTGGCTCTATGCTGCATGCTGTATAAAATGATGGCAAATGCTCTTTAGCAGTTTCCACCAAACTAAGAACAAATTCTGGTGGTGACAAACAAATGAACACTTAAAAGTTACCAACCTGACAAAAGAGTAAATGATAACTTTAAAAATCTAGTTTTCATATTACTGCCATGGGTTTCTGTGCTTTGTTTCTCTATTTGTAAATTGGTGATTAAGAACTTTTCTCCCCTGTAGTACCATTAAAATTAAAAATTGTCAAAAAATTTTGTTTAGTTCCTTAAAATGAAGAAAATACTCAGGCAGAGTTCCAAAAAAAAACGATTTGTTCACAGGATTAACCATTTAAGTTTTAATTTAATTTTAAGGATTCTAGAAGGGACCTCAGAGGTCATCTACTGCAACCCTCTTCTTTTACAAATGAGGAAACTGAGGCTCAGATAGATTTGGTGACTTGTCCAAGATGACACAGTAAGTGGAAGCCTAAAAATTTGAACCCAAGTCCTCTGACTCTGAATGCAGTTCCCTTTCCATTACACTGCCAATGCACTGAAAGAGGTGCAGTCTTTAAACACTTTTTAGTCATGGGACATGGGAGCAATAACCAACCAACTTAGTTTAGGATCACCTTCTAATCAAGGTAAGTTGTGAACAAGTTTACCTAGATGATTAGATGGAGGTATAGAAGGTGGAGAAACTACCTTGGTTCACTCTTTAAAGTATCCTCTTAGCAAAATACTTTTTCACATGATCTAATCCAAAATACTCAAAGGCCTCTGGTTAATATTGGAATTATTTAGTAGAGATAAAAAGTGAATGATTTTCTACAGAACAAAGCTCAATAAAATTGGTAACCAAAGGTCCATCCAATCTGACAAGAAAATTCTTTATTCCTTATTTCAGTTCAACAGTTATTAAATGGTTATTGTGTGCAAAGCCAGATGCTAATCCCTGAGGAAGATGCCAGGAGTGGGTGAAGGTTTCTTAAAAACATTAATCGAGTGTTTCTCTCATCACAACCTTTTTAACAATATTCTTTTGGTGATGCTATAGGACTGCTGTATGACTGAGAATTATGCTATAACTCAGTCTCCTGAAAATTAAAGTTGAGCCCAGCCCAAAAGTCAATGAAGATGGGTACACGGTGATTGTGAGCAGGCTGCAAGATGTTGCTAATGAAGAATTATGTAGAATAAATGACATAAAGGACACCTTCAGAGAGATGGTATGGGGGGTAGTGGAGCTATGCCGATAATGTAGCAAGAGTCCCATGTAAAGGCAGAAGGGACTAGAGGAAGTCCCCAGCATATTGAGTAGGTCTCCTAGGACGATTTGTGGGATACCATAGGAAAAAAATATTCATTGTCTGTATACAACCAATGAAGGATTTGTTTTGCTTGACTATACATATTTGTTACAAGAAATTTGGTTTTTTTTTTTCTTTTTTCCCAATGGTGTAAGTAGGAGAAGGAAGAGGAATTGTTTTCTGATAATATTTCTTAAAATAGAGCAGTGGGTAGAAATGTGCTACAAATGTGGAATGTTGCATAAATTTTCAAGGTCACTGTATTATTAGGTTTAAGTAATTGTTTTACTTTGTTACAATAGACATCTCAGGAAATGGGAGTAATCTGTAACTGTATGTAATACAAAAATAAGATATTAAAAACTTTTTAAAAATATTTTAAAAGAGAGCACACAACAGAAATGAAAAAAATCATACGAGATGAGAAGGCATGGATAAATTGTAATATGTATCACCTCCTTACCTCAATGGGCAGATAAGTAGCACAGTGGGTAGACTCAACTTTCTGAATTCAAGTCTGACCTCAGTCACTTACTAGCTGAGTGACGAGTCACTTAACCCTGTTTGCCTCAGTTCCCTCTTCTGTCAAATAAGCTGGAGAAGAAAATGGCAAACTATTCCAATATCTTTGCCAAGAAAACCCCAAATGAGGGGTCACAAAGAGTCAGACATGACTGAAAAACAACTGAACAACTTTACCTCAATGCTCCAAATGATCAGTGTGAGTACTTTATCCACCGAAGAAGATCGCAACCCCTACATGTTTAGGAACTAGTTTCATGGGTTGCTGTGGCCAAAATAACTCATCATTTAATAACCAACTTTCTATTGATTAACATCTAGAACTTAGTTAGTTTGGCCCTCTGACACTAGAGATAGTTCCTATGCTTGGCCCTTCCTCAAAACCTTTACAATTTCATAGACTTTATTAGGGTTAATGAGCTGGGGGTGGGGGGCGCTTTCTAAAAGCCAACATCATCTCCAAAGCACAAAGATATCTTGGAGTAGAATGTACATGGAAGAGAATCTATCATTAGCCATTGTTCAGATGTGTGTGTGTGTGTGTGTGTGTTGTTGTTCAGTTGTTTTTTCATAGCAAAGATATTGGAGTGGTTGCCACTTCCTTCTCCAGCTCACTTTACAGATTACAGAACTGAGGCAAAGTTAAGTGACTTGCCGAAGGTCACACATCTAATAAATGTCTGAGGCCAGATTTGACCTCATGAAGATGAATCTTCCTGACTCCAGGCCCAAAATTCTATCCACTGTGTCCAAAGCACTTTATGTACATATCTCACTGGAACCTCACAACAATGCTGTAGATCATGTATTTATTGTAGGTTTTGATGTCTCCATTTTATAGATGAGGAAATTTAGTCTGAGAGAGACAGTATTTGCCCAGGGTCACACAGCTGGAAAGATGTTAGAGGTGGGATTTGAAACCAGGTCTTTCTATCTCCAAGTTCATGGTGCTTCTCAATATTTTTAACATTCAAATTTGCATATATATTATAGTGGAACTTTTTTATGGAAAAACCATTTGAAAAAATGAAAAAACATCACAGTAAGTGAGAAGGGATAAAAGGGTTGTAATGTGTGTCAGAAGTAGTTCATATTCTTTTCCTTCCTTTTGTGGTATAGCCAAATTAACCAATGAGTTGTTCCCCAAAGTGGACAGTCCATCTCCCATTTTATGTCTTTGCATAAGTGGCCAGTCTTTTCCCCTCTAGCTATGTGAATCTCTAACCTCCTTCAAGTCATCTCATGGCCCACTTCCTACTTGAAGGTCTTTTAATGGCCTCCTCTCAAAAACACAGGGCTGCATTTTCTTGATGCTCTCTCCTCAGAAAATTATCTTGAATTTATTTATCTATGTACATGTTATATCCCATCTCCCACCCCCAACAACTTCAGTAGAATATAAACCCCGATGACTTTAGAGTCTCATTTTTCTTCTGTATGCCCAGAATTTAGAGGGATGATTTGCTCACAATAGGTGCTTAATAAATGCTTGTTGAAATGAATCATGTCAGTGCAATCATGGGAGCACCCACACTGATAAAATCATGAATTTCTCTCAAAATTCAAATAACTGTATTTGTCCTCCTTTAAAGATGCTGCTACTATTTCTGTTACTCCTGAGGGTGCTGCACTTGTGTAGGAATATGGCCAAAAGGAACAATGTGTAATCAGTAGTTCTTTACACATTGTATGCATTTAAAGAACATCCTTTGATTTGGTTTCTAGCTACAGCTTTGTTTGCCAAATCTCTCACTATTGGCAAGGCATTCTTACTACCCTGTAAATAGCCCGACATCTTGCCCTAAAGAAAACACTGCATTTCTGATGGCCCTTGGCCAGACTCATCAATCAGCTGTCATTATTTTCTACCACTTTCCAAGCCATGTCAAATTACTTAATTATATGAAATCAACCTGTATGATGTCCTTGGATAATTTATTTTGTTCCCCTCTCCCTTACCTATAAACTTCTCAACTCAGTAGAAATTCACAACAAACTCAGGATTCAGCTATTTCCATGGCTACCAAAATGCCACTATTGGAAAAACCAAAAATTCACTTTCTAGTCTTCTTATGCAATGAGGGTTAAGTGACTTTCCCAGGGTCACACAGCTAGTAAGTGTCAAGTTACTGAGTCCGGATTTGAACTCAGGTCCTCCTGAATCCAGGGCCAGTGCTTTATACACTGTGTCTTCTAGCTGACCCCAAGTCTTCTTATGCTTTATACTCTCCACATACTCTTCAATCCAGTGACACCGGCCTCCTTGCCATTTCTCACACAAGGCAATCTATCTCCTGACTCTGGACATTTTCACTAACTGTCCCCCCACCATGTCTGGAACTCTCTCCCTCTGCACATCCACCTCCTGGCATCCTGGGCTTCTTTAAGCCTCAGTTAATGTCTTACCTTCTACAAGAAGGCTCTCTTGTTCTACTTTAACCTTAATGCCTTTTGTCTGAGATTATTTCCATTTTATCCTGTATACATCCTATTTGCCCATAATTGATTGCATACTGTCTCTTCCATTAGACTGTGAGCTCCTTCAGAATGGGGACGATTTTTACTTTCTTTGAATTCCCAGCAATTAGCACTGTGCCCAGCTCATAGTAGGCACTTAATAAATGAGTTGTTTACTTCTTAACTTGACCCAGCTAAGAATTTTGGACAGCATAGCCAAGGTAGGAAATAGCTACTGGGAAATTGGAACAGGGTAAGCATATTTTTTCCCAAGAAAAGTACCCTAAAGTCCCAGAAACCTGGGATTCCAAACCATGTGCTACCATTATCATTTTTATCCACATCTCCTGTGACCCTTCCTTAATATGTAATGACAAGAATGCATCACCAACATTGCAGGGCTAGAATTGCAAAATCAGCTCCACGGATCTGGACATATGCAAAGACTTGGTGACATAAATATTTACACATAGCTGCTAGATGGCACATGAATATATATGACCAGCAGAGTGGCCTCCTTAAAGTACATATAGAAGCAAACTTTCGACTGATGAGAAATAGTTGCAGATTGTTACACAAACCTGGTGGCAAGTAATCATAAATAAAACCACTCTTCTGAGTAAAGACACATTGTCCAGGATGTTGTAGAGGGAATAAATTCATACACTGTGTAGGAGTTTAATGATAATTTAAATCCCTCTCAACACTAAGACACTATGAGGATTATGGAAAGGGCCAATTCAAAAAATATTCTTGATGTACGTTTTTTTTGATGAGGCAATTGGGGTTAAGTGACTTGCCCAGGGTCACACAGCTAGTAATTGTTAAGTGTCTGAGGCCGGATTTGAACTCAGGTCCTCCTGAATCCAAGGCTGGTGCTCTATCCACTGCGCCACCTAGCTGCTCCTCTTGATTTACTTTTTAGGAAAAGATCATTGGTCATACATGAGTCTTCTTTAATTATATCCATATAAAGTTTCAGTGAGACTTTATAAGCAATCAGTGAACAAACATTTAATGAGCACCTACTCTGTGCCTGGCATTGTGCTAACTTCTAGAGATACAAATGCAAAAAAAAGAAATAATCCCTACTCACAAAGAATTTATAGAAGCACAAAGAAGCATATAGAAATAAATAACTTACCACTATAGAATTCAGTTCATGCCCCTGGCTCTGCCAACCTTTTTAAAAACATTGTCATAGATTCAAGACTCCCCTTGATAATATAGACCAGCACAGAGAAATAATCTAAATTAAATGCATGAAATTGTCCGTGAACTTCTTATCCATTCTCTCTCACCGTAGAATTCCATTTATTTTATGTATAACAAGGGACATATTATGCAGTTTCGGACTGCATGTTCCATTGGTACCCTTGAAATGTCAAGAAGGAAGGAAGGAAACATGCATTTATTATAACTCACTGTATGCTAAGTACTATGCTAAATATTTTGAAAATATTAATTCATTTGACCCTCACAACAACCCTGGGAGGTAAGTACTATTATTATCCCCATTTTACACTAAAAGAAACTGAGGTAGAGGATAAGTGACTTGCAGAAGATCACATAGCTAATATCTAAGGCTGTATTTGAACTTATGTCTTCCTTACTTGAGACTCAGAATGCCATCTGCTGGGCCATCTCACTACCTCTGAGAAGCATTCTAGTAAGATCTCAAATAAGATGAATGGCCACTTGTGGGAAAATTATGGAAGGACTAGGATAAGTGTGGTGTGGGATGGTTAGGCAAGGAAGTATGGGCATGTTGTCAGTAGAAATGACACAAATATATCCTTAGGTAGAACAATTTATTTCTGTGTAATTGTATCATTGCACTTATTTCAGTGTCTTGCTTATAAAAATATGCATTCAAGTCAACAAACATTTGTTAAACATCTACTTGGACATGATATTGGGCTGATCCACGGGAGACACAAAGACAAAGACAAAGACCAAACAACAACAACAAAAACAAACTAGTTCTGAGCCTCAAAAAGCTTACCTTTTTTTTTTTTTTTTGGTGAGGCAATGGGGGTTAGTTAAGTGACTTGCCCAGGGTCACACAGCTAGAAAGTGTCAAGTGTCTGAGGCTGGATTTGAACTCAGGTCCTCCTGAATCCAGGGCCAGTGCTCTATCCACTGTGCCACCTAGCTGCCCCAAAAAGCTTACCTTCTATTGGTAAATACAACATATCAACAGATAGTTAAATATAAGATAACTCAAAAAAGTATGTAGCTGATAATGATGATGATTACCATGTTAAGATAAACCAAATTCTGGATCAAATAGGGCAATGTATTTATATCATGTACTATACTTAAAGAAATGAAATAAAACTTCTAATTGTATTTTTTCTTGAGGATTAAATAACTTGTTGATTCAACAGTCATCTGTTGACTCTCAGCATGTATATTCCTCAGTATTCCCAATATGATGAATACAAATTGGCACCAATGCTAGACTTCCTTCCTACTCCCTGACCTTTGTGTTTCTACATGAAAAATCACAAAATATTTGGGGAGTGTTTATCTCCACTATGATGTTATAAGATTTCAAAAAGTCATTCTGAGAAGCATTTTGATTAATGCAATAGAAAGAATCAAGAGACCTACATTTTTTCTTAACTTTGCCCCTGACTTATTTTGTAATCTTGGACTCTTCCCCCAATCTACCCCTACCCACCCCTATTCTCTTGTCCTCCCCCAAAAAAGTCATCAGTTTTACCCTAGTCGCTTAACACAATGTTTTTCAAAGATCATATAGATGAAAATATTTTGAAAAGCTCTACTGAAATAAGGGGTAGTCAGTCACATTTTAAGTTATTATTACTGCTATATTATCCCACTGTGGAGGTACAAATATCCTGTTGTTTATTCCACCTTTCTTTTTCCCTCTCTATATATAATCCTGGATTAATTTCTACAACCTATTTACAGAAGGATAATTGAAAATTATACAGTGGCAAACATTCTTCCCATAATGCATTTCAATTACCTATACCTTTTCTCCTCTGATAAGTGCAAGCAGTTGAGGGGATTAGTGGTTAACTGACCCTAATGACTAATAAGGAGAAAAATTGCTAGAGGACCTGAATCATTAATCTTCCATTTTTGCTATAAAGGAAACCAGAAAAAAAAAAAGAGGAAGTTACAGAACCAGGAGAATAATTTATACACTAGCAATAATGTAAAGACCAAAAAAAAAAAAGACTATGTAAAGAAGGTTACTGAGGGAAAGCTCTAGCTTTAAAGAGAATTGAAAAAAGCCTTCTTACAGAAGGTGGAGATTTAGCTGAGACTGCAAGGAATCCAGGAAAGTGAGGAGACAGAGATGCCAGAGGGTAAGAATTCCAGGCATAAAGAACAGAAGTAGAGTGTTTGTGCAAGGAACAGCACAAAGACTGCTAAGAAGGCTTGTGTCACTGAAAAGTACTGATAAGTAACTGACAATCAAAAATAGGGAAGGGACTACTAAAATAACATCAATACTGGCTGTCATAACTTTACACAGAAAGTTAACCAGTGATACTATTTGCCACAAGGAGACCAAAGGAGTTAGGAAAGTGTCAGAAAATACCTGACTTATCAACTAGAGAAAAATGGCTATCAATGCAACAACAGATTATAATATAAAATATTATAATAAAAAAACTGCTTATAAAACAGAGAGAAGCATTGGAGTGAAAATCATATTAAAAACATTCAGCTAAGCAAAGTCATTTGAAGGTCATTTAAGGAAAAAAAGTAAAGGCCAACAAGTAAGAGCAAAAATAAAAGTGATTTTAAAAAAAGAAACCTATTATAAAAGACTTTTCTCCCTTGAGAGCAGTAAAAAAAAAAATCATCATGTTTGGAATAAATATCACATTTCCGGATATCCCTTATAAGGGGAAGTATAAATGTAACTTAAAAAACAAACAAAGATAGGTTTAAAAAAAAGGAATAGAAGGAGATCTAAGTTAGAGGTCATATAATTGTGGGTGCATCAAGAGACTGATATGCAAGATATCTGAAAAAAGAAAAAATACTAAAGATATGGCAAGAAATCTCGGACCTTATTAATTTTAAAAGAGTGAGTAAGAAAAGAACAGTCAGTATCTACCAGTCTATCTTACAATACTCTTATTTATACAAAATCTTTCTGACAGTCATTTATCCATGTAATGAGGTCACCCTGGATGCACATATTAGTTAATAGGGAAAAAGCAGAACTTCATTTGTAATACTCAAAAATTGACCACATCTTTACCATTTCACAATTTAATGAAAGATGTGAAGAATATAAGATCCCACAGTTATTGATTATGAAAAAGCATTTGATTTTGAGAAAAACACTTTTCAAAAGGGTGTTTCTAATTCAAATATTAAAATCATTCAAGATTCCTCGAAAGTTATAACATAAATAAGATAGAATAGAGAAAGAAACGACAAAGCACTGTTAGTTATGCCCTGAATTTAGCTGCATAATTGAATATTAAGAATATAACTGCAGGGGCAGCTAGGTGGCGCAGTGGATAAAGCACCGGCCCTGGATTCAGGAGTACCTGAGTTCAAATCCGGCCTCAGACACTTAACACTTACTAGCTGTGTGACCCTGGGCAAGTCACTTAACCCCAATTGCCTCACTAAAAAAAAAAAAAAAAGAATATAACTGCTGCTCATATATCTTGAAGACATAGGAAATAATCATTACATGTTAAATGTCTGTTTACCAAGGTACAAGGAAGCATAATAACTATGTGTATTTTCCTTTCTTTGGTTACTCAGATATAGGGATTATGTTATGTAAATAATCTGATTGACCTAATTTAAGAGAAGATGCTTAAATTTAGTGAGAATCCTGAGTTGGTATCATAGAAGGGATGAGTTTATCAAGAACTGAATGCTATTATTATACTCTAGTGCACCCATATTCCATATGAAAACTAATCTTGAAATCAATCACGAATACAGTGATTCATACTCTAAAGCATAGATTTAGTTAGATCTAGTCAGTGAATTTACTGTTTGAAAAATATGATTATAAGCAGGATCAACATTTCATGGAGAATGTTCATTTATATTTCGATTAAGCCTAATTCATCAAGGATTAAGTGTGCTTAGTGACCCACAGTATTTTCCTATAAAATCTTCTAATGGGGGGGGGGAGGCGGCTAGGTGGCATGATGGATAAAACACTGGCCCTGGATTCAGGAGGACCTGAGTTCAAATCTAACGTCAAACACTTGACACTTACTACCTGGGTGACCCCGGGCAAGTCACTTAACCCTCATTGCCCCACTCCCCCAAAAAAATTTTCTAATGCCAGTTAACACAGTCATCAGAAAGTTTTTCATGGAATTAATCTGCTATTTTCTAGACTATTTACCCTACTCAGATTATTTTTTTCTTAGTTACTTGTTGAAAATAATTGACTTGAGTATTCTTTCTTTTCCACAAATGACTTCTTTTATCTTTTATATGCAATGCAAGTTTTCATGGGTTAGAAGTCAGTTTATGTGATGTAGAAAACCTTCCAGACAGTCCATGGATATAAGGTATATATGATACAGTCAATTCTGAGCCTCTTCATTAAATCCAGTGGTCAGAAATATGGAAACAAAACATAGTATGGATTGAACATAGATGGTCCATTATTAAAAATCCTCCTAAAGTGTGGCTCAGGTAGACAAAATCTAGAAATAAAAGTCATAAATCAAGACATGATACATGGGATGAATAAACACAGATAGGTGGCAGTCCATATCATAGAAGGTAACTCCCAAGTAGATATATTAACAAAGTTATTTATCTTCTACTTGTGGCATCTTGTCCATGTGTCACAAATATTGCATTTTAATATATGCCTACTGTTTCACTTCCTTCTTAAAGTTTTTTCCTCTCCTGTCACCCCTTCTTTTCTGTGTATGTCAAGGCAGGGCAAGTAGAGATGTCACCATACCAGTATTTATGTTATTTTTGTTGTCACTTCCCTGTTTTTGATCACCAGCTACTTATCAGTCCTTGTCATACTCTACTATCCAGCGGCACTAGTGTTCTTAGCCTTCATACTATTCCTTGTATGAGACATTCCTTCTCCTGATTCTATGCATTTTCACTAGTTGTCCCTCATGCCTGGAATTCTGTCCCTCTGGCATCTCTCGCTTCCCTGGATTTCCTGAAATCCCAGCTAAAGCTCCATTTTCTACAAGAAGATTTTCTCAATTCCAGAGTTTTCCTTCAGGATTGCAGAAAGCTAGAATTCATAGGTACCTTAGAGATAATCTGGCCTAAACCCCAATTTTTACAAATGCATAAATTAAATAAAAATTTTAATAAGTTAAATAAATTTTACCAAATATAGTAAAATTTTATAAATTGAGGCTCAGGGAAATAAAGGGACTTGGCCAATACCACTCAGCTACCAGAACCAGGGTTCAAACCCAGACCTTCTGACTTTTACCATCCTCTTTTCTTTGCCATGCTGACCATAAAGATGATAGGGATGTTTATAGTAACTCACATTTATATAGTGCTTTCCAGTTTATAAAACACTTTCCTCATAAATAACCATGTAAAGTTATTATCTTTAGTAAACAGAAAATACTGGTAGCGAAGGCAATCATTTAATCATAGCTAATGTGATAAGTATAGAGGCAATCAAACTAAAAAGCCTCATTATAATAATATTTGCTCTAAAATCAAAATTATTCAAACTCTTGTCCATCTTAGATGCCTTTTAAGGTAGTTAGGTCCCAAAATAATAATAATAATTATTATTATTATTATTATTTTAGTGAGGCAATTGGGGTTAAGTGACTTGCCCAAGGTCACACAGCTAGTAAGTGTTAAGTGTCTGAGGCCAGATTTGAACTCAGGTATTCCTCACCCCAGGGCCAGTGCTCTATCTACTGCGCCACCTAGCCACCCCCCAAAATTATTTTTTAAACTTCATTGTAAAGAAATTTTACCTATAGAAGGTCCTGTACTACAGAACCCTAAGATCAAACTATAATAAGGATCCAGTAAACAAAATTTTGAACAAAGGAAGTATCCCAAAAGTTTCACTATGGTTTAAAACTACTAAAGCTTTAAACTTCACTAAGATTTTGAAGACACTCTACATAATCTAAGCTTTAATTTTCTCGTGTATGCTTTAAGAGCTTAAAATAAAACTGCACTAAGTTATAGGACACTCTATTCCAAGTTCATCTTTAATAGCTTAAAATTTGGGGGATACCCTATATAGTCTATCCTGTAGTATATTTAATAAATAGGAAGTGATACCCAAAAAAATCGCAATTAGCCACTGCCATGTTCTAAAACATGATCATCTGGTACTGGTAAATAAGAGATAAAATTTTGAATATGTCATTAAATAATAAAATTAAAATAATAATTGTATATCATTTATGTATCGATTTATATAAATCATTTATGTATCAATATAATCAAATAATTATAATTGAATGTAATCAAATGATTGTAATTGAAAATCAAATTAAAATAATCATTGATACATTTATGAGGTGTTAGGTATAAAAGGTAGCATGAGGGCAGTTAGGTAGCACAGTAGATAGAGCACTGGCCCTGGAGTCAGGAGTACCTGAGTTCAAATCCGGCCTCAGACACTTAACACTTACTAGCTGTATGACCCTGGGTAAGTCACTTAACCCCAATTGCCTCACTAAAAAATAAAATAAAAAATAAATAAAAGGTAGCAAGAACAGGGATATAAAAGTTACCATAATACTAACAAGCTAAAAAAAAAATTAGTTAATGTACCTATTCCACTACTATATCAACTCAAAAAGATTGCCTTTAAAAATTCAGTTCCATTGGGGGCAGCTAAGTGGTGCAGTGGATAGAGCACCGGCCCTGGAGTCAGGGAGTACCTGAGTTCAAATCCGGCCTCAGACACTTAACACTTACTAGCTGTGTGACCCTGGGCAATGTCACTTAACCCCAACTGCCTCACTAAAAAAAAAAAAAATTCAATTCCATTGGACCTTAAAATGGGCCAGTTAAAAATCTACAATATGGAATTTTTTTAAAGCAGTATGTTAAGGTTACATAATAATATTCTAAGAATATACACAGTTATTTAATGTCATCTAAATCATCATCATTGGAATTTTAATGGATAATAAATATATTATAACTGAAATGTTTCAGATACATTACAGAAAATAAAAATAAGCATAGATCTTTTTAAAATTATTGATAGAAAAAGATTATTTTGAACAATTCTAGTTATGACTGTTTAAATAGTAATTAATATTAATTTTTACTTTCTAAATTCTAGCATAATTCAATGCATAATAAGTATGTACATTTTAATAAAGAGTAGTCCACGTGAATCTAAAGATAGTCGATTAAATAAAGCTAATGACTGATACTTCATCATATTTAATTAATGCTTATTTTTTTAAAACTAATAGATAATATCCTTTTCATATTTTAATTTGCTTAATATGGCTTCTTTAAAAATTTATGAGAGAACTCACCATAAGAGGGGAAGCCAGGACAGAAGGTAAAGACTCTGCTTCCTGAGTTCAAATATGGCTAAAGATACTTACTAGCTGTGTGACCCTGGGCAAGTCACTTGACCCTGTTTGCCTCTGTTTCCTCATCTGTAAAATGAGCTGGAGAAGGAAATGGCAAACCACTCCAGTATCTTTGCCAAGAAAACTCCAAATGAGGTCTCAAAGAGTCAGACATGACTGAAAAATGACTGAACAACAAATTCACCTTAAGAAATAGTATTTGACTTCCTTCTTGAGTTTGTTTTAATATTATATCCTTCGTAATTTCCAAATATACTATGAACTGTGGTGGATTTCTTATTTATGAGCATAGAAAATATTTCAAATTAAATTAAAAGTATTCATTTTTTTATTATAGCTCAGAGTTTGACTTTGACAAGCTAAAACAGCTTGATATGCTTCAAGTCAAGGGGAGGAGAATGAATTTCAGATATACAAAATTTCAAATTATTTTATATGAAATGGTATCTGTATGCCCCACTGAAATATCAGCAGAAAGTAAGAACATTGCATTTCTCCTCATCCCTTGGATCCTCTATGGCAAACTTATAGGAGTGCATGGATGAGGGTCTCACAGAATTGCTGGCCCTACATGGCTTGTAACCTTCTTTATTCATTATTAGAAAGACCTTAGAAGCTCAACTTCTTTATTTAACAAAGGAGGAACCTGTGGCTCAGAGAAGGGGTGTGTGTGTGTGTGTGTGTGTGTGTGTGTGTGTGTGTGTGTGTGTGTGTGTGTGTGTGTGTGTAGATTTATCTGAGTATATGAAATTACATTAGAAAAGGTTAAGGGGCAGCTAGGTGGTGAAGTGGATAAAGCATCGGCCCTTGATTCAGAAGGACCTGAGTTCAAATCTGGCCTCAGACACTTTGACACAAGCTGTGTGACCCTGGGCGAGTCACTTAACCCTCATTGCCCTGCAAAAAAAAAAAAGAAAGAAAGAAAAAGAAAAGAAAAGGTTAAGCTACATTCACTTATTCTAGACTACCATTTAATGTAGCCTCTTTGAAAGAGTTTCTAATTATATCAAGTGCTAAAATAGCTTTACCACTCAGTATAAATATTACTACAAAATCTACTATATGTCTGTCTGTATATTTAACATATAAAGACACACAAGAGTTTTAGCCAGGTTTATAAATATATACCAAAAATTCACTGCACTATTAACATTGTTTAGCCACCCGCCCCTAACCAACTAGTGGAACACAAAATAAATGAACCAAAAGAACTTTACTTTGTAAGTAGAGTTTATGGAAGTTTCACTGTGTTGGGAGTGTATGGATATCTTATAAAATGAGAGGATGTACTTTGTAAATGTTAATACCTCTGAAAATGTTTTCATTGTTGTTATTCTAAGATTGAAAGGCAGCATAACATAGTAAGGAGGGACAACAATAGAGTAAGGGAGTCCTCAATTTATGACTCTAGGCAAGCCATTTTACCTCTCCATGACCCTAGGAAGCTTTCCTAAACTGTTACCAAGCAGTAGCTCATCTGTATAAGTAGAGGGAATTTCTACAGTGGGGTTTTCTTACATAAGTGAAATCACACAAGTCCAGAAAAAAGAAACAAAATTTTAAGGGTGATTATGTATTTGTTATCCATCTCCAAAGTAGCTATTAGAAGTCTTTTGTGTAAATTTCCCCATTTGGAAAATAGAATATCTTTTCTCATATATTTTATTACTTTAATTAGGGAAGATAATAGAAGAAAACTCAAGAGTGAGGCTGTTTTCCTGTGTAGCAGACAAGCAGATGTGGTTATGACTTTCCTTTTCCTTTGTTTAGGAAGGCATTTAAACAGGATGGACTGATGTTTAAAAAAAAAAAAGGTGGGGGAGAATCATTTAGAACAGTGGTGGCAGACTCAAACAGAAACTGAAGCCACTAATCTATACAAAAGCATCCCTGTAGGCCCACATATTGACTGCTTTAAATGTTACTTATGTTTTACTATATTTTTATTTATTTTGCTAAATATTCCCCAATTATGTTGTAATCTGGTTCAGCCCTGCATGGGAGAGTTGTTGGCCACATGCAGCCCAGGGGCCTCGTGTTTGACATCTCCAATTTATATTTGAGATGCAATGACGGTATTAAGTTTACTTGGTATATGGTTTTCTACCCAAAAATATCTGCCTTTGATAAGAATGCCCAATTTCTACTGCTTATCCCTGCAAAAAATTTACTATATAACTGTAGCTAATCAGGGGATTTCAGCAAACAAACTGTACCTGAAAATAGGGAGGGTGGCAGCAAGAAAGGAGTTAAACACCTGAGAAAATGTCCCTGAAATGAATTAAATATACCAGGGTTCTCTTTATTTAATTTTTTGTAGGTTAGGGTCTAGTGTTAAATTAAATGTACCTCCTATCTTCTTACTCCCCTCCTCTTCTCCTTATTTCCAACTTTTCTCTCATTTTTTGTTCCACTTCTTTCCCAGAAAAGTTCTATGTTTTAATAGCCTAGGAGAGGAGTTCTTAATCTAGGGTCCATAGACCCTTCCATGAATAGATTTCAAAAGGTCCATCTGTAATTTAGCATTTCCTTAAATTATTTAAACCATTATTCTGAGAAGAGCTATATAGGCTTCATCAGACTTCCAAAGGTGTCCATAACAAAATCCAAAAAGGATTAAGAAGCCCTGGTTGAGAATTTTTCAACTTTTCAACTGAAAACTTGATTGAGACATGTAGGCTATTGTGTCCAATCAAACTAGTTCAGCATATATGACTTGTATTTTTTATGTCAAAGGTTTCCTTTGAGATATGTTAATAAGGATAAAGGCTAGGAAAAGATTGTTTGAAACAAATGCCACAACATACTTCCCATGTGTAAACATGGCCTTTGTGTCAACATCCTGGGAATCCTTCTGTCTCCATTAGGTAATAAATAAAATACCTAGCCTCTCATTTGATGAGAAACAAAAATGTACTTTAAAGTTATGTAACAAAGTGGAATTGGCCCTAAACATTCTAGAAAATTTGGTATAAGAGATAACAAGTACAGCTATGAAGAGCAAGATTGTTTTCCCTATTAGTTTGCAAAGGTATGGTCATAGAATTCAAAAAGATTGTGGTGCCAGGATGTCTTGATCTCCCTAAATAGCATTTGAGAACAAGTTAGTTGTAAGTTTTTAAAGTTGTTTAAAGGCATTATGAGTATAACACTAAGTGTCTTTCAAGTCTAGAACATATTTACAGAGAATTACAAAAAGAAGGAAAGAAGGAAGGAAGGAAGGAAGGAAAGAAGGAAGGGGAAAAAAAGAATGAATTCCTCTCTAGTAATTTAACTTGAGTAAACCACTTCCTTCTTGCCAATCTGGGATTTTAGTCATAAAAATTATTATTGGTAGTAATTTTTAAACTTTTTTCCAGTGTGCCCTAGATTCAGGGCAAAGAAAAAACATGAAAATTACAAACTTACAAAACAAATGTAGGGGTTATCATTTACATTACCAAAAAGCATACCATAAAATACCATTAATACTTTCTCTAGTATTCATGAAATATTATTTAAGCTAATAAAATGATTTATACAAACTATAGCTTTTTAGGACCACATGTAATGCACAAATCAAGATATGCTTTTAAAGGTATTTTGTTTGACTACTTTCCTCTATAATAAACCTTCCTGTAGAATGAGGAGCTAGTTTTAAAGAATTAGGAATCATCTCCTTATACCTGCTCCCTTCACAACATTCCATCCCTCTCTCCCCACCCCTGCTTCTTCCACAATATGTTGTAGTGAGAAAAGAACTAGAGTAGGTGTTCTAAGCCCAGCTCCACTATTTCCTTACTTTGGGCAAGTTCCTAAAACTCAGTTTCCTTGTTTGTAAAATAGGAATAATAAGATCTGTCCTGCCTAACTCAAATTGCTACGAGAATGACATGAGAATATGTATTTAATCATTCTTTTCCATCTACACATGGGTGCCTAAAATTGTACCATTTCTACTTTGAATGCTTAGTTTAATGCTATCTCCTCCTCTTCCATTTTGACATGCCAATACTTAGAAAGACAAAAGTTTAAGCCCTATTCAGCATTCATACTTTTGTGTGAATGAGTTTCTCAGACACAGCCCAGAGAACAAGTCAACTTGAATGAGTACTGGAGGAATACTACTAAGGTAGGGAAAGGGATCCAGAAAAGGTTCCAAAGACATATTTCACCTACTTCACAAGCTTGAGTAGGATTGTCACTGGCTATAATATGGAAGTATGATTTTCCCCTCTGCAGAATATCTTCTGTTTATCCCTATTTTATGATGGGGTAGTTATCCTATCAAATTGCTA
This sequence comes from Dromiciops gliroides, assembly GCF_019393635.1. Lineage (NCBI taxonomy): Eukaryota > Metazoa > Chordata > Mammalia > Microbiotheria > Microbiotheriidae > Dromiciops > Dromiciops gliroides. Next base: position 454,232,762 of record NC_057863.1, read on the forward strand.
GTAATTCTTTACCTTCCCCTCTTGAACCTAGGCAGTCAAATGACCCATACCTAAAGCCATACCACCTAACATATCATTTTGTACTTTTATGGTTACCACTGCTTCCAAGAATGGGCCCATCACATGTGATATAAAGTCATAAACATAGCAGGCATTGATTAAGTTATGACTTATTTTACTGATAGAGAAACTAAAGCACAGAGCCCTGAGTAAACAATGAACTTAAACTTCTTTCTAGGAAAATAAATTATAATGAAAATAGAGTACATTGAGAATATCAATCAGAAATTTTATATTCAAACTTATCTGAGCTACTTTTGCAAAGGGTCCCTATTTTGAAAGTCTGTGAACAGGTCTCTATGAAAATGAAAATTAACCAGATCAAAGAAGAGTTGATCTAGTATTTTTGCTCCCTAAGTGGCCAATTTGAGGTCTCAGCTCAGCCTCACCCCTCCATGAGATGCCCACCCCTCCATATAAAATTGACGTAAAAATGGGCAAAGTGTTCTTTAAAATTTAATTAAAATAGTGCCTCATACAAAGTTATCTAAATACTATTATTGATAGATTGACAACATACATCTCATATGAATTGATTATACAGTCAACTCATGATTATCTGCAAGGATACAGGGAGCATATCAACAAAACCAAAAAAAACAAAAATGAAAAACCAACAACCAAGTAATTTGCCCACAAACCCCAAAAACCAGTCTTCTCCTCCTGCCTTAGATTATCCATCTTACATTTTTTCCAACATTTTTTACTTTGTAACCTGGTTCTAAATAAGCTAGCTTTAATATTAGTTTGTAATGACCAATTACATATATGTATTTATATATGTAACAGAGAAAAATGCTGATATGTAACACAGAGATAAAAGCTGATAGTATACACACAGAGAGAGAAATGCTGATAGCAGGAGGCAGGCACCTCATACTCACTGACAGGGAAATTGACACAAATTGAATTTTTCAACCAATAAGCTGCAAGTTAGATGACACAATGAATGGATAATCAGGAGTTGGCTAGAAGTTAGTTCTGTTTTGTAGGAATTTGACAACTTCTATTTTTGCAAATTATATGAAATTTGACTCAATATGAATCAAATCATATTTGTCCAAATGTAATGTTTGATCTGTCCCTCTAGTTATTGATAATTACAAAGTGAATGGCAAAGCTGTAGCATCCAACCTACATTATATGTACATTATTAATGATGGCATAGTATCCATTTTTTAAAACTAACCCACAGAGTTTCAAAGCATGCTTCCTTTTCTCCTTCCCTTTCTCTGTTTTTAATGCCAGTTCAAAATACTTAATATTAACAATGTGCAAACCAACTCATAAGTATTCTGGGTACTATTCTGAACTCTCTGCAGTATATGACATTTACAAATACCAAGGCTATTTCCAGAACAAAACTTCTGTTAATTATAATTAATATATGGATCAGCAAAAGCCGTCCAAATTGAAACTCAAGATGCCTTCTGAAAGGTGATTGCCTTTTGGGTTGTATTGTCTTTCATTAGGTACAGCTGATTAATTGTTACATTCTATATTATATTTGTGTAGTGTGTGATGCTATATGACATCACAAGAAATGAAGGACAGTAAAGCTCTGTAGGTACCACAGCTTAATGAGCCATTTGTGTTCAGTCTGAATGCCTGAAATTCATTCAGGGAACTGATATTTGAATGAAAATTATTACACATTCAGAAAGCTAAACGTTCCTTACCCACAACAAAGTAAAAAGTTCCCTAACAAGCTCCCAATTGACACTAATGTTACAACTGTATGTCCAGTTGGGCAAGGATTATATTTTGTGCAGATCAAAACAGTCTATATACTGGTAGTATGAAACTTTTTACATTTTCCCCCCTCAGGTCCTAAAGGGGTTTCCAGAGTGTCTACAAGCTGACATTTGCCTGCATCTCAACCAGACTTTACTTCAGAACTGCAAAGCTTTTCGGGGGGCCAGTAAAGGTTGCCTCCGAGCTTTGGCTATGAAGTTTAAGACAACACATGCACCACCAGGAGACACCCTAGTTCACTGTGGGGATGTTCTCACTGCACTTTACTTCCTATCCAGAGGCTCCATTGAAATCCTCAAAGATGACATTGTCGTGGCTATTCTGGGTAAGTGCCTCAGGATGAGAGGGTGAGAGAGTCAGTTCTTTGCCAAATTATTTCACAGCTTGTAGATAAAACTTCTTGGTCATGATTTGATAGACTGGTCCACATTTATGATTACTATTTTAATTCTGAGTAATTTGAACACATCATTGAATTCACATTAGATAGACTCTTCCAAGTTCTCATGTCAGGCATTGTTCCTGTGTGTGTTTAACTGGAAAAGTTTTGTGATACTATCCTGTTCTTAACAGCAACTTATGTGTGGGAGGCCAAAGTATGGGAATGGTCTTTCATCATTGCTGTTTGCGGCTGTTGTATTCCCGGTTTTTCCTGTAAGTCACTAAGATAAAAAGGCACGTGCGTGACACTATCATGGTCATTTCATGGCTTGACCGGCTAGGATTTCAATGGACTTGGTGTCTTGTGATGTCCCTCATCTCCCCATTCCCCAGTAAGGAGGAAATGGCTTTATAACCTGAGTAGGATAAAGCTGATTGTGTCTTTGCAAGGATGTATACATCCCTCATGAGGAAGACAGATGTATGAGATAATGGGATCATTTTAAAAAACTAAATCGCAGCTGGTTGAGAGTATGACTGAGGGGTAATTTCTAATGTCACCCTAAAAGTTCATTTAATTTTTGCTAAGTAACAACTTTAATACATTTTAAATGAAAAGTCATACCAACACCATAGCTCTTATCTTAGCACTTTATCTAAACTGCTCCTTATGAAGCTGCAATTTTGTCCTTCTGTACCCTCAACAAACCTCCCCCAAGATGGTAATCTCCTTAGGATCAGGGCCTGTGTTGTATCTATCTCCTTAGTGCCTACTACATACTGTGTGCTTAATAAATGTTTTGTCATGTATAACAACATAAATTATTGTATTCAAGGCAATGAAGGAGTAGATGAAGTCGGTCTTCCTGTCCTCCTCCTGCCTCCCAGCTATAGGAGTGGGAATTGCAGAAAACAACAGATTTGCTCTTCTCCCAACCTCTCTATTTGTGATGGAGAAAAGCATCCAGGATACCTGGAAGTTATTCTCCCATTGCCACTTTCCCCAAAGGAAATAATTAATTTTTTTAAATATATTTAAAACAACCTCCTTCTTTTAGCAACTGTTAGAGCTTAAAATTTCATACTATTACCTATAACATTAACAAATTCAGTTCCCCTTAAATATGCACGCATAATTCACAGATGCACAGTAAAGAAATATGATGAAGTTGAAAAATATTTCAGTTTTAATCAGAAGAACTGGATATAAGCTCTCCCTCTCCTAGTTACTGGCCATGTAACTTTAGGCCAGGTCACCATTCTAAGCCTTGGTTTCTTTATCTGTAAATAAGAATGTTATTCTAGACAGTTTCATGATCTCCAAGGTCCCTTCCAGTTGTAACATTTTCTGATACTATGACCATTTTAAATCAATAATACAAGTACTGAAATACATTAATGATCAAGGTATAGATAACCAGTTCTAATCAATGTCAGTGACTTAGTAGATAAATCCTGGAGAGTTGTCTGAAGCCCTCAGAGAGGTCACACAGCTAGTAGGTATCAAGGGTAGAGTTTGGAACAATAGCCACATTGGATGAAAAATTAATTCCAAAGTCATCCTTATTCTAAACTCAACACCCACAATCCTCTTCTTAAATATAGCACCCAAACTGAAGACAACATTTCATATGTGGTCTGATCAAGGCAGAGTAGAGTAAGACTGTCGTTTTTCTTATTCTGCAAAATAAGCTTCATTTAATGTAGTCTAGAATTCAGTTACCAAGTCATACTATCAATTCATTGATTCTGTAGTCTACTGCCTGATTTTTTTCCACATGAACTCTTATTTGGCTGTCTCCCTCATCCTATACTGTTGGCAGACATGGAGTCAAAAAGACCTAAGATCAAATCTGGCTTCAGACATTTCCTAGCTTTTCCTCTGTGACCTTGGACAAGTCACTTAACCTCTATCTGCCTCAATTTCCTCAACTGGAAAGTGAAAATGACAATAACTAGCTCACAAGATGGTTGTAAGGATCAAATGAGATAATATCTTTAAAACTCTTAGCATAGCAACTGGCACATAGGAGGCACATAAAATTGCTTGTTCCCTTCCTTTTCCTCTGGTACAGATGATTTTTTGAATCAAACTATAGGAAGTTTAATTTTATCTTACCAAATTTGACTCATTATTCTAGCCACTGATGTCTTTTTTCATCTTTTTTGTGAGGTAATTGGGGTTAGTGGCTTGCCCAGGGTCACAGAGCTAGTAAGTGTCAAGTGTCTGAAGCCATATTTGAACTCCGGTCCTCCTGACTCCAGGGCCAGGGCTCTATCCACTGCGCCACCTAGCTGCCCCTACCGATGTCTTTTTAAGTACCAGCCCTGGCATCTAGTATGCTATCCATCCCTCTCAACTTTGTGCCTTCTACATATGTGATAAATATAACATCTCTGTTTATCCAATTAATTTATTTTTAACATATTAAATAATACCTAGAATAGGTTTCTGGGACACTTTTCTTAGATATCATTCTTCAAGATTACATCAAGCTTTTAATGATTGCTTTTTGGGTCCAGTCAGTCAACCCATTCTAAATGTACCCAACTATATTATTGAAGCCACATGCTTCTCAACCTTTTTGAATATGAGCATGGCTTTTACTCTCAAAAACATTTTTCAAACTCTTAGGTGTTAGTAAAATGTGCTAGAGGCATGATGAATTTAATTATACTTTTAAATGAATTTTTATTTTATTAATGACAACTATATATATTTGAAAATAGTAGTTTAATATATGTGCAAAACATTCACCACTTCAGAATATATGATTATTTAATTCGATTGAATTTGTTAATCCTCAACTGGATCCTACTGCATTTTTTTTCTTGGAACTAAAAATCAAAATAGCAGTGTCTAGGAGGTTGGGGGGAGGCGGTATATGTCTTTTCAAAGACCCCTAGCAATAGCTCTGAGATACTTCAAGGATTCATTACTCACAGGTTGTAACCAGTGACCTAGTCTATATCTCTCTGTCTTGTCAATAAAGTTATCACAAGAAACTTGATCAAATATTTTTCTGTAATCAAAGAAAAATATGTCAACAACATGACAGTTTGGCAAATTTATCAAGAAATTAAAAGTAGTTAAACAGTCTCCCCTAAAGAAAATGAAATAGATACAAAGGGGATTTATCAAGCAACTTAGAGCTTTAAAAGATATGTATTTTTTTTTACAGAAAGCACAAATAAGGGAAACATATACTCACTAAACATTTTTGCCACTACCATGGAGGATTCTAGTGCAAGGTCCAAATAGAAGAGAAATTCTCTGTAGATAAATAAGAGGTTCTTAATCTTTTGGTGTCATGGACTCTTTTGGCAGTCTTCTGAAGCCTATAAACATTTTTTCAGAATAATGTTTTAAAATGCATAAAATACATAGTATTACAAAGGAAATTAATCTTATTCAATTAAAGACATAATCTTTCCATCAAGTTCATGGATCTCTAAATCCATCCCAGGTTAAAAATCCATCTATAGATGATAAGATGCTCCTGTTTGCAGATGATGTGCAAGTTCTGGAACACTGCATTACTTAATGAGATCCATAATTACTCCAAAGGGGTGGTGATCCAATATCCACACATGAAAAACAGGAACACAAAAATGTCTCTTGTCCAGACTATGATGTGTAGCTGATTGAACTAACCAGACAGTTGGTCCATTATTATGTATATCTTGAACAGACAATGCAGATGATTGTGACCTGGACTGAGAATTTAACAGAAGGAATAGATTAGGTTGGGTTACCTTTGGAAAATTGTACAGTATTTTAACAACAACGATGAAATAATGAGATTTGGCAGATACTCAAAGACCCACCTGGAGATTAATGTAGACTGAATCAAGTGGGTGATTGACTGCTGATTAGCCTACTTCAAGTTAACTGGATTTATAGTCACACCTTCAGAACATCTTCAGAACCAATGGATTTGGATGATGCCAACCAATCAGCTTGAAGCAGTGTTTAAGGACCCGCCTCTGTTCCCAGACCCTATAAAAAAGCTTCCACAATGTTTGTGGGATTGTTCCTGATTAAAGCAGGCTCGTGGAGGAGGACTTCAGGAAGAACCCAACCCAGGCTGGAACTCTAGGCTAGACTGGGCTGCTGAAGCTTACTGATTTAAGGCGACACACCAATTTAGATTTTAATATATCACACAACCCAAGTTTCTTTTCTGAAACAATAGTCTTAAAGTTTCCATTTGTTCATGGGGTGTGGTATGGCCTTAATCATGAATAATGCAATCTTTGAGAATTAAAGTTGTGGGACATGCAAAAGACAGTGAGTGACGGTGTGATTCAATGTGGCATAATTACCAGTACAGAATGCTTAGGGGAAAAATGGAATAAAAGATATAGCAGAGAGATATATCATCAGACAAAGGAGGTGGTGGCAATAAAGGATGATAGTTCCAAGAGCAAGAGATCATCAGTGAATAGTCTCCATTTTCCATTGGTATCTACATGTTAAAGAACCAAAAGGAGGGCCCCCAGTATGATGAACAAACCCTTGGCAGAGACTTAGATAAGGGTCTCTGGTATGCAGAGGCATGGAGAGGCTGTTATTTGTATCGTTGTAGGGAATACCCCATTATTATAAAAACAGGTTACATTAAAGTTCAAGTTTTTATGGACTCAAAGCAAATGTAACACTAATAGTTACAGTTATGGCTGTTGCTGTGGAGTAGCAGCCTGTATTGGTCTAACCAGTATTGTACCACCATCAATATTCCCCACCCTCTTTGTTTCTGGGGATGTAATCGGCCATGTCCTATTAGAATAATAAGATTTTTTTGTTTGTTTTTTGTTTTTAACCTAGGCCCCATAGGTCTACTTCTGCTACTTTATGTAGTTTATATTAAGTGAAAAGTTAAGAATATAATCACAATAACTCAGAGTCCCAAATAAAGAAAATTCCTAACATTTAGCAGAGATTTGGCTCTTACCCTAATCTATATTTGTTTAACTCTAGCCTAAATCCTTACCCTCTTTATGGCTGAGGAAAAATCAGGTTATCAAAAATGTTAGGGTAAGAAAGTCAAGGATGCTATATTGACTATTAATAGAGTCTTATGCTCTGAGATACCATAAGGTTGATGACCCTCCTCAATCTTCCAAACTCTCTGTCAGTTCTCAATCCCCATTACATAGCAAAGGCAGCTAAGAAAGGATAAATACAAAAGGAGAATATGGTCTTTAAGAGCAAATCAGAAGAGCTAATAATTCATAATTAACTGAGACTAGAAAGGAAATTAAGCACAAAAAAAATGGTCTTTTGTTTTGGGTTTTTATTTGCTAGTTTGTTTTTGGTTTTTGCTCTGTTAGGGAGAATTAAAAACAAAGAAAGAATAGGCCCATGGCTCAGTAGGATGACTATTCAAATGACAGAAAAAAGGCTGCACTACTCAAATTTTATCTTTTTGCTCTGGTAAGGAGGATGGTCTTTGGTCTGGAAGAGACAAAAAAAAAAAATAGGGAGTTTATACCAGAAATAAGCAGAGAGATAATGAGGGGACAAAACTGCCCTCAATGAGTTGGAGTCAACAGCCCCACATGAGCTGCATACTCATGTACTTGCTATAGCAAGATCATATAGTATCAGTGATTATTGTAAAAGTCACAAAGAACTGATGAGAGACATAGGGATCAGAGAAAGACAAATAGTGTCCTGATTATCAAAAATGGGGAAAGAGCAGATTCTGCAGACTTAGTTTAACTTCACATGTGTATTTTTTTATTTACCCTGTGCCCAAACAACTCTTTAGACAATTTTCCCTTTTCTTACTCATCAGAATAATTTTTGCCTGTGTCTTCAGGTTATCGTTCTCTTTCTTAAGAATTTTCTACCATCCTAGCTCCTATTTCTGTAGGAATTTAGGACAAAGCATTGCTCTATTCTCTAATCTCTTTAAAGTATCCTCTCACAAAACATAGGGTATGGGGCAGCTAGGTGGTACAGTGGATAAAGCACTGGCCCTGGATTCAGGAGGACCTGAATTCAAATTTGACCTCAGACACTTGACATTTACAAGCTGTGTGACCCTGGACAAGTCATTTAACCTTCATTGTCCCCCCTCCCCCCCCAAAAAAAACCATAGGATGCATGTAATAGTAACGTTTCCCTCCATTCTGTGATAAAATGCCCAGTTTTCCCCAAGGTTCTAAACATTGAGAATTTAGCAACCCCTCCCTCTTTGTTGGTCAGCATCAGATTCAAAGAAATAATTTTTCTTACATACTCCATTTTTTTCTCCCAGTCTATCACCCCTACTCTGACTTCTTTTTCTTCCTGTTAGAAATTTATAGGTATAGTTAACCATTGAAATATACATTGTTTATACTCTCAGTTGCTTTGACCCCTTTTTCTTTTTGATGTTTATGACCTGCCAATATTCATTCATTCAAGAGTGTTTGCCAAGGACTCTCTGTGTACAAGGCATTGAGCTAGTTGCTAGGGGTTGCTGTTTAAAAAAAAAAAGGAAACTGTACTGCCCTTATGGAGTTTATTTCTATTGAGGGCATAGAATATGTATGCAGATAAATAGATGAATGAATAGAAAAAAATATGTAAGAGAAAATACGAAGCAATTTCAAGGGGAGGGGAGAGAAGGGTCAGGGAAGGCTTCATCTATGAAGTGTCACCTGAGTTGAGCCCTGATAGAAGCAAGGGATTTCAGGAAGTAGTGATAAAGAACCTCATAACCTGTACAATGACATGGAAAGTCATTTCTAGGATTCTTTCTAAGCAAGCTCTTTAGTTCATTCTTCTTCCTGTCACTTTCTAGCCTAGAAAGAATCAGAGGCAAAGGGGCAACAGTCCTTGTAATGAAAAGAAAAAAAGAAGATAGGGTTGAGCTGCAATACAGAAGGTAGAGGACTGAGGGAGCCATTGACAAGTTCATATCTGGCCTCAGATAGTTTTATGATCCTGTTGGGTGAGTCACTTAACCCTATTTTGCCTCAGTTTCCCATCTGTTAAATGAGCTAGGGAAGGAAATGGCAAACCACTCTGGTACCTTTGCCAAGAAATCCCCAAATGGGGCCATGAAGCATCAAAAACAACTGAAATTACTCAATAACACCACCAATCAACACCTATAGGCATCTCAGTGCATATGGAATAGCAAGGAGGCCAGTATGCTTGGAACATACAGTGTGTGAGTTAAAGGAAGGGAGGAATTTTGGAATGAAAATATCTCAGTCTTTCTTATACCTCTTGGAGTAAGATCAGACAAGCCCCTTCATTTTACTACACAAGCAGGCAACTGGGCAGAGAGTCCCATTTCTGTGCACAGCTATTTAGGACAACTCTTTAACTTTTGGAAGATTTCTCCTAAAGGAAGAACTAACCTTTGTTGTGTTTTTTTTTCAATAGGAAAAAATGACATATTTGGAGAAATGGTTCATCTTTATGCAAAACCTGGAAAATCGAATGCAGATGTAAGAGCTTTAACATACTGTGACTTGCATAAGATCCAGCGAGAAGACTTGTTAGAGGTTTTGGATATGTATCCTGAATTTTCTGATCACTTTCTGACTAATCTAGAGTTGACTTTTAATCTAAGGCATGAAAGTGCAAAGGTATATGCAGTTGGCTTTATTATTTACTTATTTCTTTTGGTTGTAATTTTTTATTGAATTGGGGAAATGTTTAAATTATAATATATGTGTTAAAGAAATTCAGCTTCATGGCCTCAAGATAACTTGAGCTGGGCCAATTACATTTTCCCCAGTACTGCAGGATGCCTTAAAACATTTTATCTTAGGTACAAGCTTAATTCTCCCTGGAATCTTATTCCTATGTACTATGTTGATTCTTTTCCCATAAATAATACTATGAAGAACTTCAATTAAAAGTTTAACCAAATGATCAAAAGTTCCAAATGAGAAGAGTACAAACCAATGAGATGAAGTAAAAGCAGCTTAGAAACAAAATGTTAACTATATTTTCTATTTAACTTTAGTCTGTGTTATCGGTATTGCATTTTGTACATTCTGTATCATATATGGCTCATATATCCTCGTTCTATATTAGTATCAATCTTTTACCTAATATTCTTTTATGGGAAGGGATGAGGAGGCAGCAGTATACATTATACCATGCTCTCCATTTCTTGCCAACACTCTTTCCTAATTATAAAGATTACTTCTTGTGGGATTATTTCTCATTTTTAACTGAATAACAATACAAAAGGAATGTCTCCTCTATGAGATGCCTTCTGAGATTAGTAGGAAGAGCGATCTTTGCTCAGTACACTTTAATTCATGGAAAGCTTTGAAAATAGCTACCCCCACTTAGAGAATCATGGGTTTTCAGTACTTGTCAACAAGGAAACTCTACTAAAAAAGCCATGAGTGTAGCTTAAAGGTATTGGGCTATTTTTTCTCCCTAACACTACTGTCATTCTCTGGCCATGCCAAATGCTTAAGGAGATATGTGGGTGGTACTCTGAAAGCTTTCACAATGCTATTTAGTGTACCCATGGGCAGTAATTCACTAAGCTCCTTTTTTGTTGTTGTTGTTTAAGCAATTGAAAGCTGAAGAAATTTTTAGGAGTAAAAAGATGAAATCATGAATTGTATGTACTTTATCAGAACTTTAATTTAGTGAATTGAATGATTGCTTGATGCTAATAAATTCATTCTGAATTTTGCCTAAGAAATGAAGAAAAATCTAAAATCTTTTTTTGAAACTAAAAGTTTTACAATCATATAGGTGTATCCATCAATAACTTCTGTTTCCCACAACGTTTCTGCTAATAGCTTGCTAAAATGAATCAATGTATAAGATAGGGTATGGCTAGAAATAGAAATAATAAAGGGTACAATAAAAGCCTCATGTTTAGCAAGGAGCAGTTGGGTGGTGCAGTGGATAGATCACTGGCCCTGGAGTCAGAAGGAACTGAGTTCAAATCCAGTTTCAGACACTTGACATTTACTAGCTGTGTGACCCTGGGCAAGTCGCTTAATTCCAATTGCCTCAAATATCCAAGGCCATTTCTAGTCATCCTGATGTACATCTTGCCACTGAACCCAGACGGCTCTGGAGGAGAAAGTGAGTCTGCTGACTTTGCACAGCCCTCCCTCACTTAAATCCAATTCAGTGAAAGCCATAATATTAACTCTTGATGTCACAGTTCTTTACCAAAATGGAGAACAAAACAACAACATGTTTAGCAATCTTATATTTATTACTGTGAAATTTAACCTTTGTGATCATTACCATGTAACTAAACATCATAGTTAATTGTTATTAGTTAATATATCTCTACTATCTGTAATGTGAATTCTGCAAAAAAAAAAAAATCTTTTCTTTAATTTAACCAAGCATTGCTTCATAAAGCCTATTTGCATCAAGGAATGTTTTGTTTCCAGTGCTAACAGTATCACTTCAAATGTATGAAATAACTAGGATTATGCTGTTCTGTCTTAAAAGAGAGGCAGACAGACATAGTGGCTAGGAATCCAGCCTCAGAGTAAGGACAACTTGATTCCAATCCTCTGAAAAGTCACTTAACCTCTTGGGGTCCCAGGCAACTCTTTCATACCAAAAGTTATACACTATTTCCTGACATGCACCAATGGAAGAGGTTTCTACACTGAAGTTCCCTATACTGACTGAAATCACAGATGTAGACAAAACAATAATGTGATTTAAAGATGACCATTAACCAATATATGATGGTTAATTGCCTTAAGCTGAAATGATTTATAAATTCTCAAAAGTTTTAAAACTGTGAGGGCAAGATATTCATATTCAAATGACCTAATCTTCTATTCCATCTTTCTGTTCTATTAATAAAGGCTGATCTCATAAGATCACAATCTGCGAATGATTCTGATGGAGAGAATTGTAAACTTCGGAGAAGGAAATTGTCTTTTGAAAGTGAAATAGAGAAAGGTAAATCCATTGCTTCTAACAGTCCACTATAGATTCTATATTTGTTCGCTATTCATATATGTACATACATATATATTACAGTTTTATTGATGAATAGGTTCTGGTACAGAGTTTAGGATACCTGTGAACAATAAATACTTCAAGGACCTGTGATTTCATGGGTGTGGCTATCCCTTTGATTGAGGCAAATTGCAACCCCAAGCCAATTGCTTGAGTTAACAAGTTGTTGTCATAAAAGAATTCCTTACCTGATGAGGTAGCCGTCTACTAATGACCCTTTATAACTTTAGTTAGGTTGGTCCTCAAAAAGTGTATATACAGTCCATACTTAAAGCTTTTTCAGATTGTGGATCTGACAAAGCTTATGTTGACATAGTTCTGGAAAAAGCAGGGATACCCTTTGGCAAAGCATGATGTTACATGATCTAATATTAGAGTGGGAACATTAATAAAAGCTATCATTCACTTACATGGTATAAAACACACACATGTACATAGATATAGATAGATATAGATATATAGATATATGTAGTTGTTGTCCAGTTGTTTCAGTAGTATCCAACTCCTTATAACCTTCTTTGGGGTTTTCTTGGCAATGATCCTGGAGAGGTTTGCTATTTCCTTCTCCAGCTCATTTTACAAATGAGAAAACTGAGGCAAACAGGATTAAGTGACTTAACTGAGAGTCACACAGCTAGTAAATAAATGTCTAAGGCAAGATGTGAACTTAGATCTTCCTGACTCGAGGCCCTAAACTCTATCTACTGGGCCACCTAGCTGCCCAATACATGCTATATGTGTATGTATATCTGTATGTATGTGTGTATATGTATGTATGCATATATGTATGTCCGTGTGTATATGTGTGTTACACATATGCATGTACATTGCACATATGCCTGTGTGTATGTGCATATATGCAGAGAAAGAGAGAGAGTTCTCATTTAGCTGTTGATTCTGATAGGGAAGTGTCATGGTGTTTTCAGCTCATTGACTTCTATCTAAGATTAAACCCAAATATTACAAATGTAGCTAGATGTTCAGTATACCTAGTGCTATTTTTTTAAAAATAGATCCCAGTTGTAATGGCATATTCCATATCATTCTTTGCTCGTTTCCTTTCTCCAGAAACCTTTGCAGAAAATTAAGGGAAAACAAAATTTGGGGGAAACAAATTATTACAGAGAATTACAATGATTTAAACTTGATTTTATCATTCTTTCATCAAAAATTAATATTAGACTAGATTAGGTAAAAATTCGGGGCTTTGCTTGCTGTGAATTACTTTTTAAAAGTTATTTCATTTGCAATGTGAATTTCATTTTTTCAAGTTCACAGTTCTTTTTGCAAGTGACTGCCCTAAAAGATCAATGAGTGATATGCATATGTAGAGACATTTGTCATTATCCAACAATAGAGCAGTATTCCACATAAAACTTTATGTCTCCCAGGAGATAAAATGCTATTTTAGAAATGTGAAATCATCTTTCACTGAACCAGGGAAAAATAAGAGGAAAAGCATTACTAAGAAATCTAATATACGTGTGTGTCTATGTATGTATAAACACACTTTCAGGAAGACAAATAACATTACTTTTAATGTTCTCTGTGGTACTTTTATAATTCTTAACATATATATAACCTAAAAACATGATAAAGAAGATATTCTCATTTGTGAGGTTTCAAATCTTCTCATTTGAGGTTCTTTCTAGCCACAAAAGCTTTCAGATATGGAACATTAATTAACATATCATTCAGTTTGTTCTGCCTTTTCCAGGACAACATTTATATTACATCAAACTAAAGAGAATTTATTGTTTCTTAGAGACATCCAAAGAAGAAGATTCAACAATTTCACCTAGCATTTCCTTCTATATATTTATGGGAAGTGGTACTAGGGTACAGTTTTGGATTTGTTGTGTGGTTTTTTTTTTGGGGGGGGGTTCCTCCTGTTGAGTTCTTTAGTTATTTTATTGCCTTTATATTTCCATGGTTGAATATTGAAGAAATTTCACTAAGTTTTGGGGTTTTTTGCAGGGCAATGGGGGTTAAGTGACTTGCCCAGGGTCACACAGCTAGTAAGTGTCAAGTGTCTGAGGCCGGATTTGAACTCAGGTACTCCTGAATCCAGGGCCGGTGCTTTATCCACTGAGCCACCTAGCTGCCCATTTCAACAAGTTTTTTATCAGAATAGTTTTCTAGAAATTAATTTCAGTCATATTGAAAGCCTATTCTTGCCTTTGTTGCTTATGGATACTTAACACAACCTTTTCTTAATAACCCTAGTATAGATAACAACAACTACTACTATCAAGCTCACTCTGATCTAAATCTTTAACACTATCATTTATCTTTTGCTATGACATAAGTAGAGGTGGAAAGGTCTCCTAGGTGGGCTTCTAGAAACTGTCCTAGTCTTAGGTACTAGTTTACAGTCTCCCTTCCTCTCCCTCTGTTTCTTCTGCTCCCAACATACTTCTCTGTGAGATGATATATGGCAAGACACCTCAATCCTATCCCACTGAAGGAGTTTTCCAAAACTAGCTTTTGTGGCACCAGCTGTCATACATTAGTGTTCTGTTTCCCTGAAGCTAGGGAGTTGAACTTTTGTCCTCTATTTCTCCTTGCTTGAACCTGGAAATTATTTTTACCATCCTGAGGGGTTATGCTTCTGGAAGCCATCTTAGCCTCTGTTAAGAGTTTAACCATCTTGGGGCATCTAGGTGGTGCAGTGGATAGAGCACTGGCCCTGGATTCAGGAGGACCTAAGTTCAAATCCAGCCTCAGGCACTTGATACTTACTACCTGTGTGACCCTGGACAAGTCACTTAACCCCAATTGCCTCACCAAAAAAAAAAAAAAAGAGTTCAACCATCTTAACCAGTGAATATAAATAGCTGACCCAATGCAATAAGGGGATTATAAAATAATAGGTTGCCTTATCTTACAATTGAAGTATTTCTGGTTCTGGTTGAGTCAACCCTCTCCTCTGTCTTTCTTTTTTCCATGGAAATAAATGCGACTAGTACAGAATGGAGAGTCCTCCAGGTCTGATAAGGCAGAGATCTGATGTTAGTAGGATGCTAGGAACCAAATCACCAGTACAAATACTTCTATTATGCATGAAACAACAAAAAAATCTTTATACTCTGGCTGTCTACATGACAGGAACCTAAACCTGGAGATGAACACAGAAGTTGACCATCAGCATCCTCCAACCTCTAGTGGATTGTTTTTCTATCTGCTCTAGAGGATAGTCATTTCCCCTTTAAAACTCTCTGGACTCAAGATCTCTCTAACTCCATGGCATGGTAACTTTACCCCCTTGAAATTTTAGCTGTTTCTCTAGACCTGTTTCCTCCCTTGTAATATATAGGCCTGTCCATACTCTACCATAAAATTCAATTCAATGCTTTAGTGAATCTATGATTTTATTCATGTGAATACTTTCTCCAGTGGAACACAAAAAAATCTATCCATGACTTCCTGACATTTGCAACTCTTTTCCATGTTCTCCCACAAATCATTTATAAAAGACCTGTCCTTACTTTAGGTCATAGAACCATAGGATAATACATTTAGAACCAGAAGAAACCTTAGAGAGAAATTTAAGTGCATTGTCCAGGGTCACACAATTGGGAAGAGTCAGGATCAAGAATGGAATCCAGGTCTTCATTAAATAAAGGCAAGTCAAGAAGGATTTATTGAGTGCCTACTGTATTCCAGACACTATGCTAAGTGCTAGATATGCAAAGAAAGGCCAAGAACAAAAAAATTAAACAAAACAAAACCCTAGAATCTGCTTTCAGAGAGCTCGGTTTGGGGCAGGTAGGTGGTGCATTGGATAAAGCACCAGTGGGGCAGCTAGATGGCGCAGTGGATAAGCACCAGCCCTGGATTCAGGAGTACCTGAGTTCAAATCTGGCCTCAGACACTTACTCGCTGTGTGACCCTGAGCAAGTCACTTAACCCCAATTGCCTCACCAAAAAGGTAAAATAAAATAAAAAAATAAGATAAAGCACCAGTCCTGGATTCAGGAGGACTTGAATTCAAACCCGGCCTCAGACACTTGACACTTACTAGCTGTGTGACCTTGGGTCACTTAGCCCTCATTGCCTCACCAAAAAAAAAAAAGTTATAAAATCAGAGAGCTCGGTTTAACTGTTGAGGGTTGGGGGGGGGAGGAATAACATGCAAACAACTGTATACAAAACAAATATATCAACAGGATAAATTGGAGATACTCAATAGAAGGAAGGCACCATCATTAAGGCAATCAGGAAAGCCTTTTTGTAGAAGGTGAGATTTTTACCCGGTTCTTTCAGGAAGCCATGGAGTTCAGGAGGAAGAGAATTTCAAGCATGAAGCTAGCCAGTGCAAATGTCTAGAGTCAGTGTCTCGTGAGTAGAAAAGCAAGGAGGATAGTATCACTGGGTTGTCCAGAGTACTGAAAGTGGGGGTAAAGTAAGGGGGGCTAAGAGAAAGTGAGGAGATGAGAATGACACCTTTGTTATGAACCTAGGTGACTGGGAAGATGTTGCAACAGGAAAGTTAGGAAGAAAAGGGGACTTTGAGGAAAAATAATGGGTTCAATTGTGGATATGTTGAATTTAAGATGCTTATGGGATATCCAGTTCATAATATCCAATAGGCAATTGGAGATATGGGAGTAGAAAAGTTAGAAGAGAGGTTAGAACTGTATTAAGTAGAACTGGGAATCATTTGCATAGGGATAATCAATGAATCCAAAAGAGCTGATGAGTGACCAAGAGAAATAATATAGAGGGGAAAAAGAAGGCCCAGGATAGAGCTGAAGGTTGGGTGAGACTTAAATGACCAAGAAGTGATCTGTCACATAGGAGAACCAAGAAAGAGTATTGTCACAAAAGCCTAGAGAGAAAAGAATAGCAAGAAGAGAGTGATCAGTGGTGCCAAAAGCTGCAGAGAGGTTAAAAAGGATAAGGACTGGGAAAAGAACATTAGGTTTGACAATTAAGAGATCATTAGTAACTTTATAGAGAGCATTTTCAGTTAAATAGAAGCAGACTGCAAAGACTGAGGGGGAAAGAAGTGAAGGCAGCATTGATTGTAGACAGCGTTCTCAGGAGTTTAGCTGCAAAAAGGAGGAGAGATATAAGATGATAGGGACTATAGATGTGACAGATCAACTGAGGGATTTTTTGGAGGATGGGAAGACATGGGCATGTTTGTAGGCAGTTAGGAGAGCAGCCAGAAGACGGGGAGATCCTGAAGGATTAGTAAGGGATAGGGACAGCAGAAGGGGCAATGTGCTAGAGAAGATAAGATGCCAATAAGATCACTTGTGCATGGAGAGAGGTAGTCTTGGCAAGGAGAGCGACCACCTTTCATATTAAACCAGGCGAAGGAAGACATAGCAACAGAACTTATCTGAATAGTGTTAGATGAGGAGGGGGAAAGAGGGAACTCTCCGTAAATGGCTTCGTTTTCTTTTCAATGAAATTTGAGTTTTCAGCAGAGAGAATGGGGGCAGGCAAACCTACAGTTAATTTGAGAAGGGGTAAAAAGGTCAGGAAAACTCACTGTGGTGAGTGAATAGTAAATCAATTAGCAAAGGGTAAAAGAACTGTCGCGATTCAGTGGAGGCCCAGTTGAGTAACATAAATTTGTAGTAGAACTAATCAGCATGGTTTTGTGATTTCTCCAGCTTTATTCAGCAGCACATGAGTAGGAGTAAAAGCTTGGATCATGTTTGGAAGGGCAAGATCAGCAATAGAATAAGGGAGCAAAGGACTCAAGAGAAGAGAGTAGTGTAAAGCTGAACTGGCTTTTTTTAACAGACGATGAAATACCTATTGGCACAAAGGTGGTCAGTTATAAATGTAGAATGAGGCATACATTGACAGGCATGTCCAATCTATTGGTTTGTTTGCTTACTATATTCCTTTGTTATAAGGGAAGGATTGATTGGGGGAAGGGGTTGTCATTAAAAAGTGACAGTGACTTTTTTCCCCTAAGGGCATCAGTAAAACACAAAAAGTACAATGTGGAGACTGAGAGCACAGAGGAGGTGTCACCTGTTCATGGTCACAAAGCTTGTATTCAGAGAGGTTCTGATCTTGTATGTTTCCTGGCTCCAAGTGTATTATTCTTTCTACTACATTACCCTAATTCTTAATTATCTAATGTTTCTATGTTGTTAATGCCAAAGATACCTGTCACAATATGCAGAATTAATTATTTGTCTGGATCATCCTTTTTTTAGAAACTTGGTATTAGCCATAGGGTTTTTCCTCCCATGTCTATTTAATCCAGTATATAGGCACAAAATTTAACTATTAAGCAGGATGCTTCACAGAGATTCCCTAATTTTTCAAAGGGTTAAGATGGTTTATCTGAGAGTCGATTAACACCAGCTCTTCAGATATATATAGAGACTAACTGACTTCAGAATTTTATGGAAGTTCCTATGACAGGGATTTCTACAATAGAAAACTCCATGTGCCTCCCAAGCACAATTGAGAAAGAATTCTAACCATCACCCCTAAGTAATGCTCCATGTATGAGTAGTGAGCCTTGTGACACTCAATTCATGATGCTTTATTTGACTTTCAAATGCTACTTCTTGCTGTAGCATCAGCATCCAATATCAGTATTCACAGATAGCCTGAGGGGGGAGAAAAGAGGACACATTTAAAGATTCATTAATATTAAGTGAGATAAAATACCTAAATAGTGGAAAAGGAAGATTCCCATAAAATGTATTGATTATGTAAGAATCACTTAGCACCAAAGCTACATTTTGATGGGAAAATTTCAATAGTGGCTACAAATCTGTCAAGGCATACCTTGTGAAACATTAAGTCTCTGAGTTCACAATTAATCTTTTCTCAGAGGTGGCTTGACTGCATAAACTTCCCATAAGAAAGCACACCCAACTTTATAAGACCTAGGTTTCTTGGCACACAGAATTTTAAAATCCATCTTTTTATTGATATAGTTTGGTTGTGCCTCAAGTAAACATTTATAAATTTCCTACTGGGTATGTGAGAGGCACCAAGGATATAAAGGGGGAAAAAGACATAGTCCCTGTCCTCAGGTAGTTTATATTCTAGGAGAAACAAAATGTATATACATATAAGCACATACAAAATATATGCAAAAGTGGGGGCAGCTAGGTGGTGCAGTGGATAAAGCACTGGCCCTGGATTCAAGAGGACCTGAGTTCAAATCCAGCTCAGACACTTAACACTTACTAGCTGTGTGACCCTGGGCAAGTCACTTAACCCCCATTGCCCCACAAAAAAAAACAGCCAATAAATAAATAAAAATAATTTTCTTTTAAAAAATACATATATATGCAAAGGAAATACATAAAAGATGATAGGGGAAAGGCACAGGGAAAGACACTAGCAGTTAAGGGATAACCTTCATTTCCAAGTATTTATTTTCTCTTCTTCAAACCAGCATGCTATTTCTATAACAAAGAATAAAATCAAAGCCAAAAAAAAGTAGTTCAGCAAGACTAAAACATTAACTACATCTGACAAGATATGCAGTATTCCATAGAAATTGTCTCTCTCCTTTTCAAAGGGAAGAATGTGCATTTTCTCAACTCTTTTCTGGGGCCTAGCTTCTTCATTATAGTTATGTGGTATTGAGTTTTTGTTTTGGGAGTTTTGTTATTGCTCTTTCCATTTATATTGTTGTCACCATTGTGTATATTGTTTTGGCTTTACTCAGCTTCACTCTGTAGCAGGTCATATGATTCTTCCTATTGACCTCTGAATTCATTTTTTCTTGTGGTACAATATCATTCCATTACATTCATGTATCACTTGTTTAGCCATGCCCCAGCTGATGTTGCATGCAGGATTTCAAGCAACCATTTCCATTGTAAATTTAGAAGGATCTAAATGTGGTTTAAACCTGTCTTCATGAAGTTTACCTTCCCTTTCCTTCTCAAAGTTCTGGTCTAAGTTGCACAGAGGCTTGACCCTCTTTTGTTAGAGTTCTGCCTAGAGAAATGCCACTTTTTCTATGGTAGGAATCAAATTCTATAATTTAGCAGATTAAAGATAAAAATTAGAGTGAGATATCTTGTAAATAGCCTGTCAAAGGGTAATAGGTAATATTCAGATGTCTGGGCAGCAATTAAAGTACATGAAGGGCTATAATCTGAAAGATAGTGATAAATTGTTCCTTATCTTCACTGAGGACAAAATAAGCCATCATAAAGATTTTAGTGACAGCAAAGTCATGATGGCAAATGAGTATTTTGGAACAGATATAAACTGGTTTGAGCAGTCATGTCTCAAAGTCCACTCTTTTATTTTCTACCTTGTCTGTAGGTAGGTTTCTGAAAAATTCATCTTGGTCATCTAGATAAGAATTTTCCAAGCAAAAGGCTACTTCTGGGCTAGCAATGTGTCAAAGAGAAAAACTGCTTGACTAACAGTGAATAAGTAAATGTCCACCTATGTATCTTTTTAGCACCTTTTCAATATAAAAGACAATGTGAAGCAATAGTTTGGTTCCATAAATTTGTTCGACCTTTTTTTTTGCTCAGGAGTAGTGAAATCCTGAAACATATACAGGTAAACAAGGCTAGCCCTAGGGAGAAATGCCGAATTAGCACCATATTTTCCTTTTAAATGGGCTCTAGAGTTTCCCCTTGTTGATCTAGGCTTCTCCAGTTCATCATCCTACTTAGCCCTCATTTTCTGAATCTTTCCAGAACTCTCTTCCAAACCAAAACTTACTTATCTCATTGACTCAGGCCCTTGCTCTTTGCAAAAAAACAAAAACAAAAACAGACAAAAAACTAATAAACTTATGAAACAGAACAGGTCTTATAATTAATAAATTATAATTAATAATTATAATGATAATCATTAATATCATTATCTTGATGTCTGAATCCAAAATTGGGAACCAGTGGTACAATGGGAGAAAAGTGCTAGATTTGAAGTCAGAATTCCCATGTTCAAATCCCAGTTTTTTGTGCCCTTGAACAAGTCCTTTTACTTGTTGAAAGAGTTAAACTAGATAATATGTATTGACCTTTCTGACTTGAATTCTACGACACTTTGAATTTCAGGCATCATCATAGTCTGATAGGTGGGCACATATGGGATCCATACTCTAAACATTATATAGACATATATACATATGTATTAATATTATATTGTGTATGTATACAAATATATATAATCATGTGATCTGGTACATGGAGCTTCAGTCATTCCACTAAGCTGCAGATCCACATCACCATTTCAACCTAGACACTTCATTGACACCTCAAACTCAACATGTACAAAAGAGATTTCATCTTTCTTCTAAAAGTCACCTCTCTTCTGTACTTCTGAATGTCTGTCAGTGAAAGCACAGTCCTTTCAGTCTTCTGGGTTTGCAACTTCAGTGTTATCCTTGTCTTCTCATACTTTCCTAAACCCATATAATCACTTCCCAAATCTTGCCTTTTCTATCTCTGCAACAGCTCTCAAATCTATACCTTTCTCACTACTCACACAGCCATTTCCACATTCTACCTCTACCAGGATCACTCAGAAACTTCTCCATTAACATTCTGTCAATCCAAATTTATCACCCAATACAGAATTTCTTAGTGGTTATCTACAAACCCTCAGGATGTTGTTCCTCCTTTCTCAATAAGTTAAGTGTCTGGCTCACAGTCTTCCTTTTCATAACAAGAACTTCTCTCATTATAGTAGATTTTGACATATATGTTTATATTCCTTCAAAATCCCCAATGTCTCAGTTCCTCCATGCATTATTCCACATCTCTTGACCTGCTTCTCCACTCTCAGCTACACAAGGTCATACTTTTGTATGTCTACCATCACCCACATGTATTCTAGTTCCAATTTCAGTAACTTTAAATTTTCTTCATCTAATCAAAATCTTTTAACTTTCCATCTTTTCCCATACTTTACTCTTCCTAAATATGCTCTACCTCCTTATTTCATCCCTCTATTCCTCAGTAATATCCCATTATCCATGGTCTTTGTCTGTACTCTCCTTTCCAAATTTTGGCCCCTTGGTGATGCAGTTTAATGCTACACTAATGCATTATTGGTGGAGCTGTGAACTGATCCGACCATTCTGGAGAGCAGTTTGGAACTATGCCCAAAGGGCTATGGAATTGTTCATACCCTTTGACCCAGTGGTACTACTGCTGGGGCTGTATCCCAAAGAGATCATAGAGGAGGGAAAAGGACCCACATGTACAAAAATATTCATAGCAGCCCTCTTTTAGGTGGCAGGGAATTGGAAATTGAGGGAATGCCCATCAATTGGGGAATGGCTAAATAAGTTGTGGCATATGAATGTAATGGAATACTACTGTGCAGTAAGAAACAATGAGCAGGAGGAGTTCAGAGAAACCTGGAAGGATGCTGACTGAGAGGAGCAGAACCAGGAGAACATTGTACAGAGTAACAGCAACATTGTGTGATGAACAATGGTGATAGTCTTGGCCCGTCTCAGCAGTGCAATGTTCCAAAACTATTTCAAAGAACTCATGATAGAAAATGTCCTCAACATCCAGAAAAAAGAACTGTGGATTATGAATGCAGATTGAACCATACTGTTTCCAGAAAAAAGAAAAGAAAAGAAAATTCCACGTTGGCCATGACCAAAAAAATACTTGTCTCATTCTGCATTCTGAGTTGTTCACCTCTCTCTTAGGTGGTAGATATCATGTTTTATCATTAGTCCTCTGGAATCCTGATTGGTCACTACACTGAATAGAGTTCAATGCGATGGGATTCCATCACATTATATATCACATATGGTTCATCCATTCCCCAGTTTATGGACACCCTCTCAGATTCTCCTTCTTTGCCACCTCAAAAATTACTATAATTGTTTTTCTATATCAATAGAGGTTTTTTTTTTTACTTAGGCTAATCCCCCCTCCCCCCTTCCTTAATCTATGCTCCCTCTAGTTCCCCCCTCCCCTTCTAACTTTTCCCTCTTATTTCCTTGTTGAATGAAATGTATTTATGTACCCATTTCTCTGGGTTTGTGTGTGTGTGTGTGTTTCTTCTTCTTTTGGTAGGTTCAGATAAGAGTGAGGTTCAAATATCAGTCACTATTCCCACAACCATCACCACTCCTCCATGTTTCTATAGATGTCTACTTATGCCCCATGATTATGTAAGAAAACTTTCCTTACATTTCCCTTTCCTACCCCCCCCACAATGTATTCTTTTCCTCTCTTTCCATTTTTAAGATAACCAAGACAATAGAGTCACTGCCAGGCCCTGTCTAATTGGATTCTCTCTATGACCCCCAATGATGATAGAATATCAAGGGGAACACATGTATCTCCCCATATTTGAACAGTAGCAGTTTATCATTGTTTAGTACTTTATCATTGTTCATTCATATTTATTACTTTATATTTCTCTTTGTTTCTGTTTGAACTTCAGTTTCTCTGCAGCTTTACTCTTTTCATCAAGAATGCTTGGAAGGCTTCCATTTCATTAAAGATCCATTTTTTCCCTGTAGCATTATACTCAGTTTTTCTGAGTAAATTATTCTTGACGGTAAATCCATGTCCTTTGCCTTCAAGAATATCATATTCCAAGTTATTTGTTCCTTTAGAATGGTGGCTGCTAAAATTATGTGACCTTAACTGTGACTCCTCCATACTTGATCTGAAAGCTCTGAATTTTAGCTATCATGTTTCCAATAGTTTTCATTTGTGGATTTCTTTCAAGAAGTATTAATGGATTCTTTCAATTTATACTTTGTCCTCTGTTTCAGAGAAATTTGGGTAGTTTTATTTTAATGTTTCTTGAAGTATGATATCTAGGCCCTTTTTGTGTTTTCGTGACAGTCTGGTAGTTCAATGATTCTTAAAGTTTTTACCCCATCTATTTTCCAGGACAGTTGTTTTTGCTTTGAGTTACCTTCCATTTTCTTCTATTTTTTCAGCCTTTTAACTTTGTTTTAATATTTCTTGTTGCCTTTTGACATTATTGGCTTCTATTTAGTCTATTTGAATTTTTAGGAAGTTTGTTGCTTTGGCAAAGTTTTGTACCTCCTCCCCAAACTGTTAATTCCATTTCTAATTCTTTCTTCTAGAGCTTTCATTTCTTTCCCAATTTTTCCCTCAAGTGTTGTCATTCCATTTATCTTAAAAACTCCAACTCTTCTTATTTTTAAACTCTTACTTCATCTCTTCAAAGAATTATAGTTGACTTTTTGCCCAAGACTTCTAGTTTTAGAGACATTTTCTTCTGCGTTTGTGTTTTGAGCATCCTTGCAGCCAAAATAATTCATTATGGTGGGGTTCTTTACTCATTCTTCTAGGCTACTTCCTGACTTTGGTCTTGGTATTAGGCTGGGTTCTGTCACACTTCTGAAGGCAAGGTCTGGACTTGGGCTTATTGTTGCTTTTTTGAGGTATTGTATACTATAATTTCTAGGATCTCTGGGACAAGCTGGGGACCTCCAAGCTTTCCAGACCTGGGTTTGGGTTAGTGAAAGAGTAGGCTGATGCTGGACTCTGCCCCCATCAGATAACTGGAAAGTGTTGTTGCTTCAAAGTGGCAAAATTGTAGGCTCCCCTTTAGCCTAGAATTCCTGCCTTGGTCATTCTACTACAGACTTGACTAGATGCTAGAAGTGAAACACTGCTCTGAGTTCACTGCTGCTGACTTCTGAATATCCTCCTTTCTTGCTTTATCACCCAGGGCCCACCTGGGAATATTACCTCCCTGTTTCTATCCCCTTATCACTCTCCCTTGGATTTATGATGTGGCAAAGTTCCCGTTTCCACCAGTCCCCATTGCAGTGCCCCAGTATAGATCTAGGGGTGCCCCAATATGGATCTGGGACCTCCTTTTACACTAGTGTTCAGCTTTTCCCTGGGCAGTAGAGTGCTCCAGAGCTCAGTGTATTCCTGGCCTGACCTTGTCTTTTGTCTAGCTCCCTATGCTGAGCTAGGCTGGATAAATGACTCACTCGTGATTTTTTCTGTATTTCCCCAACAAGATTAGTTCTGGTACATGTTCTATATCTTTTTAGAGGAATTTATGGGGGCAACCTCACTGCACTGCTTCCTATCACTCCACAATCTTGGCCCTGCCTCCTGCAGCATTCAACTGAAACTTCTCTCTCCAAAGTTACAAATGATCTGTTAATTGAAAACCCCAATGTCCTCTTTTTGATCCACTGTCGATTACCCTCTCCTCTTGTACATTCTCTGGGTTTTCATAACATTGCTCTCTCTTGGTTATCCTCCTACCTGTCTGACCACTCCTTGGTCACTTTTAGTGGTTCTTCAGATTATGCCCACTAAGTATGACGATCACCAAGGCTCTGTCCTGTGCTTAAGAACCCTTGATATATATATAGAGAGAAAGAGAAACAGATAGATAGATAGATATGTGTGTGTGTGTGTGTGTATCCTCTTACTAGGTGATTTCATAAGTTCCAGTGTGTTCAGCTATAATCTCTATAGTACAAAATCTAGTCCTAGTCTCTCTTCTGAGCTCCAGTTCCACACCACTATTATTTTGAACTATTTACCATCAGCATCTCAAACTCAACATGTTCAAGGTAGAGCTAATTGTCATTCTCCTGAAATTTTCCCCTCTTTTGAACTTTTTTTTTAATTAATTAATTAATTTAATTTTTTGCAGGGCAATGGGGGTTGTGACTTGCCTAGGGTCACACAGCTAGTAAGTGTCAAGTGTCTGAGGCCGGATTTGAACTCAGGTACTCCTGACTCCAGGGCCGGTGCTTTATCCACTGTGCCACCTAGCTGCCCCCTCTTTTGAACTTTAATATTGTTGAAGGCACAACTATTCTTACAGCCACCCAAGATTACAACCTTAGAGCCACCCTCAAGACCTGTCTCTTGATCACCCTACATAATGAGTCTGTTGCCAAGCCTTGTGATTTCTTTCTCTACAATATTTCATTCATATATATACATACATACAGCATTGCAACTGCCTTCTACTTGGTCTGCATATTTCAAGTCTCTTCCACTCCAATATATCCTGCAAAGAGATGCCAAAATGATTTCCCCAAATCATTTTGACCATGTAAAAACACACTGTCTCTCTTTTCTCTCTTTCCCTCTCTCTCTTCTCTCTCTCAATAAATCCTGCTTTCCTATAACCTCCAGAATAAAATATAAAAAAAACCCTTTTTGGTATTTAAGACTCTTCACAATCTGACCCCTTCCTGCCTTTACAATCTTCTTAGATTCTTTTCCTTTCTGCACATTCTACAATTCAGCCACACTGGCCTACTTACTGTCCCTCAAACATGACATTACATCTTTCATCTACATTGCTTTACGCCAACTCTTTCCCATACCTAAAATCTCCCTTCAAACCTCTGACTCTTAGAATCTCTGACTTCTTTGAAGGTTTTACTCCACTTTCTACAACAGCCCTTTCCCAGGGACTTTCACTGCTAATGCCTTCCCCCATCCCACGATACCTTTCAGCTACTCTCTGTATATGTTATATGTTCTAGTTATTTATTCCTTGTGTCCCCCATTAGGATGTGAGCTCCTTTAGGGCAGGAACTGATTTTTTCTTTCTTTTAATCAACAATGCTTTGCACATTGTAAGCACTTAATAAATGCTTATTGATTGATTGGTACACTAATTGAAAGACATCTTAAAAGCCAAAAGCTGGAATCGCTGAATCAGATTCATTTGTAGGCAATTGTGAAGGAGATGAAATTTGACTTCGATGTTTCTTCCAACTTCTCATTTTCATGCCCTTATGGTTTGTCTTTGCTTTATGGTTTGTTTGTTTTCCTGTTGTTGCTTCCTTCCCTTGACCTTCTTTGCCTTCCCCTAATTTAAGTCTCTTGACTCTCTGGTTCTCCTCCTTACTTGATGACACCATGTTCCTTCTAATCTTGAAATTTCATTCATATGTAGCTATTAGGCACAATATATGAATCCTTGAGTGAGCATTTAGATTTTATTTTGTCCGTATACATCTTTTTTATCTTTCTTTGATCTCTTTGAAGTTTATGCCTCGTAGTAGTGGTATCAATGGGTCAAAGAGTAAGCAAACTTTATTGACTTTTGGGGGTCAGTTCTAAATTGCTTTTCAAAGTACTTAGACCAATTCATATATCCACCAATAGTGTATTGGTGTGTGTCTAACCACCCACAGCAGCATCAACAAGTTTCATTTTCCCTTTTTTTGTGTCAGTTAATAAACGTTACTATGTGCCAGGCTCTGTGCAAAGTTCAGGGAATACAAAGAGTCAAAAAATAGTGCTTACTCTCAAAGAGACACCAAATAATGAGGGAGACAACATGCAAATAATCAGAGCATTTGGAGTTTAAAGATAATTTTTGAAGCTTCTTAACTAAAAGGATGAAATCTCTAATATGGCATCTGGGAGCATATGTGTTAAAGGAACAACAAATCACAGCACATGAATAACTGACCTATTCCAGATAGCCATGAATACAGTTCTACCCCTTGTTCAGTTACTTCAGGGTCATGACATAAGGAAAGCAATAAGAAAACAAGCCAAAACCACAGGCCCTGAATCTTCACATTATATCTCTTCGGTTATATACAATAATAAAATAAACTGAACAGGACAAAGTAAATGTGATAAAATGTGACAAATCTTTTGTTACAATTTTCTTATATAATCATTTTATTTTAAACTATTTCCGCCAGGAAAATATTCTCAAAATTGTTACCAGAATAAAATCAAAAAGTAAAATGCTCAGAAATCACATAAAATTCATTAACCAAGGATTATGATTATCTACTGGATTTGCTAAACATAAATGACACTTGGGTTCCTGGTAATTCCTCTGAGAAGGCTTAAAAAATTGGGATAAAGTATCAGCACAACAACACTTGTCCCCTGTTTACTTGAGGTGGAGGGATTTTTATTTTTATCATTTTTAGAACTGGAGGGTCAAATGCAGTTGGTAATTAAATCAGGACATGTGTGTGTGCCCTTTTATTCATTTGGATCCAAGTAAAGGAGCTGGAAACAAATCACGAATGCTTTTAAAGTGGCCCCTTTGAGAAAATGGGATGATCATATAATCAACTCAGTGAGAGAGAGAGAGAGAGAGAGAGAGAGAGAGAGAGAGAGAGAGAGAGAGAGAGAGAGAGAGAGAGGCAGGGGGATGGATTTCCAGTTATCTGAATCCTAAAGTGATTCTTATGGCAGTATAACAAGGGTAAAAAGATACCTTTATAGGAGTGTTGCCATCTTAAGCTCTTATTCAAACTCAATTCCAAACAAAAGGGAAGAGAAAGAATAGAACATGGGGAGATAAGGCAACTTCACAGAGAATTCATAGTACTATTTTCACCTAGAAGGCAGTGAAAGAAATAGCTTCTTACCTAAAACTATTTCCATTTCAATTTATTCACTGAGTTTAATTAGAAGAGGGTAGAAGTTGATGTATCCTGAATGAAGAGTTACCTAAAGACCCAATTCCATATCTTCCATTAGTTGTTGTTGTTTGTCCTTCATTTTTGAAGAACACTATGGCATTGGGAGGTGATGCCATGACTTTCACTGAATTAGATTTAAGTGAGAAAGGGCTGTGCAAAGTCACCAGCCTAACTCTCTCCTCCAGAGCCATCTGGGTCCAGTAGCAAGATATACATCAGGAAAACTGAAGATGGCCCCCATGTTCGAAGCAATTAGGGTTAAATGACTTGCCCAGGGTCACATGGCTAGTAAATGTCAAGTGTCTGAGTCTGGATTTGAACTCAGGTCCTCCTGAATCCAGGGCCGATGCTCTATCCACTGCACCACCTAGTTGCCCCTCTTCCAACATGAGTCTGATAGAAATATTTTTATTTTTTAAATTCACAAATGGATTATCATTTCAATTTTCCTTTTTTTGAGTAGAAGGAAAATCTTCAAATGGTGCTTTATTTTATCAAATACAATAATAAGAAAAAGTTGTTCTGCCATCAGAGCAATAGAGAAATTAATATGGGATCAAAAAACCTTACTATTATATCACTGACATGGAATATTGAATTATATGGGTTAATCATTCTTTGTACATCCTATTTCTATAACTGTATTGAAACATTTAACTGAAGATTCTAGGCTGTCTGTGTTTGTCTTGAATATGTATACTTCCCAGGCAGATTATCTATCTGGCTCTATTTGACTGAAAGGCAGCATGATACAGTGGTGAGAGATCTGGCCTCAAAGCCAGTAAGACCTGGCTTCCAGTCCCGCTTCTGCGTGGCAGTGTGATCCTGGGCATGTCACTGTCCAGGGTTCTAGGCAGCTCTCTATAAGTAGCAGAGAAGGTGACAATCCACATTGATAAAGGGAGTTTCCTCTTCTGGGAGTTCCCTGCCTGAATTAAATCACAGATATAGTACCAATCCTATTTGACTATTGAGTTAAGTGACAGGAATTACTCTTGTAATATATTTCATAGATACTTGGCTTAAATCAGCTAGCACGGTGCATTCAGGTAAGTAATATGTCTTGAAAGTATAGTTCCGAGGCAGCTAGGTGGCACAGTGGATAGAGCACCAGCCCTGGATTCAGGAGTACCTGAGTTTAAATTCGGCCTCAGACATTTGACACTTACTAGCTATGTGACCCTGGACAAGTCACTTAACCCCAATTGCCTCACTAAAAAAAAAAAAAAAGTATAGTTCCCCCCAGGCTATTTACTGAATAATCACTGAGTGTTATGCAGCATTCTACAAGCTAAAATTACATGGAAAAGCTTTGACCTCTATAATACTTTTATTTCTCTAAGAATAATTAAGATTACAACCTATACATGCTTTCTCATGCTGTACAATTAGTGTCTGTGTTCTCACATAAACCCTCCATAGAGAAGCTACTCAACATGCCATAGGCCTTTCTCTGGGTCTTTAACAATTTATGGGTACCCATGCAGCACTCAAGATGCCCATCTGTTATCCTTTGCTTTAGCAATATAAAACTTTATGCAAAGATCTAAAACCCTAAATAGATGAAATAGTGTAGCATCTTGCAAACGAAAACACATGTAGCTATTAAGCATGTGTCCACATTGATTGGGATTGATGGTATGCTCAGAACAGCTTCTACTTCTTTGGAAAAAAGCTTCTTTAAACTGTTTAAAGGGTATTCAGATGTAGTTTGTTGGATGAAGAAAGGGGTTTACTCTAGTAGCATGGGTGACCATGGTTAGAGAAAGGGAATATCAAGAAGGCTCACCCTGTCCTGTTTGGTGAGTGACTTCTGTGACCCACATGATCTAGAAATGTTTCACTTAACTCCTGGACCATCTTCCCACCTGCTGTTTTATTATCACTGAATGCATACCCTCCACCTCTCCCATCCCTTCCCCTTTTCAGTTATGGAACTATTAGCAAATTAATAGTGTCACAGATACTGGAAAAGGTGTGTTGTTCTTCTCCCCTGCCAATACCCTCAGGATTCCCATAATATCCAAAACCAAAATTTCCCTCTTTGGTCACCAGTTCTCTATAAGTTTTACTTATAAGTATCTTGAGCACAGAGACTGCCTTTGCTTCTTTATTTTTCTCCTCAGAATTTAGCACAGAGTTTGGCATATAAGTGCTAAATAAATGTGTGTTTTTTCATTCATTCTCTTAGAGAATTCATGAATCAAAGTCAATCAGTCAATAAGTAATTACTACTTACACTGTGTACCAGGAACTGTAACCAGGGGTATAGAAAACAAGAAAGCTAAAACAAACTGGTAAATTGTAGTGAAGCCCACGATGAGGGATGTTCAACATATATTGGAATGAAATTGGGAGCTATTGGAAGTTTTTCCAGGTGGGAAATGCCGAGTGCAAAGTAAACACTCATTAAGGAAAATTCATTGGTAATACCCGAGATAGGTTGGACCTAGAGGTAAGCAAGCTTTTGAGAAGAAAGTTCCACAGAGTCTATAAGAGAAGAGGGTTGGGCGCGGGGAGGGGGGGGGGCGAGCGAGGTAAGCAGATGATGTAGGTAGAAAAGATAACCAATTAACTAGATTGGTGGTAAGTAAATATCCATAAGTAAAGAGAATTTCAAAGTTTTACTGAAGAAAATGTCTGGGGTTGCCAGTAACAATAAGATAGTTAGGCAAGTGGGAGGCCCTAAGTGGAAGAATAAGATCAGTTTTCATTGTGTTTAACTTGAGGTGGCACAACATGAACTAACTCCTTAATAACAATAATTTTCCCATGTAGAGAATTTTAACTCAAATCCGTTTTTGCTCTGGGCTGTTTTCTTGGTGAAATTATGATATTTAAAATAACAGAGAAAAATAGCTCTGTTAACAGTTTCTTTTGCCATATGGGAACTAAAGATTCTGTTGACAGTTTTTGTGGTATGGTCCTAAATCAATTAGTTTGGTCTTCTATGAATAAGCAATTAAGCATAATGTTAGGGAACAACAAGGCATAGAGTATATGGGGACACTTTTAACCATTTCTGTAGAAAATGCTATGCATTCTGGAATTATGTTGATTAGTAATTAGCAGAAACCAGATGGGAAATCATGCTGTCTCCCCAGGACACTAATGGAAACAAGTCACAGAATTTGTCTCTTGAAGCTTTTCCTGCTGAAATATGTTTTAACTCAACCTTCAGGGTTGGTATCATCTTGACATTTCATTTTAAAACAGGCAATATGCACTAGTGGCTTTAATGTAATTAGGTTTTTTAAAAGGCATCTTAATTCCTGTATTTAAGCTTTATATTCTTCACATCATAAAACACAGCCAAACTGCCCACTAGACCAGGACTTCAAGGAGATTTTGTACATGTAATGGAGGTTGAAATCCAACCTGCCTGCACTTCAGAAATACCACTGCCTCACATAGTTTCTTGAACAAGAGTGAAGTCCCACAAATTATAAACCACAGGCATAAAGAAAGCTTATATAATTAAGATTTTGAAAACAGAGACAATTTTTCTTCCTCTCTTTTTTTCTGAAATGATTAACTCCCACAATCATATTTTTAGAACTTAAATATTTCTTGGGTTAGGTAAACAAGTTTTTGAGTTTCCTACAATTTTTCTGTCAAAAATAAAGGGAATCTCAAAAACCTCTAGCAAAGGTATATTTTGATTTTGAAATTAATAATATGGTTATCAAATATCTAATAGCCCCTTCAGGTTGTTTTGTCTTGAGAAGACCATAGACTATAAATGAATAATTGAATCTCTATTTTCTATAGAAAAATAAAGATAGTTGATAGCGGTGATTTCTTTAAAAATTCATTGCTAAAGTTCTTTAAAGAAAATGCATGGAAGGATTTAGCTGAACAATAGCACAGTATATGATGAGAACAAAGACTGCTAACAAAATTGTACCCATTTGGTTATCTTGTATAAAATGATTTCTTGTTAATAGATTATCGCAAAGGGACTAGTACACATGATCCTGGAGACTCCGTAGATACCACAAGACGTTATCAGTGTCCTAAGAAACATTTTGAAGAGAAGAAAAGTGGATCATCATCATTTATCTCATCCATTGATGATGAACAAAAACCTCTTTTCTCCAGAACAGTGGATTATGCTCCAGGAACTGAGAAAAGAACCAGCTTGAATTCTGAAGAACAAACTATGACCACTTCTGAAAGACTCCATCTTGATAAAAGAAGTCATTCTTATAAAGGTAATAGGCTTTCTCACTGCCTGTCTTTCTTCAGTACTGATTATTAGGGTAGGGAGAGGGATGTTTTTGCCAATTAGCATAATTAAATATGTTACTCCAATTTTTTGAGGATTTTAAGACTTCGATAATGACTTATAGAGGCATCTATCTAATTATATTACATTGAAAGAAGAGAAGCATTTATATAGTACACACTATGTACTTTTTTCTGGGGCAGCGAGGGTTAAGTGACTTGCTCAGGGTCTCACAGCTAGTAAGTGTCAAGTGTCTGAGTTCAGATTTGAACTCAGGTCCTCCTGAATCCAGGGCCAGTGCTTTATCCACTGTTTCACCTAGCTGCCCCCTCAGCTAATTTTTATACTTTGTTTTCCCCTATTAGTTTGTGATCTCCTGAAGGGCAAGGGACTGTCTTTTACCTTTCTTTGTATATCCCCACTACAAAGTACAGTGCCTAGCACATTGTAGGTGCTTAATATTTATTGACTGACTGAATTGCTTACTATCACATAGCTTTCTATTTTAGCCAGTCCTAGTTTCACATTCTACCATCCTTTTTGCTACCTAGTATATGCCCTCTCCTTCCACCTACTTTTTAGCTCTGGAACCACAATTAATTAAAAACTATCAGTGCTTCTGGAAAAGGCATGACAGTCCACTCCCCTATGACTTTCCAGGTCAATATACCTCTCACTGTCCAACACTCCCTTAGGTTGTTGTTGTTGAGTTGTTTTCAGTCATGTTGACTCTCTGTGACCCCATTTGGAGTTTTCTTGACAGAGATAATGGATTGCTTGAAATGTTGTCGTCCAACCTGTTTTAAAATGAGGAAATTGAGGCAAACAGGATTAAGTAGCTTGTCCAGAGTGACAAAAGTAATGCCTGAGGCCATATTTGAACTCATGAAGATGAGTCTTTCTGATTTCAAGCCCAGTGCTCTAAGCATT
This sequence comes from Dromiciops gliroides, assembly GCF_019393635.1. Lineage (NCBI taxonomy): Eukaryota > Metazoa > Chordata > Mammalia > Microbiotheria > Microbiotheriidae > Dromiciops > Dromiciops gliroides. The sequence goes on from NC_057863.1 coordinate 454,266,446, forward strand.
GTACCACCTAGCTGCCCGCATACTACCTTATATATATGTATTTTTTTAAATGCTAGTTGACTAGTTAAGTGACTGTATTCCCCATTAGAATGTTAGCTCTGTGAGGCAAGAATTGTCTTATTTGGGGGGGGCGGGTGTCCCCAATGCTTAGCATAGTGCATGGAATATAGAAATTGCTTAATAAGTGCTTTTCCCCTCATTCATTCATTCATTGGAAATGGTGGTTTGAAGAATGCATAGTATTCTACAATTAATTTTGTGTTTCTTACTTTCAATTCATAGTATTTGGGGGGCAGCTAGGTGGTAAATAAAGTGATAAAGTACCAGCCCTAGATTCAGGAGGGCCTGAGTTCAAATCCAGCCTCAAACACTTGACACTTACTAGCTGCATGACCCTGGGCAAGTCACTTAACCCTCATTGCCCTGGAGGGAAAGAAAAAACAAAAAGAAACAAACAAGTTGAAAGGGCAAGATAGGGAGGGGTGGGGAGTGGGGGGCTTATGATGAAATCAGGAGTAAAACTGAAGGAAAATTATGAGAGGACAGCCTTGGATGCCCTCCTTAAACGGGGATCTGGGAGGAGCTCTCCAATATCCACCCTTTGTTTGTTGTTGTATAGTAGTTTCAGTTGTATCTGACTCTTTGTGGCCCATTTGAGGGTTTTCTTCACAAAAATATGGGAGTGGTTTGCTATTTTCTACTATTTTATAGATGAGGAACTAAGGAAAACAGAGTTAAGTGACTTGCTCAGGGTCACACAACTAGTAAGGATCTGAGGCTGAATTTGAATGCATGGAGATAAATCTCTTCCTGATTCCAAACCCAGTGCTCTGTCTGTTGCACTGGGACAGCTAGGTGGTGCAGTAGATAAGAGTACTGGCCCTAAAGCTGGGAGGAACTGAGTTCAAATATGACCTCAGACACTTACCAGCTGTGTGACCCTGGGTAAGTCACTTAACTCCAATTGCCTTAAACATATGGGGTTATCTCCAGTTGTCCTGAAGTATATCTTGCCACTGGACCTAGATGGCTGTGGAGGAGAGAGTAAGGCTGGTGACTTTGCACAGTCCTGCTTCACTTAAATCCAATTCACTGTAAGTCATAACATCACCCAATGTCATGGTCCTTTTCAAGAATGAAAGACAGGGGACAGCTAGGTAGCGCAGTGGATAAAGCACTAGCCCTGGATTCAGGAGGACCTGAGTTCAAATCTGGCTTCAGACACATGATACTTATTAGCTGTGTGATACTGGGCAAGTCACTTAACCCTCATTGCCCAGAAAGAAAGAAAGAAAGAAAGAAAGAAAGAAAGAAAGAAAGAAAGAAAGAAAGAAAGAAAGAAAGAAAGAAAGAAAGAAAGAAAGAAAGAAAGAAAGAGAGAATGAAAGACAATTATCCACTACACCATCTAGCTGCCCAATGTCCACCCTCTAGACTCTCAAATCGGAGCGAGAGAGGGCCCCCAGGGAAAAGCAGTACTAAAGAAGGGGACTTTTAGTATTGATATGATTTTTCAGGATAATGACATTCAAATGACTTCTGGAAGTATAGCTGTATGGGAAAAGTCAGGCCTCAGGGAAGGAGTTCTATAACTAAAATGGTTAAGTCCTATAGAATATGATCTGCCCCATAAGGTTCTACAGTAGGACTTATGGCAAAGTCCACCTATCCAGAAGGCGCAGTGTCAGGGAAAAAAATGGCAAGGAGATATCCAGGGTGCTACTACTCTATGAATAAAGCTCTCCCAACAATACATATCTACTCCCATAGCACTTTGCTTTAATTTCTTTTATGACCAGAGTACTGATCATATTATTCCTGGTACTATATTTTTGTACATACTTTATTCCCCTCCCTCTCCCCCCACCTCTCTCTCTCTCTCTCTCTCTCTCTCTCTCTCTCTCTCTCTCTCTCTCACACACACACACACACACACACACACACACACCCCTATAAGCAGCTTAATAAAAGAGATGATATCTTTCTCTTTCTATCTCTCCCAGTATCTTGCATATAATGGGATCACAGCTTTAGAACTACAAGTTTTAAGTTCAGGTACTCCAGATACCTTATTTTACAGACATGGAAACTGAGCAATGGCATGAAGTGACTTGCCTAAGTTCATTCAGAGAGTTGGTAGCAGAGTCTCAATGAAATTCTTTTGAATGACAAATGAAAGAAAATCACTTTTGCCCTAATACCTCTTTGAAATATGCTAAGAATGTAGGCAAATGTTCTTCAGTCAATCTAAAATCTTGAGGAAATGAATGAAATAGTTCCTCATCTATCACAATGGAAATATGGAATATTAGCTGTGGCTACTAAATGTTTTATTTCAGTTATTCATGAAAAGTGGCTATTTTGGGAACTCCAAGAATAGAAATAGAAGCAGATTGTGTAACCTAAGTCAGCAATTCTGCAAACCTCTCCATCACCTCAGTCTTCTTATAAAGGTCAGTTCAGCTTGGTCCTGATAGGATATGTTCTAGGACTTTTTTTTTCCACTTCAATTTTCAATGTCTTGAGGGTCAAACTTCTTTAGGAAGCAGTTTTAATATCTAAGAGGGTTCATCAATGAAGAACATTTTCTTGTCCTTCAGCCTAGGTTTTCTTTTGTTCTTTACTTCTAATTATTGTATCTAGCTTCCCCATTCCACCCACACAATTCTAAATAATTATTCTGCTAACAAATTTAATATCCACAATTCTTTGGTTTTCAAGTGTTTCACAAATCAATCACTGTTCAAAAAATAATGACCTTAAGAGATGTATATCAAAGTATATGCCATACCAATTGGCTAAAATAATTGATGCCATATAGCATCAATCAGTATAAATAGTTAAACCTAATTAAGGAGCAACTAATAACCAAAAGTAGAGCAATAAGCTTACTTAATTTCCCAATAATTTTAAGGAAGAATGCCCATGGAATGCCCAAAAAATTGGATATAACGAAAGTTTTCATTTTTGGAAGAGTCTCTTAAAGCATTTGCAGTTAGAACTGTTCATAGGATGATTATTGTGCCATTTCTCACACAATGCTGACTCACTAACAATAAGAAAATTCATTGGATTAAATTTCTGATATTGGGTCAAAGGTTTCAGATGGCAAATATAACAGAACAGTACATCTAATCTCCGTCCCCCTCACAAATGAAAAGTTAAGTAGAATTGGCATCTCTTTAGAGGAAGGTCAAAAGTTAAGTCTACCAAAATTGTGTACCCATAGCCATTTGAAAGTTTACTTTCTGTTCACTCATTTCCAGAAATGTGTCCTTGCAACTATAGCAACATTTTCCAAGGCAACCAAGTTCTGTATCTATTTTGGGCTATATTTAAAAAGTGTCTCCACGGATGTTCATTTTGATTAAGACCACAAACTATCATTTCCCCTTTGAACTCCTGTTTTTTTATTGCAGTTATTGAAAGTCAAATTTCTTTATTCATATTTTAATAAAATTATAAAATTAAATCAAGATAGCTTCCTCAAAAGTATCTTGTTTTTCTAACATCAAATTTAGACATCAAAATTTTCTCTTGAGGTATTGAAAAACATAATCACCCATACTTTATTGCTCTTGATTTAAATAGTTTTCTCTTCTTTGAAAATGGATTACATATGAATGCAGCAAATAATAATACCAAGAGCAGTTTAAATACAGGCAGATATTATGCAATCTATCTTGGCTCAATATTCTCCAGCACAACTTCTAATCACCACTCTCTGTTTTTGTCATTCTGGTATTCTCTTCAAAAAACCAATCCATGGGGGCAGCTAGGTGGCGCAGTGGATAAAGCACCAGCCTTGGATTCAGGAGTACCTGAGTTCAAATCCGGCCTCAGACACTTGACACTTACTAGCTGTGTGACCCTGGGCAATTCACTTAACCCCCATTGCCCTGCAAAAAAAAAAAACAAAAACAAACAAACAACAAAAAAAAACAATCCAATCCAACAAGCACTTACTAAGCAATCTCTACCCTTAAAATACTTATATTCTCCTGTGAAATATAACCAGGTATGTTCTGGTAAAGTTTAACAAGAAGCCTCAAAAAGGCAGACCACACTTTTGAGTTCAATTCACATTATTAACATTCTCTCCATCACTTTCATAAGTCTAGACAATAAAACAATGAATCAGGTCCTAATTTGTGGGTACCCATCAATTGGTAAATGGCCAATTCCTGGTATATAAATACACTGAAAATTTAGCAGTAAGCTCAAGCTGGTAAGAGCTGGTTCCAGCAAACCCTTGGATGCAAAATATATACAATAAAGTTCAATAAAAAATATATTAGGGGCAACTAGGTGGCGCAGTGGATAGAGCACTGGCCCTGAAGTCAGGAGGACCTGAGTTCAAGTCCGACCTCAGACACTTAACACTTACTAGCTGTGTGACCTTAGGCAATTGCCTCGCCAAAAAAAAAAAAAAAAAATATATATATATATATATATATATATATATATGTATGTATGTATGTATATACATATACATATATACATATATATCATATGCAATATGTATACAATAAGATTCTGTAAACAAGTATAATATATAATCATTTGTGGAAGTCATACCTCCATTGACTATAAATATCCTGTGGCACATGAACTTATCTCAGAAGCTGGGAATTCTTTTTTTAAGCATTTTTATTTAAAGTTTTGAATTCCAAATTCTTTCCCTCCCTCACTTCACTTTCTGCTCCCTGAGGCAGTAAGCAATCAGATATAGACAAATATGGACAATTATGTAAAACATTTCCATATTTGTCATTTTGTATAAGAAGACCTGAATAAATGGGGAAAAAAGAAAGTGAAAAATAGCATGCTTCAGAATGTATTCAACCAATATCAGTTCTTTCTCTGGAGGTGAATAGTATGTTTCATCACTCCTTTGGAATTGTCTTGGATCCTTGTATTGCTGAGAATAGTAATCAATAATGCTATTCTTCATCAAATATTGCTGTTACTGTGTTCACCATTCTCCTGCTTCTATTTGTTTCACTGTACATCAGTTCATGTAAGTCTTTACAGGTTTTTCTGAAATCATCCTGCTTGTCATTTCTTATAGCACAATAATATTCTATTATAATCATATACCACAGAAGATGGGAATTCTAAAGAGGCATAAATGGGAAGTATTCTGTATTCCAGGTATGGGATACAGTCAGTACAAAGAGATGGAGGAAGGAAATAAAATGCCAAATTCAGGGAATGGCAAGAGGACCAGATTGACTGAATATAGTATGTAAAGGGGGGGTAATAAGAAATAATCCTGGAATGATCAGTTGGAGCCCAATTATGCAGATCTTTAAATACAACTCTACCATAACCATAAGGCATGCTAAAATAAGGGTAATTACTTGATATGGTTCACATAGCTATATCACCCAAATAATTTTTGTGTTCTGAATTTAAATTTGACTTCTCCAGAAAACTGAAAAGCTAGTTGACAAACTCAGTAAAATAGTTGTCTTAAACTTTAAATAGGTTCATTTAAAGAGGACATGTGAATAAAGAATTATAATTCCTAGTGGAAATCTGTTACTAAATTACTTAACACGCAAACACAAACCATTTTCTTTTTTTTTTAACATTCATTTTCTTTCCTCTGGTAAAATATCTTCTTAAAAATATCAGTGTACTGTTAGAAGAAATGTCAGAATTGTAATCCATAAAATGAAGATACCAAAGAAACTAATGCCTATTTGAAATCTAGAGACCTTTATGCCGGGGTCTATTCATCACTTTCACAGCACAAAGCTTTATTTTTATGCTAGATCTTTTTCTTTAGGCTGTCTACGAATATGCCCATTATTTCATATGAAGCAATGTCAAAATTTGCAGCTCCCTCATTAAAGAAATTTGTGTAAATCCAATGATAAAAGGATTGCAAGAGAAAAAGTGCCCCCCAGAAGGTTATAAAATTTTAATACAGTACTGGAAGAAATAGAAGGTTTTTAGTTGCTTGCTTATATTTTTGGAAAAATAAGTACTCACAGAATCATAGAGGTGGAAAAGACTTCAAATAGTTATCTAACCCAGCCCCCTGTCTCCACAGTTACTTGATAGGCAGCATAAACAACATAATGGAGATAGAGTGATGCTACCATGAAATCTAGAGTTAAATTCTACCTTAAATATTTACTAGCTACATGATCATGGATGCATTGTTTAACATTTTGGAGCCTCGGTTTCCTGAGTTATAAAATGGGGATAATAATATTTATACCCTTTATCTTGCATGACTATTGATGACCTCACTTCATCTTTTTTTTTTCACTATTTTGCTATTAGTACTAAAATCAGTAATAGATCAAATAGGTCAATCATGACCATTCTCTGATATGGGTTCTCTCTCAGTCTTCTTGGTAAAGTCACTTGTGGCAAGCATATTATTAGTCTATGGGAATAGAAAAGAACATAAAAATCATTTATGCAATTCTACCTAATAATATCTAACCTCTGCTCCCTTCTGGCCTAGGGAAGTATGGAGTTTAGCTTGGTGAATGTTATTTCTGAGTAGCCTATCAGTTCTACAGTCTAAGATGAGTGAAGCATGAGTCTGCTATGACTGCTGAACCATAACAACACATCTAATATTTCAGCTTAAAATACAAAGAATCCCCAAAAATCCAAGAACTGTACTGTCTTGGCATCAAATTGAGAAAGTACTCCTTGTCTCAGAAATACACCTTGTTACATGGCCAGTGCAGGAATTAATTTTATTTGACTATGCATATTTGTTACAAGAATTTTGTTTATCTTTTTCTTTTTATTTCCAATGGGGGTGAGGTGAGAGGAAGAGGAAAATACACATTTGTTCACTGGGAAGGAAAATAATTAATTAAATTTTGAAAAAAAAAATAGAAATGCACTTTATTTACCTCAGATGGTCTAAAGTTGGACTATAGAGCATTCAACAAGACAACTCAACAGTCTCTGGATTGTCAGGCTTTGGATCTAGACAGATGAGAAGCTTTGAACCAACATTCTACCCATGCAATTTGACAGGAAAGGGAACTGCACCATATAGTTTCTTATCAGGCATAGTTTCTTCTAATAGCACTGAATTGCAAAAGAAGTTTTTAAGAGAAAGCTATAAATAACTGACCCTACCAAATTTAAGTTCCTTTAAGAGCAGGGCCTAAACTTTATTCATTTTTATGTCTCCTTCAATTTTCTGCAAGTAGAAGTCTCAATAAATTTTTTATAGAATTGAATTGAATATCAGAAATTCTTCCTTTTGGCTAATTGAAATCTTTTTGTAATGTAAATGATTGCATACAAACATGAGGAACAACTGGAAGTTTTCCCCTTACAATAATAATAATTTTCCCAAAGAGAAGGGAAAAAATCTCATTGGGTGTTTTATCCCCTGGATTCAAATTCCCATCTCCTGTTTTATGGGTGGCTCTAATCAATTACTAGTTGGTCATTTTTTGTTTGTTTTTTTGTTTTTTGCAGGGCAATGAGGGTTAAGGGACTTGCCCAGGGTCACACAGCTAGTAAGTGTGAAGTGACTGAGGCCGGATTTGAACTCAGGTCCTCCTGAATCCAGGGCCAGTGCTTTATCCACTGTGCCACCCAGCTGCCCCAACTAGTTGGTCATTTTTGAATCTTTTTCTATGAACTGAGAGGAGGAGGAGTGTAGATTTTTTTTATGGATTACAATAACACATCAGTTCACACCCTGAATAAAAGAAAAGTAGGATTTGTCTTTTAAAAACTGGAAAATAAATCTTGTATAGGGAACTCTTGAGAAAGTCACTCCTATACTATGTTAATGCACTGGAATAGGACTTTTGTGAAAGAGCAAAACTGTAAAGAAAAATAATAAAAAATATTCAAATGGATCTGTGAGCTCATTGGCATGAATAAATCCAAAAGCAATACACATCTCAATGCATAGGTATGACCAAGCTATATGACTCTTGCATATATCCTTCAATAAGTTCACCACTGAAAGTCCACTCAGCATGCTAGTGGCCTTCCTTATTTTCTCTGACAGATGTCAAATGCATCCTGCAGGATATCTCTCCATCTTTCCCTCTCACCATGTAACCAATCTATCTTTTCCCTTCACACATTTCTTTGGTGATATATCTTTTACATTGCTTCTCTTTTGTAAATAAACATGCACAAAATACTTTGAACTCTAAAAAATGATGGAATAGCTGAGATGAATAAATAATATAAATAATACATAGGACACAATATACAAGTATAAAAGCATGAAAAAGCAAAGATGCACAGGAAATATTTTTTGTTTTGTTCTGATTTGTTTGGGTGTTGATTTTGTAAAGAGCAGGGTATGAAAGGAGTATGAAATAATATCCATAAGGAAAAGTTAAATTAGTCAGATGGTTTGACTCAAAGAGACCTAATGGAGAAAATTATTAGAATTATGAGCATATCCCCATAACTAATTAAAAATATTTATTGATGCCTTTTTGTTTTTATGATAGTCATCTCCCAATATGTTCACCCCATTGAATTCCCCACTTTTAACAAAGAAAAATAGTTGAACAAAACGAACTTATAAAGAGGGCATGGCAGTTTATGCAACATTCTCCACCTGTAGTTCTCTACTTCTCTACCAAAAAGAAATAATTGTGCATTTTCATCTATTCCTTGGTACCATGTTTGATTATAATTCCTTTTATGTTGTTTTTGCTTATGATATTGCATGCATACTGTTTTCCTAATGCTACATATTTCATTCTCCATCAATTCATACCAAAATTCCTATATTTCTACAAATTCTTCCTGTTAATCATTTCTTATATTACAATAATGTTCCATTCAATTCATATACCACAATTTGTTTGGCCATTCCCCAATTGATGGGTACCTACTTTGTTTCCAGGTCTTTGATACTAAAAAATACAGTATATACAGGTTCTGTCTTTTACATCTTTATCATACTTTCCCAGTTTATGAACATTTCATAACTTTTCTCCTGTAGTTCTAAATTGTCTTCCATAATGGTAGGACCAACTAAAAGCTCCACAAACAACAAACATATTATTTGGCACCCTATCTAGCATTAACTATTTCTTTCTCTGCTCATCTTTGTCACTTTGACTTTCCATTGTTTTTAAAGGAGCAACTTTTTCTGTGTCTTCTTAACATCATATATAAGTCCTTTGCAGAAAGTCACTGAAATTTTTTACTCCTCTAATTAGGACGATTCAATTCACATATATAAAAACTACTGTGAATTCAGCAGTGAATTTGGGATCAGAGGACAAGAGTTCAAATCCCATCTCTGTTCCTAAGTGTGTAATCCCAGGAAAGTCACCTAACCCCTATGGGACTCAGTTTTCTCATCTGTAAAATGAGAAAGTTAGATTAGATAGACCCTAACGTCCCTTCTAGCTCTAACTCTATGAACCTAGTCCTTAATCAATCATGTTTTCACCATGCTCCATATTTGTTTTGTTTTGTTTAATATTGGCAGAAAGCCTACATTTTTAGTAGAGTACATTTTTTTTTAATTTTTCAATTAACAAGCATTTATTTTCTCTCCCTCCCATCTCTTTGCCCATTGGCAAAAAAAAGAGAAAAGCAAAACCCTTAAAACAAATAGGCATGGTTAAGCAAAACAAATCCCTACTTTGACCATGTCTAGAAACATATCTCATTTGGTATAGACCAAAGGTTCCATCATCCCTCTGTCATGAGGTAGGTTGTATGCATCATTATCATTGGTCTCTTAGAACAATTACTGATGCATTTCTCAGGGTCCTTAAGTCTCTCAAAGTTGTATGTTTTTATAATGTTATTACTGTATGTTATTCTCTGGGTTCCATTCCATCACTCTGTATCAATTCACAGAAGTCATACCAAGTTTCTCTGAAAATAGCCCATTCATTATTTCTCACATGGCACAGTAGTATTCCATTACATCCATTTATCATAATTTGTTATCATTCCCCTCTTGATGAGTACCCCCTTATTTCTAGTTCTTTTCACCACATAAAGAACTATTATAAATAATTTTTATATGTAGGCCCTTTTCCTCTTCCTTTAATATCTCTGGGGGGATGACCTTAATTGTCCTATTCCTGGCATATCTTCACAGACATAATTCCAAACTACTTTCCAAAATGGCTAGAGCAATTCACAGTTCCACCAACTTGTCATTTTCCTTCTTTGTCAACTTTTTTATCAACTGAGTCGCTTTAATGTGCATATCTCTATTAATGATTTGAAGCCTTTTTTATATGGTTGTTGACAACATGGATTTCTTCTTTTAAAAACTGTCTATTCATACCAATTGACCATTTAAAACCAGGGAATGGCTTTTATACTTATCAATTGAATCCATTCATTATTTTTTTAAATAAGAAATGTTTCCCTAATTTGTGTCTTCCCTGCACAGGGGCCATAGTAATCTTCTCTGTATTGTTCTAGTTTTAGTAAATGTTCTGCTGAAATGAGTACAAAAGATACCATTTTTGATTCATTTTACTTAAACCACAATATACAACACATTTTTACTTACATGCAGATAAACATGTAGAATGTAGAAATAGCTGCAGACCCTAGTGTAACAAGCTCTCAACTAGAAGTCAGGATGCAGTGTATTGTTCAGTTCATGGCACAAATTCACTATGTAGCCTTGGACAAATTACTCAACCTTAACCTTTCTTTGTTTCAGTTTCCTCGTTTGTAAAATAAAAAGGTTAGACTAAATGTTTGATCTCTAAAGCTCCTATCAGCTGTGATGTTTGAGGATTCTATAAAATAAAATCATTCTCAATTCCTTAGGTTTAGGAAGGATAGCCATGCAAAGAAATGCTACATTAAGTGTAAATCTAAGTGTAATATACATCTTGCTATTTCCCATAGATATCACTGATGCAAGAAATTGGGAACAAGAAAATTCCCGGGGACATCAAGAGGTGCCTAGTCCCTCAGCATACCACCGAGTTACCTGGGGGATCTGTGAAACTGAAAGTGATCTCACATACGGAGAAGTGGAACATCGGTTAGATTTGCTCCAAGAACAACTTAACAGGTATCAAAAAACAAGTGCATGACATGAGGCAGTGATAAAATGGATCCTTTTTCTTTTTCTAGGCTTACTGTCAGAAACTAAATCCATCCTGCCCCTCTCACACCCTGAGCACATGCATTGTCTTTTCTCAGAGAATAGAACATTGAAGTAGCTTAGAATGAATAATTGAGTGATATTAAAAAAAATTTTAAAAACCTCTTTACTCATCCTTTTGTAGAACTTGGGTGATGCAGCTGTATACATTTACTGCTACCTTAAAATTGTTCATAGAATGAACATGATCTTCAGTCATATAGTCTTTCTTGTCCTGTCATTTCATTCATGACTGAGATCATGAACCTTGTCTTTTCTAGTTACTCTTTGTGTGGCCTTGGGTAATTCACAACTTCACTAAGTCTCAGTTTTCTCACTTGCAAAATGAAAGAATTAATATTATATTACCCACTTTAAAGGGCAACTAGGTGGTGTGGTGGATTTAGTGCCAGGACTGGAATCAGGTAGACTCATCTTCCCGAGTTCAAATCTGGCCTTATACACTTCCTAGCTGTGTGACCCCAGGGCATGTCACTTAACCCACTTTGCCTCAGTTTCCTCATCTGTAAAATGAGCTGGAGAAGAAAATGGTAAACCACTTCAGTATCTTTGCCAAGAAAACCCCAAATGGGTCACAGAGTCAGACAAGAATAAATAACAAAAAATTGTACACTTAACTGCATATGAGAAAAGTGAAGCAGAGTTAAATGACTTGCCCAGAACCATACAGCTAGGAAATACCTGAGGCTGGATTGGAATGCCAGGGCATAGAGTAGGTACTAACTCTAGGAACAGAGCATTCTGTATTCATCCTAACCAGAGGCAGAAGATAAAGGCTTGTATTATATTTGGCTCTAGGTGTCAATTCAGGACCCCTACTCAACCCGACCCAGCTCTGCTATTTATTCCCATAATAATTTAACTTGACCGGGCCCCAGCTTCCTCATTTGTAAAATGAGAGGTAGAATTTGATGATCACTACTCCCAGCTCTGAATCCTTTGATACTAGGGTTTGTGGTTATCTGTCAGGTGAATCTTTTTTAAGTCATAAAAAGAGAATCTCAGTTAAACATGTTGTAAATCAGCTTTTACACTTCTCCTTAATCTTAATGCTCTCCCCCTGATGTTGTTGTTCATGTTGATGTTGTTGTTTGGTCATTTCAGTTGTGTTTGACTCTCTGTGACCCCATTTGGGGTTTTTTTGGCAAAGATACTGGAGTGGTTTGCCCTTTTATTCTCCAGCCTTCTGAAATTACCTTCAATTTGTCCTGCATATATCTTTTTTTGTCCATAGTTGTGCGCATGTTGTCTCCCTTATTAGATTGGGAGCTCCTTGAGAGGATGTACTGGTTTGGCGTTCGTTTGGGGGCTTTTGGGGGTGGGGGGATGGGAGGATCAGTTTGTTTTAGGCCTGGGTTGTTTGGGTTTTGGTTGTTTTTTGTTTTGTTTTGTTTTGTTTTTGCCTTTCCCAGAGCCAATGTACAATAGGTGCTCAATAAATGCTAGTTGACTTGACCTGACAAGTGCTATACTCGGCCACAAAAAAAAAAAAGTCATCAGTCCAGAATGACAAGAGATTCCATGGCAGATAACTTTATAGCTTTAGTGAATTAATTTCAGGAAGGTAGGTAGACCTTACATCAAAAGAAGTAATTACTCTTGCCAGACAAGATTCAAATGATTTTAAGAGTCTAATGTTAGACAGTAAAGATAAGAGTTCTAGATCAGATGGGAGAGCAAGTAGTTTGCAGTCAAGCGACCCAACTTCTGCTTCATCTGTCTTCTCTTACGCATCAGTCTATGCAATTGATCTTGCCTCCACTAAACTCTCATGGTAGAGTGGAAGTCCATGGTATGGTGCTCAGATGAGGAGCCAGAAGAACCTTTTTCATATGCTAGCTTTAGATGAAACTTACTTTGATTGAAAACCAATAAATACATATGTCTCTCTCTAAAGCAGAATGGCAGACACACTCTCACTTGGTGTTATCAAACATTTCAAGTAATCAGTAAAATGAACAAGTAATCTTTATCCCTACTCACAAGTTAACATTCTAATGGGTCAGATAAGTACATATAAAAATACATACAGCATAATTATGAAGTTAATAAATACATATATATGTGGAAGTATTATATATAGAGAGAAGTATATATAGAGAGAGAAAGTAGTAAAATACAAGGGAGTTTGGGAGGGAGGGCAGTATCACTTGGGAGGATCAGGAAAGGTTTCAGACACAGGGGGTATCTGAGATGCCTCTTCAAGGAAGAGAGGGACTCCCTGTGGTGGAAGTAAGGAAGAAAAGTATTCCAGGCATGGGGGAGGGCCAGAGCAACAGTAAATATGGGAGATGGAATGATATGAATGGAGAACAGGGAAAAGGACAGTTTGGCTAGATCACAAGAGTGCAAGAAAGGGAGTAATTGCCAATGAAAGTGGCAAGGTAGGTTGGGGCCAGGTTGTGCAGGGGCTTTAAAAGCTAAACAGAGGGGGAAAGCTAGGTGGTGCAGTAGATAGAGCACCAGCCCTGGAGTCAGGAGGATCTGAGTTCAAATCCGATCTCAGACACTTGACACTTACTAGCTGTGTGACCTTGGGCAAGTCACTTAACCCCAATTGCCTCACCCAAAAAAAAAAAAAGCTAAACAGAGGAGTTTATATTTTATTCTAGAGGCAATAGGAAGCCATTGGATTTGGTTGAGTCATGTGGTCAGATCTTCATTGAAGGTAACTTACACTGCTTAATCTCATTTTGTTTAACATTTATCTACATTAATAAAGTTCCTTTCTGTTAAACTCAATACATAACCTAACAAAGCACCAAAGGCAAGAAAGGATCACAGAATCATAGTTCAAGAATTACAAGGGTCCTCAGAGCTCTTCTAGATCAACCTCTTCATTTACAAATGAGAAAATTGAGTATCAAGGAAGTTAAGTGAGGAGCCTAAGGTCATATAAGTGTCAATTATCAGAGGCAGAATTTGAACCCAGGTCCTCTGACTATTCAGCTGAATAAACTTATGTTCAGTTTTTTGGTTTTGGTTTTTGGTTTTTGGTTTTTTTGTGAGACAATTGGGGTTAAGTGACTTGCCCTCTATCCACTGTGCCACCTAGCTGCCCTCAGTTTTAATTCAATGTTTAATGTTAATTCCAAAATTCTTGGTCACCTATCTACACGCAGGCAGCAATAACAGGGACAGCTTATATCAGACTGGAGCTTTGAAGGATAATCAAAGCTATCTAACTCTCTAGTTATTTGTTCTTTTTTGTTTTGTTTTGTTTTTTGTGGGCAATGAGGGTTAAGTGACTTGCCCAGGGTCACACAGATAGTAAGTGTCAAGTGTCTGAGGCCGGATTTGAACTCAGGTCCTCCTGAATCCAGGGCCAGTGCTTTATCCACTGTGTCACCCAGCTGTCCTACTTATTTGTTCTTTATCAGATAGCTCCTTAGATCAGGCACACCCACATATAGACACAAAAATATATTTCAAAGCCAAATATACATGTTTTTAATGTTTGAACTAGTTTCTACCACAATTGAATTCTATTAGTAGTGAAGTGGGAAGACTGAATTGTATGTGCCTACTAAGGAAGCATAATGATATGCAGTGTGACATAGTACATAGATGTCCAGCCATGAAAGACCTAGAATCAAAAATTCTGCCTTTGATACAATGTAACCATAGACAAGTCACTTTTCAGTTCCTTCAGCCAGTGCTCTCAGATTATAAATTTATTTGTTTTACTAATCTGCATCAGCAATGGGAGTTTCTACACTGGTGAGTTTCCTATGGGAATGCAGCTTTAGTTCCCCACTATCTCCCTCATACCCCCTACAAAAGAAATATATAGTGGTATCAGTATTAAAAAACAAAACAAAACACAGAATCCCAAAGTTGGAAGGACCTCAGAAGTCATCTAGTTCAACTCATAACTAAATAAGAATCCTTTCTTATCCAGATTTACTTGAAGCATTTCAGTGAAGGAGATCCTTCTATCTTCTAAGGCAGATCATTCAGTTCTGAATCCTCCTACATGTGTTATCATATCGTCCATTATCTCCCCCTCCAATCCACGAGGAAAGCATGAGAAATTTTATCTCATACAAAAAAAAAAAGCTTTTAGTCTGTCATGAACACTTTTCTTAATGAAGCTACATACCTGTTAATAGTATCTAATAGTGGTGTTACTATTCCCCTTTCCTTTTCCCTCATAAACTGTCACTTTAATAATATTCTATAATTTATTTTGGAGGAAATAAAGTCGAGTCTATAGTCTGAAAACTCCAACCTCTTCCTTTTTCGCTTAAAATTGGTACAACTGGGGGTAGCTAGGTGGCACAGTGAACAGAGCACCAGCCCTGGATTCAGGAGGACCTGAGTTCAAATGCAGCCTCAGACACTTGACACTTAGTAGTTGTGTGACCTTGGGGGGCAAGTCACTTAATCCTCATTGTCCTGCAAAAAAAAAAGGGGTACAACCATTGTTCTCAATCTAGCCACACGAGTCCCAATCTTCACAATTTTTCAAAGTTAGCTTAAATGCTTAGCAAGTACATCTACCAAATTCTTGGAGTACAATAGGATATACTTCATACAAGCCTAATAAAACTCAGAGTACAGCATTTCAATTCCTCCATTAACTATCTCAGGGTTATTTTTCTAATTCAAAGATTGTTCTCCTTGTTAAAACAAAAACAAGTTTTGTCTTTACTTCCTTTATCACATATTTGTTTTTTAAAAAATTAAAGCACTTAGTGCCTGGCACATAATACAGTATATATAAATTCTTATTTTCTTCCCCTTCCCATTCTTCATCTTCATATCTATTATCCTATGCCTTCTTTGATCTCTCTCTTGCTCTTTTTTTGGGGTGTTGGGGAGGGGGCAATGAGGGTTAAGTGACTTGCCCAGGGTCACACAGCTAGTAAGTGTCAAGTGTCTGAGGCCAGATTATCCAGGACCCGTGCTTTATTCACTGCGCCACCTAGCTGCCCCCCATCATTTTTATTTCAATGAGTTCTTCCTACTATGTGATTCCACACAGGAAATGCTTAATAAGTGGATTATTGATTGATCTATTATTTTTTTACTAAAATCTAGTCCAAGTCAGCAGTTTTTCCCCTTTACTTCCTCCATTTTTTGAAGAATGAAATTATAATTTAGGTCAGTCAAACATATATTAATCTCCTATTGCTACTATGTCATGCCTCTACGCCTAGTTTGTGACCAGTTACAGCATCTATTTCCTTCTTCTAGACCAGTGGTCTAAAGTAAATTCCTATCACAGCATCTCTCCCTCCATTTTTTTTTCTTCATTTAAAATGTATTTTATTTCATTAAATATTTTCAAATTATATTATTTTTAACATTTTTTTTAAAATGTTACGGTCTAAATTCTCTCCCTCCCTCCCAATCCTTCCCTAGCCCTTGAGAAGGCAAGCAATATGATATTAATTATACATATAAAGTCATGATAAACATTAACCATATTGCAAAAGAAAAAACACACCCAGAAAAACAGGACAAAATAAAGTTAAAAATATATGCTCTAATTTGCACACATTGTTTATCAGTTCCCTTTCTCTGAAATTGGATAGCATTTTTCATCATGGATCCTTTGGAATTTTCTTGGATTATTGTCTTGATCAGAGTAGCTAAGTCTTTTACAGTTGATCCTTGTTACAATATTGCTGTTACTATGTACAATGGTCTCTTGATTCTGCTCACTTCATTTTGCCTCAGTTCATGTTAAGAATTCCCAGGTTTGGGGACAGCTAGGTGGCACCGGCCCTGGAATCAAGAGGACCTGAGTTCAAATCCAGCCTCAGACACTTGACACTTACTAGCTGTGTGACCCTGGGCAAGTCACTTAACCCCAATTGCCTCACCAAAAAAAAAAAAAAAATTCCCAGGTTTTTCTGAAACCATCCTGCTAGTCATTTCTCAGCATAATAGTATTCCATTACAATCATATACCACAACTTGTTCAGCCATTCTCCAATTGATGAACATCCCCTCAACTTCCAATTTTCAGCTGCCACAAAAAGAGCAACCATAAATATTTTTGTGCATATAGAACTTTTTCCCTTTTTTTTTTAAATCTCTTTTGGATATAGACCTAGTAGTATGGTATTGGGTCTGAGAGTAAGTATAGTTTTCTAGCCTTTTAGACAGTTGCAAATTGTTCCTCAGAACAGTTGAATCACTTCAATACTCCACCAATGGTGCATTAGTGTCCCTATTTTTCCACATCCCCTCCAGCATTTGTTATTTTCCTTTTATGTCACTGCAAACCAATCTGATAGGTGTGAGATGGTATCTCCTAGTTGTTTGAATTTGCATATCTCTAATCAATAGTGATTTAGAGCATTGTTTGTTTGTTTGTGAGGCAATTGGGGTTAAGTGACTTGCCCAGGGTCACACAGCTAGTAAGCCCCAAGCTTCTGAGGCTGAATTTTAACTCAGGTACTCCTGACTCCAGGGCTGGTGCTCTATCCTCTGCGCCACCTAGCTACCCCTAGAGCATTTTTTTCATGTGACTATTGATAGCTTTAATTTCTTGGAAAACTGCCTGTTCATATCCTTTGACCATTGGTCAATTGGGAAGTGGCTCTTATTTTTACAGAGTTAGCTCAGTTTCCAATGATTTGAGAAATGAGGCCTTTATCAGAGAAATTTACTGTAAAAAAATTTCCCCCAGTTTTCTTCTTTCCATCTAATTTTGACTGTATTAGTTTTGTTTGTGCAAATACTTTTTTAATTTCATGTAATCTGAATTATGGATTTTACTTCCTGTGATCATCTATATCTCTTGTTTGGTGATAAACTCTTCCAAAGATCTTACAGGCAAATTTTTCCATGCTCCCTTAATTTACTTATGATATTACCCTTTATATCCAAATCATTTATCCATTTTGACCCTCCATTTATTTTTTTAAATAAAAGTATTTTATTATTTTCCAGTTACATGTAGACATAGTTTTCAGCATTTGTTTATATAAGATCTCCAATTTCAAATTTTTCTCCCTCCCTCCCCTACCCCCTTCTCTAGACAGCAGGCAATCCAATATAGGTTTTATACACACACACACACACACACACACACACACACACACACATATACATATACACATACATATATATATATATATACACGCACACATATATGCACACACATATATATATACATATATATACACATACACAGCAACATTAAACATATTTCTGCATCATTCATGCTATAAAAGAAGAATCAGAACAAAAATGAAAAACTTCAAAAAGAAAAACAACAGCACCAAAAACAAAAGAAATAGTATGGTTCAATCAGCATCCATATTCCACAGTTCTTTTTTTTTTTCTTCTGGATTTGAAGAGCCTTTTCCATCATGAGTCCCCTGAAACTTTCTTGTACCATTATATTGGTGAGAAGAATCCAGTCTGTCACAGTTGATCAACACATAATGTTGATGATATTGTGTATAATGTTCCTCTGGTTCTGCTCATCTCACTCATCATCAGTTCATGCAAGTCCTTCCAGGTTTCTTTGAATTCCTCTTGCTCATCGTTTCTTATAGCACAATAGAATTTCATTACATTCATATACCACAACTTGTTCAGCCATTCCTCAACTGATGAGCAACCCCTCAACTTCCAATTCCTTGCCACCACGTAAAGAGCAGCTATAAATATTTTTGAACATATGGCTTCTTTTCCCTTTTCTATGATCTCCTTGGGAAAAAGACCCAAAAGTGGTATTGCTGGGTCAAAGGGTATCCACCGCTTTATAGCCCTTTGGGCATAATTCCAAATTGCTCTCCAGAATGGTTGGATCAGTTCACAGCTCCACCAACAATGGATTAGTGTTCCAATTTTTCCACAGTTTCTCCAACATTTATTATTTTCCTTTTTTGTCATTTTAGCCAGTCTGATAGGTGTCAGGTGGTACCTCAGAGTTGTTTTAATTTGCATCTCTCTAATCAATAGTGATTTAGAGCATTTTTTCATATGGGAATAGATAACTTGGATTTCTTCATCAGAAAACTGCCTGTTCATATCCTTTGACCATTTCTCAATTGGGGTATGACTTGGATTCTTATAAATTTGATTAAGTTCCTTATATATTTTAGAAATGAGGCCTTTATCAGAAGTACTGGACATAAAAATTGTTTCCCAGCTTTCTGCATCCCTTCTAATTTTGGATGCATTGCTTCTGTTTGTACAAAAATTTTTTAATTTAATGTAATCAAAATCATCCATTTTGCATTTCATAATATTCTCTATCTCTTGTTTGGTCATAAACTGTTCTCCTTTCCAAAGATCTGAAATGTAAACTATTCCTTCTTCTCCTAATTTACCTATGGTATCACCTCTTATGTCTAAATCATGTACCCATTTTGACCTTATTTTAGTATAAGGTGTAAGATGTTGGTCTATGCCTAATTTCTGCCATACTATCTTCCAGTTTTCTCAGCAGTTTTTGTCAAATACTGAATTCCTATCCCAGAAGCTGGAGTTTTGGGGTTTATCAAATAGTACATTACTAATATCATTTACTACTGTGTCTCCAGTGCCTCCATTTATTTTTAATCAGATATTTCCTACCACGCTTTATTTTTCTAGTCCATGAATCTCAACATCTGTATTTTCTAGATATGCAATGCTACTTGACTTTGCCTTTTAATTAATCTATATCCTTCCTCCCACAGTTTATTGAATAGAATATGCCTTACTATCCCAAATCTCAGTGATAATACTATGAGTTTGAATTTACCTTCTTGTGTAAGTCTTTATTTTGTCTTTTTTGTTACACATATACTTTTATATGTAGACATCAGAGACTGGGTTTCATTATTATTTTTCTTCATGAATATTATCTCCTTTATATTGTTGGTCTTTTTCAATATTATTTTCATATGTGAAACTCTCTGTAGTTTCTGGCTTGGTGGATATATGTGAGCAATTGTTTATCTTCCCCTCTTTTTCAATCTAATGTCTTCTTCTTCTTCTTTTTAAAGTGAGGCAATTGGGGTTAAGTGACTTGCCCAGGGTCACACAGCCAGTAAGTGTTAAGTGTCTGAGGCCGGATTTAAACTCAGGATTTGACTCCAGGGCCAGTGCTCTATCCACTGTGCCACCTAGCTGCCCCCTAATCTAATGTCTTCTTCTTTTGTTTTTTTGTTTTTGCCAGGCAGTGGGGGTTAAGTGACTTGCCCAAGGTCACACAACTAGTAAGTGTCAAGTGTCTGAGGCCGGATTTGAACTCAGGAACTCCTGAATCCAGGGCCGGTGCTCTATCTACTGCGCCACCTAGCCGCCCCTAATGTCTTCTTAATATTAAATGTTATTAAATGTTTAGGCAAATATATTTTGCCTAATTATAGATAACTCTCATTCTATCTCTGAAATGTATTCCATCTCTGACCAAGAGCATATATTGTATATCTTAAACCAAGGTCCTAGAATCCAAATACCATTGTCAAACATCATTTTTAAATTATATTTTATTTTAATTATCATTTAAAGAATGCCCCCAAAAGAATATTTCCATATACAAAGTAGAGCAGGGGGGGGAAAGTGTTTCATGATTCATGAAAACACAAATCTCTATTATATTCAGATTGGTTTTTCAAAGCAAACAATGAATTCAACATGTTACTTTTTTTTGCGGGGCAATGAGGGTTAAGTGACTTGCCCAGGGTCCCACAGCTAGTGTTAAGTGTTTAAGGCTGGATTTGAACTGAGGTCCTCCTGAATCCAGGGCTGGTACTTTATCCACTGTGCCACCTAGCTGCCCCCAACATGTTACTTTTAAAAGCCAGTCCTATATTTCTGTATTTCCTTCAGAATTTCCATCTCTTATGTGAATTTTTAAAAATGATTCATTGATCTTGCACTCGAGCTCATGCTCTCTTGACAACCCTGTCACTATTTCCTTTTACTGCACCTCCCAATTAAAAAACACAACCCAAGGGGGTGGCTAGGTTGTGCAGTGGATAGAGCACCGGCCCTGGATTCAGGAGTACCTGTGTTCAAATTCGGCCTCAGACACTTGACACTTACTAGCTGTGTGGCCCTGGGCAAGTCACTTAGCCCCCACTGACCCACAAAAAAACAAAAAAACCCCACACAACCCTATCAACAAAGTATAGTTAAGCAAATCAAATCCACACATTTACTATATCAAAAAAACGTATGTCTAATTTTGTACCTTGAGTCAATACCCCTTATCAGGAGTTGACTGGTCCTCTGAAGTCATGATTGATTATACAATTGAATCTTTCCAATTTGTTTTTTCTTTACAATGTTGCTAATTGCATGAATTGTTCTCTTGATACTGATCCTTTTACTCTACAAATTCATACAAGTTTTCCTAGGACTCTGATGTCAAACCTTTCATCTTTTCTTATGACATAATCATATTCTGTTATATTTATACACCATAATTTGTTCAGCTATTCTCCAATTGGGAACTCCAGACCCAATCTTCATGTTTCAGAAATCTGTCTTTTACTTCTTCCTTACCTTCAATTGTAAACAGTGATAAAGATGCCACCTTAAGGTCTCTAGTTTCTTTTTCAAGGGTTCCTCATCCTTAAAAGTACTTTCCTGGGGGCGGCTAGGTGGCGCAGTGGATAAAGCACCGGCCCTGGATTCAGAAGGACCTGAGTTCAAATCCAGATTCAGACCCTTGACACTTAACTAGCTGTGTAACCCTGGGCAAGTCAATTAACCCTCATTGCCCCGCCCCCCCAAAAAAAAGTACATAGGGAAGTGGGTAGCAGTAATTAGGTTAAGTAAATCTCAGGAAACTCTCCATGGAATCCCTGAGTCATGCCAAGGGAAGACTTCATATTATTTATTTATTATGACCACCTCAGCACCCCTGAGAGAAGGTCAGGAAGGAGGTTAAGGCTGAACAAATAGAGCTGAGAATCATCCATCTGCCTAAAGATAATAATTGAGAGACCCTGAGACCATCAAGCAAAATAATATAGAAGGAAGAGAGAAAAGGGCCCAGGAGAGAGCCTTAAGGACACCCACTGTTGGTGGTGAAAAAAAATCGATAAAGATTCCCTCCAAGGATACTGAGAAGGAATAATCAGACAGGTGGGAGGAAAATCAGGAAAGAGCAAAGTCACTAAAACCAAGAAAATACTGGATACCAAATTCCACCTTATTAGATCCAACACATATACAACCACTTACTTCTCTTTTAAGGAAGAAACTAAAATCCTACAGATGCTTTCACCATTTTTCTTGCTATTTGAGACATAACTAGTTAGTCACAGCTGGGTATTGTTTCACGCTAAATTGGGTAATGGCTGCAGGTATTTAAATATATCATGTGGAACAGTAGGGAAGCCTCACACTCTGAGCTTGTACCTGATCAGCAAGGTGATCACTTGTTCCTTGGCAGAATGACAAGTGTCAGTGTCACAGTGATCTGATTCTACAATATAAAACAGCTGCCTACATGTCCTCAGTGAGTTTGTTGAAGCCTGTCCTTCAAACAGATTTTTTTTAGAAATCTACAGTTATGACTTACATAGACACAATCTATGATACCAAAATACACCTGCTCTCCAAAGCTGCTTAAGATACCTCCATCAAAGTTATAGAGAGCACAATAAAACTGACAGTTTTTGAGTCTTGATTGGATTCTGAGCAGGAAGGGAAGGATCCTTTAAAAATAAGACTAATGCAGATATATGTTTAATGTGATTGTCCATAAATAACCTATATCAGATTGCTTTCTGTATTGGGGAGGGAGGGAGAAAAATCTGGAACTCAAAATCTTATAAAACAAATGTTGAAAACTATCTTTACATGTAACTGGAAAAAAATAAAATACTTTTAAGATTAAAATAATAAGACTTAAAATTCCAATACACATAGTGAATAATAAACATGCCATAAACAAAACATCTTTTAGAAGGAAAAAAAAGATGCTTGTTTGGGACTATAGCTATGGAACAATAACATCAAGACATGATTCGGTAAAAAAAAACTAATTGTCTGGCATGTTACAGACAAGTCAAACAGCTGATTAACTGAAATGTTTGTTCTCTTTTTAGTGGGTACCTGTCATATTGTGCAGGCAGTCACACACAAATTCATAGATTAGTTCAGGACAACTATAGATTTATTTGCCACAAAATATGGAGCCTCTGAGGATAAAGTATTAAGAAACATTGAAAGCAAAAAACAAAACATTTAAAAAACTTTTAAAATTATTATTTAAATGGAAACTTCTCAAAATAAAGATTCTTTTTTTTCCCTCTTCTCTCCAGTGGGCTTCTATTCTTTTCTCAAAACAAAGGCTGTGTTCTCTCTTCATTCTCCCAGAATTTTGCAAAAAATAGTGTGATTAATATTAGACAGAATTTAGTTCTATGCTTCTAAATGTAATTTTTATTTTCCTGTAGTAGGCAAAACAACAGAAAAGAAGGTGTTAGAATTCTGTATAAAAACATATAATCTGGGGCCACTAGGTGGCACAGTGGATAAAGCACCCACCCTGGATTCAGGAGGCCCTGAGTTCAAATCCGGCCTCAGACACTTGACACTTACTAGCTGTGTGACCCCAGGCAAGTCACTTAACCCTCATTGCCCCACCCAAAAATAACATATGATCCAATTTTCCTATCCAGATGCTCACAGAATTCTTTGAATTTTAGTGCTATCAAATTCCAAAATGGGGAATAAGATTGATATTTTTTGTAATTTTACCTTTAATTTTAATTTGAAGGGAAAAGCAAATTAGCTGTCCATTTGACTATTTGTAAACTCTAACAAAAAAATTTATCAGAGTAGTTGTTGTAAACCAGAGCTGTAATGAACATGAGCATCAATATGACCTTAAGTCTATTTTTTAAAATGCTAATGGTTTAGGTTCTCAATTCAGAAGGATAAAGAAAGCTTTTATTTACCAAGAACTGCAATTAGTTCTAGGAATACAAACCAAGATAGTCCCTGCCCTCAAGGAGTTTACACTCTATCTGGGAAGTCCCTGGAATAGCTAGTGGAATAGGGGAATTGATAGACCTTCCCCATTGAAAAGGCAATAAGTTGATTTAATTACAGTTCTCTAAGTAAGTGGAGGGGCAAGTAGTGGCACAGTGGATATGGTTCTGGGTCTGGACTTAGGAGGGATTGAGTTCAAATTCAACCTTTTACTAGCTGTGTAACCCTGGATAAGCCATTTAACCCTGTTTGCCTCAGCTTCTTCCTCTGTAAAATGAACTAGAGAAAGAAATGGCAAAATACTCCAGTATCTTTGCCAAGAAAACCCCAAATGGGGTCATGAAGAATCAGATATAACTAAACAACATGAAGTATAAGTGATCTAGGAAGAGGTGAGAATTAGAATAGGAATTGGAATAGGAAAAGGAGCATCAAGGCAGAAAACAACTGAGATGAAAAATCATGTTGCCAGGGAGTCTGAAGCTAGTTTATCCTGAAGACATAATCTTGTCTTTTAGGATAAAATGAAAGTTTTTAAGCAAGATGACATTTAAAACTTTCAGTTCTGGCTCTCACATATCTTGCAAAACTAATTCTGTATTGCTTTCCTCAATCAAACTAGCTTTATAGCTGGTCTCCATACACATCTGTGTGTCCATTAGACTGTAAGTTCATTTCAAGAAAGGATTGTTTGATTTGTATTTATCTCCAGAGCACCTAGTACAATGCTCTTACTACTTGTTCATTGATTAATTGACCTCTCACCTCCCTGCCTCTGCAAAAGTGGTCCTTCTACCTGGAGTACTTTCCCTCCTCACTTGGGCTTCTGAGAATCCCTTTCCGTTTCCTCCAAAGCAAAGCCCGGCTCAAGTACCATTTCTTATAGGAGGCCTTTCCAGATGCTGCCCTTCCCCGGCTGTTAGAAATCTCACCTTCTAGAAATGGTTGGTTCTATGTAACCCTCGGTCGTTAGGTTATATTCCTATTTGATGGGGCAGATTTTAAAATGTTCCATTTTCATAGAATTCTCTCCTTTGATGTGTAATTATGAAATCTCCCAGGCTATTTCACCATCTCCTTTTTCTCTCCTCTCCTTCTCTAGAAAGATCCTCAAAACTCTTGCTATGCAGGAAGAAACTTGGCCCTGTAGTCCTAATCTGGCTTTAGTCCCCCTCTCTTTCCAAACTCAAAAGAAATACAGCTTCCAAGGGTCTTTGAGAGGCTCTTATGTATAACTTTGCTTATCCTTACTATTTATTTTCTTTCGTGAATATTACAACTTCCCCAGAGATGGCAGGGCCTGGGGTTGGGTGTTGGGGTTTGTTTTTTTTTGTCTGATTTAATTTGATTTTCGCTGTAACCCCAGTACATTGTCTTGAGCATAGTAGGTACTTAATAAATGTTTGTGGAATTAAATTGAACTCACCTTTTTCAAGTTTTCCCAAAAATTGTCAAGTGAAATTTTTTTTCCAAGAATATTGACACTAACAAAAGAAAATAGATAAATCAGTGTTAAAAGAATCTCAAGGTATGTGTTACCCCTTGAACAGAATTGTGGTTGCGTTTGTCTCTTCTCCTACAACAAATGTATTCCCTATTTGTATCTTTTTAAAAGTCTGAATCTCGAGAAATGCTTTTTCTTTAAATTTCTTTTAAGTTGCAGAAAGGAAAGCATAGGTTTGGCACATATCTTAGTGCTCCCCCTTCTGTCCTTTCTGTTTCAAGCATTGCTATTTCATTATCAGTTTCAAAGGTAGAATTGGAATTTTTCTCAAATGCTTTTGAATATCAGTTTACTTTCGGATAGTTATCCATGACTAGGTCATAACCCAATTTCTGTCCTTCTTGCAGACTTGAATCTCAAATGACAGCTGATATTCAAACTATTCTGCAGTTACTGCAGAGGCAAACTCCCGTGGTCCCACCTGCTTATAGTATGGTAACAACAGGGGCAGAATATCAAAGACCAACTCTCAAAGTAATGAAAACTCATCAGCCTGTAGCATCTATTAAAACTGACAGAAGCTTCAGCCCTTCTTCACAAGTAAGTACAGATACAACTTAATTCTAAATTGTTTGGAAACAATTAGTGTTTTCTAAAAGCTCTTTTGGAAGACTAAATTATTGAGGTTCTAGGAAGACAAGTTCCTAGGGAATCAAGGTTATTTGCCTTCAGTTGAGTTGTGTTAGAGGAGAGGATGTACAGCTGCTGAAGTGACTTCACCATAACTATCGCCAAGGTAGAATGGATAAGATCACATTGCCTTCTTCTCCCCTCCATGTCTTAACAACTTTTAAACTGATTTCACCTGCACACAAATGGGAGGAGAAGAGAGATGAGTTATACACTGTTATATGTATAACTATATACGTTATATATGTAGTCCTGATCTCTCTCCTAAACTCTAACATTTCTAACTGCATGTCCCTAAGGGCATCTCAAATTCAACGTGTCAAAAATGGAAATCATTATCTTCCTCCCAAAACCTGCCCTTTTTCTAAGTTTTCCTACTTCGGTTAAGGAGGCCTCCATCTCCCCAGTCATCCAATTTCATTTTCATGGTGCCATCCTCAATCCTCCCCCTCTGATTCACCCTCCATATACAATCAACTGCCGAATTTTATATATTCTGCTTCTACAACCTATCTCCTTACAACGACCCCTAGGATATTGCAACCCCCTCCTAACTGGATTCATGACACTCACCACTCTCCATTCTGTCTTCAACAGAGCTGCCCAAATAATCTTCCTAAAGCATAAACCTGACCATGCCTTTGACCTTTGTCAATAATTTTCAATGGCTCCCTGCTGCCCAAAGAATAAAATGTCAACTTCTCAGCTTGGCCCTTCATAGTCAGACTTCTGCCTACTTTTCCAGGGTTACTTCACATTACTCCCCTCAGATACTCGGTTTTCTACGCCCCCAAATTTAGCATTTCACTCCTACTTCCACAATTTGCATAACCTCTCTTCAGTGCCTAGAATGCATTCCCTTCTAGCCTCCACAGCTTAGAATTTTTAGCTCCCTCAAGGTTCAGGTCATGGGTAATTTCCTACAGGAAGTCTTTCCTGGACTCCCTGGTTGTAAATGTCCTTTCCCACCTCAAATCATCGTGTACATATTTATTTATATTTTGTCTCCCCCGCCACCACCACTCCCAAGAGAATATCAATTCCCTGTTGACAAGGGTTGCTTCATTTTGTGAACCAGCCTAAGTATATAACACTTAAGTGTTAAATGAATTGGTTGTATTGTACTGGATTCATTTTTAAACACTACAGACAAAATTGATAATTGAAGTACAGCTAGTAAAATATTAAGAGCTATCTTGGAAAAAATTTCAGCAAAAATTGTGGGAAGGCTCGTGCCATGTACTGCTCAGAACAACTATGTTTACAGCATGTGGTGATGTGCTTAGAAGAAAATAATGCAAACCTTCTAAAATATGAAAGGAGAAAGTAATCTTTGTAGCTAGACTTAATAGCTAAAAAACATGATTCAGTCGACCTTTCCAGAGAATCATAGTCCTTTTAATTCTAACTTATAAATTCTGCTCCCTCCTGTCTTTTGCCCTCATTCATAGCTACTAAAATACTCAGCTCTTCCAAACTCAGTTTTTCCTTGAATTTAAAATTCAAATGTGTGGGGGGGGGCGGAAATATTTTTTAAAAGACTGGTTTCTAGTTTAATTTCCCATGCTCAGAATTCCTCAAATTCTGGAGCTTTGTAAATTACATGGAAACCTACTGGTGGCAGGTTTTGGATCTCTACTCCCAATCTTTCTCTTGCATTAACTTTTTTGGGAGGGAAGGAGCTGCAAGACCATACCTCTAAAGAAATGTAGATAGATTTGGAATGAAAACATTTTAACATATTTAAATATTATGAATGATTTGAAAAGTAATGGATGGTATTATATTTGGGGCAGTTCTCTAAGGGATTTGTAAAATTGCCTTGTTTTCTCTTCTTCCCATCAGTGTCCTGAATTCCTAGATCTTGAAAAATCTAAACTTAAATCCAAAGAATCGCTCTCCAGTGGGGTGCACCTGAACACAGCCTCAGAAGACAACTTGACTTCACTTTTAGAGCAAGAACCTGATCACTCTTTAGAGCTCCATCCACAGCACAGTAAAACTTACCTTCATCCCATTAGGCATCATCCTTCTTTACCAGATTCTTCCCTAAGCACTGTAGGAATCTTGGGTCTTCATAGGCATGTTTCTGATCCTGGTCTTCCTGGGAAATAATGATTATTATTTTTTTTACTATTTACTTCATATAAAATTTAAGTGCTTTTAATGGCTGTTTTCCTTTTTTTTTTTTTTTTGTATTTAAATCCTCTATACTTGACTCAGGGGCTAACAAGTTACCATTATATGCAAAAGTACTGTATATTTTCCTAAATTAAAGCTTGTAAGGTAAAGTTGAGCAGTTAGATGTAAATATACTTAAGAACTATGTTCCAAATGTTAAAACTGCCAGCATCTCAAGGCACCTTATATTTTTTTTTATTTTTTTTAACACCTGCATGTTAGGAACTCCAACTCATGTTGCATGGACAATATCATTTACTGCTTTCACTAAAACAGTACTTTGTTGTAAAATGCCTTCCAAGTAAATAAGAGGCCAGAGGATGATCTAGTTCATGGACATGACTCAGAATATATTAAATTAGCTCATCTGAAGTTCAAAGGAGAACAAAAAAAAATTGTCCATTTTGAAAAGTTGTCATCATCTTTCTGTATGGAGCATTTTATACTCAATGACACTTAAGGGATTATAAAATCACTAACAGGAGGAAATAACCTCTTCCAAGTAAGTGTAGCTGTTTTAAAAAAGATTGAACTTGGGGCAACTAGGTGGCACAGTGGATAGAGCACCGGCCCTGGAGTCAGGAGTACCTGAGTTCAAATCCGCCTCAGACACTTAACACTTACTAGCTGTGTGACCCTGGGCAAGTCACTTAACCCCAATTGCCTCACTAAAAAAAAAAAAAAAAAAAAATTGAACTCCTTGAGTTAGACTATCACCAATTGCATTCATAAAACACATTAATTCAGTAATTTCCACTGGCATGTTTGACTACAAAAGGACACATTTTTCTTTAATTTTTCTTTTCTTGACCCTTCTCAAAACTTATAAAACTTGGCTGACACACAGAATCACACAGTTCTTTCTTGTTATTCAACCTTAGGACATGTTGAACTACATTTATTTTCATGTCACTGTTCCTTTCAAAGTCTTTGCCATTTCAAAGTCTTAGCCATTTTAACCCTCACCTCCAAATCACTCCAAAATATTCCACTTTTATTTTTTGTGCTATATAGGCTAAAGAATATGTACATTATTTGACTAAAATACCATAGTAAAACCTCAGTTAAGTAGAATGTTTACAGTATGGGGTATTCTGATTGATATAATATGTTGGTTGAAAAAGAATTAAATTCAGATCCAGTTTGAACCTAGGATTTTTGGAGCAGAAAGGTTAGAGATTACCTAATCAAATGTCACTTTGTGATTTGGTTTCAACCTGTTGATTGCTTTCTAAAATGTATTAATACATTTTCCTGCCTTAAGTTAAATATAATGAAAGCAATTTCATTGATGATACAGATCTCACATAACATCAAGGTCATTATTCTGAATATAATTTGTCATTGTAGAGAACTATAAAAGATAAGAGATTAGACAAAATGTTTATTGGTTTCATGATGCAATAACATACCCTGGACAATATTTTTAGTATATCAATAAGATGAAGGTCTATTTTCTTGAGTCTGTCCCAAAAAGAGAGGGCAGAAAACTATTCCAATTTAGTGGAGGGTTCTGAGTTGAGTTCCACTTAACTGAGGTTTTCTTCCATTTAAAAATTCACCCTACAGGGGGCAGCTAGGTGGTGCAGTGGATAAAGCACTGACCTTCGATTCAGCAGGACCTGAGTTCAAATCCTGCCTCAGATACTTGACACTAGCTGTGAGACCCTGGGCAAGTCACTTAACCATCACTGCCCTGCCCCACAAAAATACACCCTACATCAATTTTTTGAATGCTAGTGGAGATGTACCCATAATGAGTGATTTCTAGGCAAGGTGTGGAGTGGAGTGGTTCTTTTCAATTTTCTTTAACAATTTTTAAAAACCCATGTTGTCATTCATCAAAAGAGAGATTACAAGTGTGCTAGGATACTGGGTATTACAAAATTGATCATCTTTCTAAGATATACATGTAATGTTATTTATCTTTGTGTACAAAACTAACTACCTGTAAATCCAAGAGGTGATTTCTAAAGCTGCAAATTCTTCAGACATTGTACATGACCAGCACTTTGTGACTATCTTAGCTTATTTCTTATATATTTGACTGATTCACACATTGTAGGGCAAGTAACACTATTCTGCTACCTACATTTTACAACATATACGGATAATTTGATAATCTTCTAAATTTTACTTGGCCAGTGGAAAATGAAGAGATAGTGATTATATTCTGTCACTCTGCTTACTTTGTGAAAAGCAGAGAAGCACAAATTATTAGGACTGGTTTACACAATGCCAAAATTTCTTTTAAATTCACACCAGCTTTTTGTTGTGTAGACAACCTTCACAATAGGCATTTTGTTGTTAAATCTTCAGCTAAAATGACTTGGCAAAAACATGCCAATCCTTGGTTTAAGAAGCCTTAGATTGCTGTACCAAAAAGTTTTCCTTGCCAGATAAGACAACTAACTTAAACACAGTAGTTTGATTCTGGAATGCTCTATTATGTTTATTGTGAAGATAAGCACAAAACCTGGCCTTCCACAAAGACACCCATTTTTCAATATAATTGAAGAATGGCATGATTGTAAAGATTGTGAAAGAATTTTACCATATTTAAATTAATTTTTGCATAAAAATAACTTTCTGCTTTAATTCCTTTGAATTATAGCTTATTGTTTAAAAACATTATAGCATCTTAGATTTAGAAAGGGAACTTAAAATCCTTCTGACACTGTAATAAAAATAGGATGGAGTAACTTATGATTTGATTATTCAGATGGAAAACAACTGAATATTAGTAACATCTCCCACCAATTGATATATCACAATTATCTAGCACTTAATTGGGCATTTGAAGCAGCCCAAAGAATGTTGAATGAGTGAAATACTCAGGTCTTTTTTTCTTAAAATCATGTTTTCAATTTCCTTTTGACTTAAAAAAAAATGTTGACCAAAAGGTGAATCTGACATTCTGTCCTAGGCTACTGACTCTGCAAAGTCCAGCATATTGTCAGTAATAGCCTCATGGTATTTTCTTTAAGAATCTTTATCTACACCTGGGTCCTTAAGAATCCTTTAGACTTTCTTATAACATTAGAAATGTTACTTGGTGCCTGACCCAACTAAGTTCCTATCTAAATATATCCTCAATTCATTTAGATCCATTTTTCTGCTGTTATCATCAGATGGGCAGATGGCCTAAACACTTAGATATAACACTTCATCTTACTAGTGGATTGCCATGCTACCTATCCTTATCTAACCTCCTCTGATGTGTTCTACAGTTTAGTTATTAAATTAAGAACCTAGGATGAAGAAACACCTGTTATAATTGTTCTTACAGGATTTTACAATTAATACATGGTCACCCAACAGACACTAGGGCCTGCTTTCTATTTTTTAAAATATGCACTGGTGTAAACTCATCAAGGCTACTAGCAAAAAAAAAATGGAAATTTTTCCTTCATATTAGAGGACGTCATTTTTGTACATCTTTAGACTAATATTTGATTTTCTGTATGCAAGAATTATCTGTTTTGGGGGGATCTCCTGCCAGAAGCTATCTTTTAGCTGTACAAATATAGGTTGTGGCTCTAGTTACTGAGGGAAATTTATTGATAAAAATGACATTTTTAATTTTAAAAAAATTGGAATCTTACCTACAGAGCTAATTTGCTTTAAAAGCAATGATTTTAATCACATTTAAGAGCTTGCACATACTACACTTTATGAACCTGAAAGTGATGGGACTGAATATGAATTGTTTAAGCTGCTTAATTATAGCATATTTAAGCACTAATTGTATCTGTTTGACCAAGGAATGTTCTTAAATTGCATGACCACAATAAAAAAGTAGATGATCAATGAATTTCAAATACTTTTAAAATATAATTTACCATTTTCCCAATGATAAAAATATTAAAATTCTATTAAACCTCCATTTATACATCTATAGTTTTAAAAAAGAACA
The DNA here is from genome assembly GCF_019393635.1 of Dromiciops gliroides. Lineage (NCBI taxonomy): Eukaryota > Metazoa > Chordata > Mammalia > Microbiotheria > Microbiotheriidae > Dromiciops > Dromiciops gliroides. The sequence continues at coordinate 454,298,702 of NC_057863.1, forward strand.
CGCATCATATGCATGCAAATGCTTGAGTCCTACAGAGTAGCATGCTTGTTTTAAAGACCTCTTATAAAAAAGTAACAAGAAAATGGCATAATTGTCCATAATTTTATCAGTCACATGATACAACTAAAGATACTAAACCTATCTTAGACATTTTTCTACTTGAATACAAATCAGGAAAACTGACATGAGTAAAATTAAGTAGTAGTCTCTCATGATGTGACACCATTGCCATTCTATTGTTTCATGGTACCCTGTTGCAATAAGGAAAACAATTTTAAATTATATTACTAACAACTATTTATTGGATTCATAAGTTTGAAGACAATTTCAACACAATTAGATAAAACAACTATGGAATAAAATTTCTTGTTGCATATCTTTGGTGCAATAACTTAAATGATTTCAATATCTTTTCTGCACTTGATTTTAATGACCCATCAGAAAATTGTCTCAAAAAGCTCACCATTGCCAGAATGCATTATTTGTAAAGGCCAACTAATTAAATGGTAAAGCAATGATAATGCTGATTCCTGAGGTCTCTAACAGTCTGACCTCAAAGTATATCTATTACCATAAAATGTTATACTTGAAATGGAACTTAAAAATCATCAAGTCCAGCTTATATTTAGAGACAAGGAAAATGAGGCCCGGATATGTTGATTTGCCTGAGGTCCCACAGCTAGTCAGACAATGAAGCCTAAAACCCAGATTTCCCAATTCATAGGAGTGCTCTTAATAGCAATCCACACTACCAGTTTGGATCCCCACAAATGTAAAAACAAAATGTTCAGGGATATATATATCTAGATAGATATCTAGATATCTAGACATTTTTCCAGGTAGACATTCACTTCTTTCAGTGACTCCAAAGTCTGTCCTATTGACACAAAACATTACCTTAATAGCAAAGTGTCACACTAATATGTAAACTTAATACAAGCTTCCCCCATCCAAATGTCTTAGTATCTTTTCCCTTACAATGAACTTGAATAGTAATGCCAATCCTTTAGTTCTTTTAAAAGATGTCACTTATATTTAAATACTTGAGTAATGAATGGCAGATCAATGTATAAAACAAAGCAATTGGCTATGCTATTTTCACCAGACACAAATATCCATTATACAGTACAAATTTGTTATAGCAAAACACAAGTTTTCAAAAACATAAATTAGGCAACTATTTACATCACAAAAGAGTTCATTTTAAGGGCACTTTTAAAGAGGAAGTTCCCTTAATACAATTAAGTATACTCACTTATACTACCTGATAAGGGATTTGGTTGGAAGGAAGCAGAATTGCAAAGCAAAAATGCTACCAAAGTGCCAGGTGAAAATCAAGCAGCATTGACACATCCATGGAATGCTACACTTTGATTTGTAGACCATTTTCCAGGAATACATGACTGTATACAGCAAGGCATGTTAATTTAAACCTTAGTAGCACGGTAGCTTCTTCAAAAAGTCAAACTTTTAATTGAGTAAGTTACTATAGTAGTAAAGCCTCTGAGATATTTTTGATTTGCACAGTCAAGGGAAAACCACTTTAGTATGGCTGTATGAGATGCTAACATTTAAATCCATAACCCCGAAAAACTGTAACACTCTCTAGATGAAACCCAAGGTTGTAAGCATGGGAACTCTATTCTTTTGTTTACCTTGTGTAAAATGATAACATTTAGTTAAGTTTCAGTTTTAAAGCATTTCTGCCTATGTTTAAATCTGTTTAGTTCTATGTAATTAATGATCTCAGCAACGAGGTATATTTCTATACATGTGAAATGGTGTGGTTGTCATTTCTGTTCACTCTTTCCTGCTAAATTCCTTTAATGAGTCTTTTTGCCATGGATTATCAAAATAATCATAAAAATTTTTTTATTTTACAGTAACACTTCTTAGCTCCTAGTGCACTGTAACAAAAGACATTATTATTTCTAAACATTTGTATCATACCTTTGGGATTTAAGTTAAATATTTTTTTCTCTAAAAAAAAATGTTCAAGAAAGTCCTTAAGAAAAACATTTCAAGAATTTCTAGTTGCAACCATGTAATTCCCTTTGATTTTAATGGAAGGCATAGTATCAAGTGTGTATTTGTGACTAAAATACTAAATATTAGAATTGTAATTGGAAAAAAAGATGTTAGAATGTTTTCTAATGCTGCAATGATACATTTCAAAATACTAAAACATTGAAAAGTGCATTTTGAAAGAAAAGCTTTTTTAATCACTTAAAAGATTTCAACCATATAAGACTAAGGAAAAAAATCTCATTCATTGTACCTTTGTTTATTTAAGTGGTAAATATCCTGGAATGTTTCAAACATAATGAAACAGCTTACCAAAATATACTATACTGTTCCCTTTGTCTTTACTCATACTATGTAGCATGGAATCACAAAGGTGACTTTGAAATAACTGTACAGAAATATTTATTTTTTAGCAAATGTTTTCTTCAAAGATTATGTGATATTGACAGCATAAACCATTTGCACAAATAGTTTTGCAATAACCCTCTGAAAATAACTGTAAATAGAAAAATTGTAAATTGCACTGTAAAAATTATTGCAATTTTTGGTAGCTAAAAAAAGCACACAGGGAGTTAAACTGTAAAAGTTATATTGATAATATAATGTATATAGAGAATTCAAGAATGAGGGAAATAATTTCTGGACTATTTGTATAAGAAAAGCGAATCATTTCAAACTCATAAATGAATATTGTTTAGACGCATCGAAGGTGGTTGTCTGTCTTTAGATAGTTAAGATAGAAACTTTTTGAGGGGCTAATTGTATTTCCAACATTTTTTATTAGGTACAGCACCAGACAGAGGCATGATGGTGCTGATTTATTTTTTTAAAAATCACTTAATTATAAGAACAGTGCTGCATTTTACTGGATCCTATTAGGACACTGATTACTGGGACTGTGTTGGATGCATGGTAAAAACTTTTACTTTTAAAATTAAGGTAATGTCTTTTTTAAAGTGTCTTTCTTATAACCCAAAAGGGACACACTACAATAGTAATTTCCTTCATAAAATCATTTGTCCTTTATGCAAGATTTCCAATCTTTAAACATACAACTTAATTTTAAACTGAAAATTTTATATAACACTGTGTATTCGTTTCTCTTTTCCTTAGTTTGGAAAATGAAAAATACCTTTTTTTCATTCACCTAAATTTCTATGCATTTTTAGTCCCTTCATTAAGGGAAAAAAAGTTGTATTTGCAAGAATTATTTTCTAATATATAACATAAAATCTAATAGTGAAATAGTTGCCCCCTCTATTGAAAATAAAATACAAAGTAAAGCTAAGGAATGTTTTCACTTGGCTTGATATCTCTAACTTTCATTAACAAGAAACTTAAAACTGGCACAAGGAAAACACTCATGCTTTAAATAAATTTTGAAACAAAAGCAAATATAGTAAAGTAGCATGCACTGAGCAAATGTCATCAATGAGAACTCTGTCCAATTAGTAGGTTCTAGAATGCATAGGAGCAGTGCACCAAATTTTAAAACTTCTGTCTTTTGTTATTGGATTACAATTTTAGAATCCCAGATATGGGAAAAATTTAGACCAACATTTAAAGGAGAATGCCAGCTTAGAGTCAATCAATCAAAATTAGCCCATATGGGGGCAGCTAGGTGGCACAGTGGTTAGAGTACTAGCTCTGGATTCAGGAGGACCTGAGTTCAAATCCAGTCTCAGACACCTGACATTTACTAGCTGTGTGACCCTGGGTAAGTCACTTAACCCTCATTGCCCTGCAAAAAAAAATTTTAAAATTAGCCCATATATCAAAGAAAAATGGATTTCTAGTTTTGGGGCATGTTTACTTGCACTGTTTAGTTACTCCTTTGAAATTACAATAACTGTAGCAATGTATATTTTTATAGTTAAGTAGTACTATCTAATTAAACTTCATTTGCTTGTAAAGGCACATGGCTAGCTGTATTTGTATTCACACATTATAGAGCAGACTTTAGAAATCCTGGAATTGTTGGAGGGTAGCATCAGGTCATTCTGTTTGGCACAAATCTCAAAAATATGGCCACTGAAAGGTAACTTCACTACTCAAAAGGTTCCCAAGTTGCCTGTGTTTAATCGCATATCTTAGTGTAATGTGGGAACCATAAAGAAATTTCTCTTGCTACCCAAGTAAATTACATGGCAAATTCACTACCATACCCTGCCCAACTCACTCCCTACTATAGATATGCTAATGAATTTCATTATTCCCAAAATACAATCAAAAGCCAAGTTGTTTTTACCAGACTATGTGAACAGAAGTCACATTCAGCTATGAGTCTTTTCATTATGAAATGAAATGAAATGAAAGGCATTCCCCTATGTCTCCAGGGAAAACAAATAAATGGGCAAAGGTTAGCATAACTGATGGTTTAGAAGTACAGAGCGACATATAAACACAGAAAGGGAGGATGTGAGATTTTGGAGGAAGCTTCCAAAGCTGTTGCAGATCACTACAGCATTATTGAATGCAGTGAAAAATAGTTCAGTAGCTCAATGTGGCAATATGAGCCTACAGCTTTAGGACCATGAAAAAGCATCTATACATTATCTAAAGAATATTAGTCTAGGGGCGGCTAGGTGGCGCAGTGGATAAAGCACCGGCCCTGGATTCAGGAGTGCCTGAGTTCAAATCCAGCCTCAGACACTTGACACTTACTAGCTGTGTGACCCTGGGCAAGTCACTTAACCCCCATTGCCCCACCAAAAAAAAAAAAAAAAAGAATATTAGTCTAAAGCTCTAACTAAAGGGCAGAATAGTCCAAAACACTTCAATACTGTAAGATAGGTTATCCTTTGTTGGTCTAACTCTATACACACACTCAATGAAACCTTTATTTAAAGGAGCCAAAATAGATTGGATAACATTCCCTATATTATGCTCTAGTCAAAAAAAAATCCACCACACTTTTTGATATTTCTTTCAAGGGAAGTCAATAAACCACTTGTGCTGCATTTTCAAATGACTGGATAGATTTTATTTTAAATTACCATCCTTGTGAGTTTTACTTTCTATATATAACTTCCAGGATTTTTGCAATGTATTCCTGTTAATTTCCCAAGCACTACTATTCTATAATAGGAGAAAATATATCATTAAAGATGGTGACTTTAAGAACTTTCTTTCAAACACAAAAATCTAATTTCTCATAGATAATTTATTAAAGCTTAATTAATCTGAGTGATGACAACATACAAGATTACATTTCATTTGATTTCTCTATTTTAGCTAGAGAAATAATCCTAAGAATGAATTTCAGTATTTTTTAAAACGATGCACAAAATAGAAATCACAATGAATCCCACACATTTACTTCATGGGTAAAATGCCTTTTCTAAATATAAATACATGTGGCAAATAGTCATAATTTAGTAATGCATTCTTGATTTTGTGCTACTCTGCTTGCTGAATGCATGCTTATGAAGTTTAAAAGAGCACAATCCACTTACTTGGCATTAAGATGGACCAAATTAAGGCTGTCCATTAAGATGGCTCCACACTTCCTTATCACTGGAACAGAAAATATCTATGCTGCCACCTTGACATAGAATTGCAATGCCTGATATTTGTAATCTGGCAGTTTTTTAGACCTAGGTGAACTACTGCACTGTTTTTATGAACTGTAGCATCTCATATGTATGTTAACAGATTTTTGTATAATGCAAAATTTTACAGAAAGCTATTTGGATGTTTATTTCTACAAAAAAATTCTCAAGATGACTTGGATCATTGTTTACTGTACAAATAAAAGCACTTGTACATTGACAGTGTAAATTACTCAATAATTTACAACACTAACAAGAAAACTTAGAACAGAACTGACTTCACAAAATAAACCAACCAACCACACTTATAATCCAGTCATGAGCACAGAGTAAGGTCTATATACAACTACTTAATTTTTTAAAGTCACTGGATTTGGGTATTTTATAAATATTTCTGCAATTATTATAACAAAAAGACTAAGAACTTCAAAAGCTGATTGCATTTTAATATAAAAATAATGAGCAAAATCATAATTATGTTTAATATTTTATGAAAATATTTAAATTAATGTAAAAAGCAACACAATTATCTAGCGATTTACAAGAATTAAACACATCAAAACTACAAAACAAAGTGTTTGGCAGAAATATAAATGGTGATTTTAATGCAGTTCTACGTTTTCATCTCAACCTTTGACCACCATGTGCAAAAGGCACTGGGACTACAGGTACACATCTTAAAAAAAAGAGAAGTATAAAATTATCATACTCAATAAAAAGGTTGTTTAAACTGAGCAAATTAGTTGCAAATAACAGCTATAATAGAGAGACAGCGTAGTATAGTGCAGTGGTATCAAACTCAAACAGAAATGATTCCTGTGGGATGCATACTGACTTAGAAAACCACAAATTAATATTATCTATGTTGTACAGTATTTTTATTTATTTTATTAAACATTTTAATCTGGTCCAGGCAGCACTGAAGAGTTTGCAGGCTGCAAGTCTGGTAATTCTGGTTTAGTGGGTGAAAAGTAGGCCTTAAAGCTATGAACATGGGCTCAATTCCTACCTTTGACACAGACTATCTGGTCAAGTCCCTTACCTTTCTGTGCCTTGGCAATTTTCTAAGACTGTCAGTTGCTGAGAGGATACAAATCTGTACAGGTAGAGGGAGTTTCATCTCCTGGGATTTCCCTATACCAATGTAATAATAGATCTAGTCCTTACCTCTACTGTTAGCTACAGCTTATGATTCTTTCTATAAAGTCTAAATGAAAAAAACATATTTTACTATGGCTCAGTCAACTTCCTCCCACACTGACAAACTGTTGTCATATGAAAGCAGACTGAACAGTTGATGGGAGTAGGCAGTATTTAAGAGGGGAAAGGTATTTATGGGAGTAGAGAGAATTTAAAGACTGTGCATGATTTCCAGATAAGTCCTCTTTAAACGTTCAAGTTTAAAAATATACATTTTACTTACTGAAATTTCAAGGCAACCAGTTACTGTAGGCTTAGCAATGTCAAATTGGCTATACTTTGCTTTTCAGAAATTATAAAAGTGAATGTTGATTTAAATTTCTATTTGTGCTATGAAAGTTTTTATCAATATGCTGCCATCTGCCCTCATGCTTTAAATGGATAATTGTTATTTCTCCTAAACCACTGTAACTTTAAATGTTAAATTACTTTTTGGAAACTAGAAAAAAAAATCAGTATATCACTTAGCTCATATACCACATGTTAACTATGTTCTCATGTTGTACAGTGCCACTAACCCTTCAGAAGCTTTTCAAGTAATATATAACTTAGTCTTTTTCTATTTTCAAGTTCCTTGAAATGTTTAAAGTAAAATTAGAAATGTCTATGAAGAAAAAGAGCTAGAAGCTTAGAAATAAATGGGACCATAGAGGTATTATAGTTTAACCCCTTCAGTTTACAAATAAGGAAACTGCTCTCACTGAAACTAAAATTTGCTAATGGTAGAGATGGAAATGGGATCCAGGTCTCCTGACTCCTTGTCCTTTGTTTTTATCACCATACTAGGCTAAATAAAATAAGACACCTCCCACAGTTAATGTATCTACTAACGGTAGGCCAAAAGGAGCCAATTATCCAGTTATTGCAACATGAGTCCTAAGTGAAGTTCTAAGTTCTTATAGTACCTAGCACACTAATTTGCACAGGTTATGAAACAGTTAAAACATCTGTTGTTGGATCAGTGCCAAAACAATTCAATTAAATAAATCAAAGTTGTTCTTTAAAAAGGTTTTAAACAAAACAACTGGCTAGATAATTTCTTTTAAATATTCAACCATTCTTTTGGCACCATGTAAAACTTACAGTGAGTAATAAATGTTGACATTTCTATTTAAAGTGCCTTCATTACAGATACTAGGATATAAGCCACATTCTCTTAATGTCATGCTGTCAAGTTTTACTTTTACTAATTAAAGTGAGGAGGTCAAATAAAACCGTGAATTGTAGATTGTCACTAAAATAAACAAATGAAATGGATGAAAAAAATGTTAGCAAAGAACAGCAAAGAAAATCTTAGATCTATTGGTTCACATAATAAATACAGTGACAATTCTCAGGTAATTGATCATCAGACTATTACTTCTGTTTTTCACATTGGGTACAATTAGGTTTTTGTTTCCTAATTACATGATCAACAAACATGGGTACAAAAACCCAGCTCCTTTTCATTAATTCCCTAATGTTTATAGATAATGTTTATAAACTAAAGGAAAAAGTTTATTTTCAAGTGTTAGACTTTTTACCTAAATATTTTTCAATTTTTCATTCTGGTTAAATACAAACTAAAGCCAAAATCACCCAAGACTATAAAGGTAAAAAGATCAGTCTCATGCTTGGTATTTACTTTTCATTAATCATGTTATTTTACATTACACAGACGAAAAATATGCAATAATGTTTTTTCAAATTATGACATCGTAAACAAAACAATTTTTATTGCTCTGAACTGTGCACTAAGATTAAAACAGTTATACAGATAACAGGTAGGAACAAAGAGAAGTCCAAATGAGCTTCAGTTCACAACAGATTCAGTAATAATTCTTTCTGAGCAGAAGAATTCACAGGATTCTCTCTCCCCCAACATTCTTTATTAGTTGGGCACTCATATGGCCATAGTACCCTGCAAAAACTAAAGCAAAAGGCAAAGTTACCAGATAACAAAAAGAAAAGATTGCTCAAAGATGGTTCTTAAAAAAATATTATTTTACCACTAGCTGTATTGGCTACAAGAAAATAAAGGTACAAGAATAACTGCAACCTTCAATTTCTGTCAAAATGTCAAAATTCCTAGTGTCATTTTGTAAGGATTTCGTATTTTGATTTTAACTAAATCATCTGACTACATTCTCACACAAGTGTATTCATAATTTCCCTTTGGAAACCTCAAAGGTTTGGCCATTCAAACCACTTTCTAATTAAACAACAGTTCAAACCCTAGGTTGCCAAAAGTATGTATAACTTATGTATTATTATGATGTGATGGTCTCAGCATAAAACATCTCTATAACCTCTATATTTCAACATGATTAATAGCCACCAGACAGTAAGTTACTTCTTAGATAATAAAAATACAGTTTTATGGTAGAAAATATACTTTTAAAACCTTTTGAGGTCTATTTAGCTACTGATAAATACAAATCATACCAGCGATAAACAAAAATACCCCTAATATTAAAACACAAGAAAGGCATATGCCAATCATGTGTGTGTGTGTCTGTGTGTGCATGTGCACAGCCTCAAAAATGACATGAGTAATAGGAACAAAAAGATGAAGTTTCTAAATCTGTCTGGGATTATTAACACCAAGACTTGAAGTCGCCTGATTTTTTTCTCCTAGAAGCAAACAAACTTCCAGTTAATTTCTTATTTTAAAAAGAAAAAAAGAATCTGAACTGGACCTGTGATTTCAGTGATAACAGAAAACTACCAATGTAGGTACACATTTGTTCCCTAACTTACAGTTAGGCAACATGCTTTAAAAGCATACAGAAAGTCATGTGATTTCCTTGCCCCTGGACACATAACTATTATCTGTCAGAGGCCATATTTAATCCAGGTCTGCCTGACTCCAAAGCCAAGTTTATCTATCCACTAAGCCATGATGGCACTCATAGAAATTATGATATCATATTCTCTTGCTAACACTTAGAAGACACAGGACTACTCAAAAACAAAATGTTCAGAAAAATCAGGAAATATGCTTTCCATCTTCAATGTAAAAATTAATTTTATTTTAAAGTTTTATGCAACTTATGAGAGGATAAGACAGTTGTATATATCATATTAAGGGTACCAATCACCCCTAATCATTTTGGACACTTGTCAAGAAAGCTAGAATATAATACAGAATCAATATTAAATATGTTAAACATGGTACTCACATCATCATATACAAAGTTCACAAAACCTTGCTGCATGCTGTCTCTTCTCCTAAAGAAATCTTCAAACAGAAAGTGATTATATTTTTTTTACTTTTTTTAGTAAAATTTGTATTTTTAAAATACCTGATAGAGTTTTTTTATAGTAATAGCTATACATGCAATTAAATAAGAACTTTAGAATTCTTAGAGACATCAATAAATCCTTCATGATTAAAGTCTGAACAATTATTCCCCTATGCTGAATGACAGATCAGGTTCAACATTTGTAAAATAGTCCTAAAACTTTAGCAAAATATGAGAAAACATCAAAAATGAGACAGGAAAGAAGTGCTTAAAAACTAAAGATATCATTTATTCTGATAGCAAGTATTTAAGCATGAGAAAAATATGAACATTTTGAGGGAGGAAATATACTTTTTAAAATCATTACCTGTCAATGCTCTGAGCTTCACACAGCAAGCAACATAATCATCAAAGAAGATTCTACCATTCTTGCTATAACGCTTTACAATGGCAGTTAATGTCTGAGGACTTAACCTATAACCTAAACAAGAAAGAGATAAAATAATGACCTATAAAACTTTTGAGTCTTAAGAATATTCCTGGTATTAAAAGAAATCCAAATCCAAATGTCATTTCATCCACGTAGAGAATTCCAAGAGAAGAAATTCCCTCTACCAATGCACATCAGTAACTGTTTTGTAATTTGTCTTGGGGAGTTACCTAGGTAAGTGACTAATCCAGGGTCATGACCTACTTACTTTAGTCTGGGTCTTCTAAGCTCCTCTTCCTGCAGACTTGTTCTATTATAAAGACCTTTATTTACTATGCCTCCTGCTTCTGCATCACATCTTCCAGAATGAGTGTCCCAAAAGATACCTTGTATCATTTATCAATATGCTGCCATATTTGTTTATATTTAGAAATCCAAATCAATCCTACTGAAAGCTACATCCATCAGTATAATAAAAACTTCTGGGGGCAGCTAGGTGGTACAGTGGATAAAGCACTGGCCATGGATTCAGGAGGACCTAAGTTCAATTCTGGCCTCAGACACTTGACATTTACTAGCTGTGTGAACCTGGGCAAGTCACTTAACCCTCACCGCCCTGCAAAAAACAAAACAAAGCAAAACAAAACCTTCTATTGATAGCATGACCATTTTCCCAGTCATCTGCCCCATACACAACTCTGAAGTCATCCTTGTCCCTCCCCCTACTTCCTACCTCCTATATGCAATCTGTTGCTAAGTCCCATCTATTTTTGTTTTTAATTAGGTCATGATTTTTAAAAAAAATACATACTGTGCTGACTTATTATAAGATAAATGTCCTCCTTTGTGAAACAAATCTATTTTATTCTATTCATTTAAAAACATATTCTGAAAAGGGGTCCATAGGTTTCACCAGACCATCAGAGAGGTTTATGACAAAAGTTTAAGAACTCTGCTCCAGATTTTCCCCTTTCCAATTCACCTTTAACAGCACATTGCCAATGTAATCTTCCTAATTAAGATATAATAATATCATCTCCCTGCTCACTAACATTTATATTGGTTCTTCACTGCTTAATGAGTAAACATTAATTAAGAAAACTCCTTACCCTGGGATTTAAGATACTCCCTAATCTGGCTCTACCCTTAAAAAGTAATATCTATCTTCTTTCCAACCACACTGGAGAACTTGATTCTTCCCCAAATCCCCAAATTATTGATATCTTCTACGTCCATGCCAGTTCTCTCATACTTTGAACAGACATCCTTCCCATCTCTGCCTATCGAAATCCTTCATTGTAATTCAAGGTTCAACTTAAGAGCAATTTTCTCAATAAGGACTTGATCCACTTCCACCAACTAGAAGTGATATTTCTTCCTTTAATTTCTCAGATCACTTTATTTGACCTCTCCTGTGCTTATATTTCTACATAAATGATCATGTCTCCTCCACCTCCAGTCAGCTTCTAGAATGAAGAGACTATTCTGATTTGTATACCTAGTAGAACCTTGAAAAAAGCAGTCATTTAATAAATGTTTACTGAATTGATACTAAACACAAAACATACAAAATTTTTAGCAGACAAAAATATTATCATTAATCATTGGTATGTACTAAGAGATCAATTTTCCCTGTCTTTAAAGTATAGCACAGCTGATAGAAAGAACATTATTATACCTACTCAAGCTTCATCTTCATTTCAAAAGACTGTAATCACATACATGATATTTTATGGATTTCTGCAGACATCACTACAAAGTTGCCTGTTCTGTAATTCTCCTCAAACGTGAAAAGAATTGCCTTGGAAATGTGTGATTTGGCAGGACTTGGTACAGCTCTGGGAAGCCAGGGAATCACCATTGCTCCCCAGAAAGGTAGGCAGCTAAACACTTTTATTTCCCTGTACCCTAATCTCCCACTCATTGAGTCTCTTCAGTGCTCTCCTACCCCTTTTAACTTTAGCTACTGCATTTTCACATTTGCTCTAGTCTTTTGTCATATTCTCACTGCCACCATACATTTCTGATACTGAAGACTTAGGACAACTGAGTAAGAAAAATACAAAGGTAAAAAATAAAGTCAATAAATAACACTGTGATACTTTACAGTGATACTTTAATAAAATCTAAGTTAAACAACTGCCTGAGAATAAAGAAAAAAGCCTTCACCAAGAAACATTAACTATTAACTAATGAGAATGTAAAAAATATTTGGGGTTTCTCCATTTTACAGTAATAGCTAAGATGTGGCCCTTCAGGAAAATTCTGATAAAGACCACTGATTTAAACTAAATCTCCTTTACTACTCTCAATAACAAACAACAACAAAAAAATGTGTTCAAATAATACAGCTAAATCTGCTTAATTTAAAAACAAAATTACCTTACCTTCTATAAAAATCCATTTGAACAATTTGGATGTTTGCCTAATTTGGAAGATATATTAATTTTCTAACAATTATATTAAGAATCAGGCTTCTTTTTTTGACTCTGGATATATCATAAAGAAAATACATGTTTATATAAGGATGAGATTTATCTGTTGATAAAATGTTCACCAAATTATTGGTTATCATGAAAAAACATCAGTTTTCCTAAGTTTACAGTTAAAATGTATTACCACTGGATTGAACTTGTGAAAAATCAGCTTGAGCTGAACTAAAGTTTACTTCTGAAAGCAAACTCCATCTACAAAGGGATTTGATAAACAAATTATCAGTGCAAAAAAAGACAAGTTTTTCTTACTTAAAATGTAATAGTAATGTAAAGTTCCATTAAAGCAAGTTAATGGAAGCTAGTAATCCACATGCCTTTTCATTAAATCAGTCAGAAAAAGACCCTTAATTACTATAGTTGATAATGTCAAATGTTTATTGAAAATATTATGGAGTGGGGCAGCTAGGTGGCACAGTGGATAGAGCACTGGCACTGGAGTCAGGAGGACCTGAGTTCAAATCTGGCCTCAGACACTTAACACTTACTAGCTGTGTGACCCTGGGCAAGTCACTTAACCCCAATTGCCTTGCCCCCCCCCAAAAAAAGTATAATTAAGTGAGGTTTTAATGGATTAAAAGAATATAACAGTATTTAAATACAACCTCACAAAAATATAGTTGCAACAGTAAGCACAATTCTTCTGTAAATTTCTCTTGTAAACTTTTTAAACTACCATCAACATGAAATTTCAGAATATAGTAATTACAGGTAAATGACTTTGCAAAAGGTGTTCATCTATAATATATCTGCAAAACCAAAAATGAGTGATCTTTGAGGCAAAATAAACTCCCTGTACTTTAAAGTACAAGGGCCTAATTTTGTTAATTACTTGGGGGGGGGGGGGGAGACAGGGCAGTGAGGGTTAAGTGACTTGCCCAGGGTCACACAGATAGTAAATGTCAAGTGTCTGAGACCAAATTTGAACTCAGGTCCCTCTGAATCCAGGGCCAGTGCTTTATCCACTGCGCCACCTACCTGCCCCCAACAACGGCCTAATTTTGTAATGAATTCCATTTATTCAGAGGACAGTCATCTGAGTAAATGTTCAAGTTTCCATGGTTTCTTACCCATAGCTGCAATGACTTGACTCAGTTCATGAAGCTCAACAGTCCCACTTCGGTCCTGATCAATCATCATAAAGTTCTGCTTCCAGGCATTAAGAACTGCCCAAAGTTCCTTGAATTCATTAAATCCCATTTTTCCTGTGAAATCCCTCTGATATTATTTTCTTAACAAAAATAACCGTCAGGAACAATTCATTAAATGTAAAATTCTAAATCAATGAAGAGAAAAACATAGTATTTCAACTATATAAGAGTTCAGTAGTCATAGCCAAATTCTTCATAATTTCTATGCAAAACTCAAAAAGGTTGGCACTCAAAGAAGGTGTTATGAAATATTTTTAAACACTAGTTTCCCATAGCCGTTTTAAACTACTAATTGGCTTAAAGTGATATTCAAAATGGAATTACTCTAAGTTATTCAATTTTCAATTCAAAACATTTTCTTATTTAAGGATACATCCAACATAGAGATCATAATTCTGCAGGTTTCCAAGCTGAATGCTGAAAAATATAATGAAAAGTTGAAATGGAGACTGCTCAATATCACTGGTGACATTTTTGATAACTAATTTTTATGCTAAGGATATATTTTTTTTAAATCAAGAACCAAAAATATAAAAGTAGAAATATTATTTAATTATAAAGATTCCTAATGAGATACTAAAACTCTCACTTTTAAAAATGATCCATTTAGGCTAGCTGGGTATGATCCATTTTAATTTTCCAATCATTTATACATCACAAATATTAATGAGAGTCTTAGTTGATAATTTGTTTTTGTTTATTTTTTTTTGGGTGGGGCAATGAGGGTTAAGTGACTTGCCCAGGGTCACATAGCTAGTAAGTGTCAAGTGTCTGAGGCCAGATTTGAACTCAGGTCCTCCTGAATCCAGGGCTGGTACTTTATCCACTGTGCCATCTAGCTGCCCGCAATAATTTTAACAGTTTAATATTTCCCTCAACCATGACTATTATGAAAATATTACTTTAATGCTCTATTATTAATTTTTTGAAATTGATATGAAAAGATAAAAATTATAAATACTCTGACTATAAATCCTAATATATACTTCAAGTTAAGTGATCTTTGTTTATCCAACAAACATTAGGTGCTTATTTGAGCATGGCACTACTTTATATGTTAAAGATATAAAGATGAAATAAAACAGTCCTTGATATCAAGTCCTTGCATTCTACTTAAGGAACAGAAGAATAACACAGTTAAGTAAATATAAAGCTAGTTCCAGGAGGCAGACAACACTAAAGATTTGACTGGGGGGTGGGGGTGGGGGCACGCAGGAGGTGGACAAGGAGGAAGCAATCAAGGTCTTCACTAAAGATGGAGCACTAGAACTGAGTCTCAAGGGCATGTAAGGATTCTGGTAATAAGGCAAATAAGGTATGAAGATCTTGGAACCATCCAACCAATACCTGGAGGAAAAAAAAAAAAAGAATCCCTTCTATCATTTAATTGACAAGTGATGACCCACAGTTTTCTTGAAGACCTCTAGTGAGGGGCAAACCATTACCTCCTTTATCAGTACGTTCTACTTTAGGATAGATATAGTTGATTAGATGGTTTATGCAGAGTGGAATAGTCTGTAGGGTCCTGTTACTTTAAGTAAGATTCTCATTTCTGAGTATGTCAGAATTTTCTAGAAACTACATTAAGATTGTCTTTCAGCAGACTAATAATGCTCTGTTGGGCTAATGCAGTTCAAAATTATGGAGTATTTAGTAATCTGAAAAATATAAGCCAAAAAGATAAAATTTCCATGAAGAGAAGTGATCCATTTATTTTTTGTATTGGACCCTAGAAGTGTAAAAAGTATTAAGCACAAAAGGAATAAAGGCCCAAATAAGTCTTAAAATGAATTAATTTTCTATTTCAAAAGTAAAAAATATAGATCTTACGAGAATAGGTTCCACTAATCCCAGACTGTGTTAAGCATCTCTGAAGCTCTTCAGCATCCACTTCACCATCCTGCAGAATAAGTTTATGGTTCTTATTCACAAAAGAATACAGAAAAATATCAATTTGGTACTATAATAAATAAAACCAACATGCTTTTATATAACTCTGAAAGCTTTTCTTTATACACAATTATGAAATTCAATAAAATGATTACAGAAATAAAGGAAAGACTTTTGTGGGACCAGAATAAACTATTTTTTCTAATAACAATGTAATTTTATGTTAGTGTTACAATAATATTTTTATATAAAATTTTCTACATTGATCTGGACAACATGGCAGCCCTCCTTATAATACAGTTATATTTTGTGCAAGTTACAATATGTTCATTTACATAGCAGATGGAAAAATATATATTAAGTAATTTGTCCTGAAAATTCTCAAGCATCTCAGAACTGAAGTTTTTGTTTCTTTGGGGTTTTTTTCTATACAAAAAAGAAATGTCAAAAAAAAACCACTTTACTTTTACTCGCCATTCCCTTGTTGAAATTTCAGGGCTCCCCTGTAGTTTTGCTGCTATTCTCCAAGTTATTAACTTAACGCCTCAATCAGGAACTAAGCAGTTTTGTGTGGCAAGGAGACCAAGAATATAAATAGGAAACCAAAATCAAGAAAGGAGTTAATATCAACCTATGGTAAAAAACCTTAGCTGTACTTTAATCTTGTACTGCCTCATTCTATTCCTGCAATCCTATTTTTAGGACATAAAAACATTAGGACATAAAAGCATTAATTCAAATAAAAACTATACAAAGGAATATTTCACACAATTACATCAAACGCTGGCGCAGAAATAGGAGATATGAGAGCAGGACAAGATAGAAAACTGGAAAGCTACACATCCCAAGGGATCCAAGTATCTAAATCAGATAAGATACTAAATAGCTTTCAGGAATTCTGATATCCAGAACTAATGTATGTAAATACTTATAATGTAAACCTATTATAATTTTGTCTCTGGTAAATGAACTCCAAACACAAATTCAAATGGACCAAGCAGGGACAGGGAAAGGTTGTGAAAAGTCCCAAAGGACCACATATACAGGTTTTCCCTATTGAGAGAGTCTATGAAAGATCTTGGTTCCCACAGTACTTTTATCTACTCTTAACAATAAAATTTCGAATACTATTAACATAAAAACCACCCTTTTAGATTAACCATATTGACTGTTAGAATGCAAAGTTTTCCCTCAAAGTGACAGTAATTGGCTAAAAAAGAAATTTGTAATATATTCTATTTTAATCAGAAGAAACAGTTATCTCTAATATGAACCACAGGATAGTAGTTTCATAACATAATTATACTAAAAGCCCCCTTTTAAAACCTTTTGGCCTATTTCTAAGGTAACCTGAATTGCCATCATCAACAGCAATGACAAAAAATCCAATGCAGTCCAATATATTAAAAATCACTTAATACTACATGAATAATAAACTTTATCTACTATAGTGTGTGGGTTTTTTTTTCCATTCTGAACAGAGAAAGATTTTAAAGCCTTTGGGTTTTTTTTAATTACTCCAAGAAGGAGGGGGAAGGGTAAAATTCCCATTCCCACAAACGTGTGTGTGTGTGTGTGTGTGTGTGTGTGTGTGTGTGTGTAAGTTTTCTTGTTAACTGCAAAGTAAAGGGGGAAGATGAGCATATGAAACCAATGACTGTGTTTTTTGGGAAAGAATAGGAACACTTCTCTAGTAAAAAAGGATTAAGCTAACAAGAACTTCTTAGGCCTCATCACAGCCTTCCAGCTTTACTTTGGTTTTCATTCTCCACTCGCCTATGAACAGTATAGGCAAACAAAATAGGTTGCCATAAGATTTTGGAAAGGAAGAATTTAACGTTTTTAGATCTGTATCATTACAATGGCAAAAATGAAAGAAAATTAACCCAGAGTGATCTAGAGGTATAAATCACAAGTCAGGCTCAAACTTATTTTATAATTTACCTAAGGTTAAGGAAAATGGGTGGGGAGGAGACAGGAGGTCTTCAGCTCACAGAAGATTCCATAAGCACTTTTATGCTCACAAGAGTACAGAAGGAACCTAGAAAGTTATCTATAGTATAAGACAGATTGTTTTTAAAAGAAAAGGAAGAGAACTGAAAATGTTATGGGTTTAATAGATTCCCAAAAGTAAGAGATAAAAGTAAACTTATTTTGAGTTGGAGAATAGTATTGCATTTCTGAGTCTTTTGTTGACCAGTCCCATTAAGATTGGAATGAAAACTCAAAAACACAATTTCTGTATTTGCCCTCCCCCCCAAAAAAAAAGCAAGAAGAGAAAGTCAATAAACTCTGTGTGTCAAATTTCTACCTGCTCAGTTCTCTGCAAGTCAAGGCCAGCGCTTCCATCACCCCACTGGTCTGCTTTGCTACATGGTAGATGACAGACTGTGGTAATGTGCCTCGTACATCAGGAGTGAGTATGTATTCCCCCTACAAAAAACTAAATTTACTATGATATTATCATAGTTAAAAATTAAATGCTATTAAAAAATCAGGAAATTCTTCATCATATTTTTCATCAGGTCTTTAGTAATTTGTTATCACCTGACACATAATAAAGATCTTTATTGAGCATTTTATCCATAATAAAGACCTTTACTATACAACTTCTACAATTTATGTAAAATACATAAAACCATAAGATAAAACCCTGCTGAGTCAAGATACACTCATCCTGAGTATGGGAATGTCTTTTCAAAAGGTGAGCAGTTAAAACAAAATAAATGTGCCAGTTAATTCATCTTATAAATGTAAGATCATATATAATTGGAATGAGCTTGATGAATGGAAAGAATACAAGTTGGCATATAAATGTTACATAAAAAACTATGTCAAATTTTATTTCTCATTTATTAAGGAAAAATAATTTTAAAAAGACCAAAGTTAGAAACAAAAGAAAGCTCACTTGTCTTTCAGATTAGATTCAATAACAGAGGCTCACAATGCTTTACCTGAACAATTTTGTTAGAAAATTCTGCTGCATGCTAATTCTACACACACACACACACACACACACACACACACACACACACACACACACACACCCCTTTGGAAAATATTACAAGTGAACACAGAAGCAAAATGGAAAAATAGCTGCTCCTCTAGCATCAGTCTGAATTAATATTATAAAAACAAGAAAGTGAATTATATAGACTTTCTTTGCTTTCACAGGGTGCTCATCCATTAAGTATATCTGCTTTTCATACATTTATCATATCATGATTCTCAGATATATTATCAAGGAAAAAAGTAAAGTATAGTTTATTAAGTATAAGATGGAAGTTTTATAATTATACTTCTATAACTATGGACCTTTGTGGTAGGTTCAAGTTATACAACTTATATAAAAGACTCCACTGCCTCCTAAATCAAATTGGAACCAAGTTAAGTTGACCTGGCAATTCCAGGAAAATCAGGCTTGTTTTTAATATTATAATCCATCCTTTACCAAAGGAAGCCTCACCATTCCTTTGAATGGGGCTAGGAGTATTACAGAGCTAATCGGGAGCACAGGTACAGTAGTTTTCCAAAACAAAATCTGGAACATGTGTTAAGACAAAAATGAACAAGGCTTTTAAGGTCTTGTTACAAATACATCTTATTAAACAAAACAAAACAAAACAAAAACAAATGCATCTTAAATTGGAATCATCTAAGAAAATCCAAAGCCAAGACAGACAACTGAGCCATTGTCTACCCTAGTAGAAGATGGACAAAGAGGTCTAGAGAAAAGGCTGGGGGGGGGGGGGAGTGGGAGTATTGTCATTCTTAGTAAGATAAAACCTTGATTTCTATGACCCTCTGTCCCTTGGGTATGAGAAGCCTAGTTTTTAAATGGGCAATAATTAGATTATACCTAGATGGTAAAAGCAGATGTAATAATAACTAGTAAACTATGTATGGAATGGGACATGAATATAATAGTTGTGTAACAAGAATAGTAGTACCTCCTACTGAAAGAAATATGCTTAAATCTCAGATTTCTGGTTGGAGAGACTCATGAACAAAGAATCCAGGTTTTTGGTGCTACAGACCCTTCTGACATACTATATTGTGCATAATGTATACATAATATATAAAATATTAATACAACTTCACATTTATTTTCAGTAGTTCACTTTTAAAACTATGGCCAAGATGCATGCATATTATAGCTTTATTTTACCAAAGACTTTATTTTTTGAAAATAGGATTAATAAATTTACTGGAATTACAGATACTTTATAATCCAGAGATATATTTCCTGTTTTCTTTTTTTCTCCAGCAGAGCTGGGGAGATATACATATAGAGGCAGAATTATCTGTGGTATCATCTTGAATTTTACACGTCATAATACCTTCTTTTGGCCTGCTTTCCCCTGTGGCTACTTACTATTTGCACTGAAAAATGAAGCCTGATCTTAAAATTACATTAGACAAAAGATAAACAAGATAATGACTCTCTTTCCTTTTGGAGAGTGGGGGAGAAGAAGCAATAAGGTCTACCATTTCAAAGCCAAATAGACATGATTTTTGGATTATTTGCTGTAACATTCTCACCCCCTCTTTAATATGCATAACACAAAGTTTATCACAGTACTACTTTTTCCCCCAATTCTATGCAGCTTAACAAATCAACATTTCTGCTCACAATAGCAATTGAAAAGAATTGCCAATCTTTCATATTCCAAAAGAATGTTTACTTTTGTCCTTAGAAGCTCATTTTCCAAATAATGGTCTATTGTGGTTTTAAAGATTCTGACAAACCAATTTTTCTATACTTTGTGAGAAAATAATGGGTTTTGGAACGCCCCAAGGCCCTAGCTCAGGGGGATTGATTTGGACTGATTGGATAGACTGAGATTGACTGACTTTGCTGAAACCACACCTGCCTGGCTCTCAAGAGGGTGTGTTCTCAGAGGCTGTGGACACTGAGCTCAACAGGGGACCACCCTCAAATCCGGTGAACCCGAACAAATGGATTTGGGTGGATGCTAGCCAATTAGCTTGAAGCAGTGTGGAAGGACTGCCTCTCCTTGGGATGCAGGAGGAGCTTCCTCGAGCAATTTGTCTGTTGAACAGGCTCATGAAGGAGGACTTGAGGAAGAACTAAGCCAAGCTGATCCCTAAGCTTGATAGGCCTTTCCTTAACTTTCTGATCCAAGTGTTCTCTTTTTACTAACACTTGGTATGTTTTAATAAATGCTTACTGCCCAAAACTGGTGCTAAAGCTTCTAATTTATAAGTAAACCCTAGCTAATTTTCCCTACACTTGGAACAGGAATAAGGCAACCACACATTAGATTTTAAACATCGCAACTTTGATTGCTATAATTTATCCATAACAACAGCAAAAGGTACTATGTACCCACAAAGTGCTAGTTACTGTGGGAAATTCAAGTTCGTTAATCCCTAACATTAAAAGACTTAAAATTTACTCGGAGGAAACAAGACAGGAAAATTTAAAAGGCAATTATATCAGAGTAAGTGCTAAATGACTGATACACAGTAAATAAAAGTAATATGTATTTCATTTTTAGTTAGGAAAGGATTCAAGGGAAATCTGATCTATGAGTAAGTCTTAGCACAAACGAATCAATATGATGTCAGCTAAGGCCTGTTATCAATGTATAATGACCTGCCTCTATCAAAAAAGGATAAAACCTTTGACCAGAGGAGGCTTCCGGTTTCCCTTGGCTTGGGCGTTCTTCTTAGGACAGTGTAGGTTTTATAGGGCTTTCTGAACTCTATTTGAGACCACGTGCTGTCTCTCTGAGAGACAAAATGGGTCTGGGGCTTTTCTCTTACTTGTACTAATTGCCATGCGGTCAATTCTTTAATTAGTAATAAATGTTTACTGTCAAAACAGGTGTAATAGCCACATAGAAATGATTTTTTAAAAAAGTTTTAGCTCAAAATTAAAAAAACAACAACATAGTGTGCATGTCAGAGAATATAAAAGTAGAGCCAATAGGTCTTGGTATTTATTGGACATAGAAAACAAGTGAGAGGTCAGAGTCACAAACTTGATAGAAGTGAATGAAAGGTTGGGTAAACAGTGAAGCAACTTACTCCTTAATTTGAAGCTTTTGCGTTATCTTTCCTGAAGCCAAAACTCTATATCTTCCCAACCACCATTTCCAAACCATGCAACCTACATTCCACCCATCATCCACAACTTCTCATACTAGAACTCTGGACTCTGCCCCTAGAATTGCTCTGGACTCCAATAGGTGAGCTTTCTCCTCACTTTTCTGAGAAGCAAGACCTCCACATCACTTCCTGGCCACCACTCCAACCATGCGACTGGTGCCCTGAGTAACCATTTATATGTTTTCTTCCTCTTATTAGAATGTTATCTTCCTCAAGGCAAGGACTATCTTATATTTGTATATTGCTTTCTTATATTTGTATATACAGTGATAGTACAGTGAGTGTGTGATAAGTATACTATCAATCTAACAAAAAGATCTACTACCAAGTCAGAAAACGATGGAATAGAAATGTACTGGGTTCTATTCACATCTGGAGCAGTGACTCAATGACCTGAATAAATCATAAATGAAAAATGCTACTACCAATTTCTAAAAAATGGTTGTACTGATTTCCCCTGGGTAGTGGCAACTATAACTTGCTACTTGCCTAACCCACTGGCACTTATGATATATGATTAGTAGTGTTATCCAAATCCTTTTCTCACCTCTATAAATAGCTGTATATCTATGCAGTTTAGTTTTTAAAAAAAGTTACATCTTCATGGAGCAGGGAGTGGCTTGGTATAGCGTCCTAAGAACATTGAAAAAAAAGATTTCTTCACAAGGGGGGTCTTCTGGATTAAGTAATTGATTACTGGGTCTTAGGAAAGATTTTTGGTGAAATTCTTTTTTTGGAGGGGAGAAGAGTGACCACAGACCACCCCCTAAAAAAGATCCCCCACACCAATTAAAATTAATCTCCTAGACACACAGATATAGAATAGGTCTAAACAGAGAGTATATTACCTACCCAACCACAAGTCTGACTTGAACAAAAAGTGAGGGCTGTCTATACCTGCTCTTCTACAGACTTGTCCACCCTTCCTCTAGTTTACCACATATGGTCGAGATGTGAAATTCTTCATTAATCCCCAGAAGCCCTTTTTTCCCCATCACCTGAATACATGTCTGCAAATTTGCTTTCAGTGCCTTCTTATGAACTCAGTTCAAGGGGTTCTCTCCAAATACATATTACTTTCATTCAAAACTCTCACATAGCCACCACTCTTGTTCAGGTCCTTGTCATCTCTAGTGGACTCAGGTTTTCTTCATTGTATGGAGAAGTGAACTCAAGAGAAACCCCCTGCAGAAAGAAGTTTCTCTGGCTCCTAACTGGCATCTACTTATTTCCAATCTCTTTGACTCTACATTACTGCCAAAATCATATTCCAAAGACATAGGTTGGATCATGTTACTCCCCAATTCTCAAATCTTCAATGGTTCCCTAATTCCTCTCACATAAAATGCAAGTTTGGCATTAAATCCCTTTACAATTACATTTCAACCTACTTTTCCAGACATTTAATATTGCTTCCCTCCATGCATTCTATATTAAAACCTACGTACTGGTGTCAACTCTAAGCCAGGCACTGTGTTAGGCATGATGATAACAATAATAACAATAGCAGCTAAAATTCATATAGTCAGGTACTTGCTAAGTGCTTTACAATTATCATTTCATTTGATCCACACAACAATCCTGGAAAGTAGGTGCTATTATCATCCCCATTTTAGAGATGTTTGAGGTAAAACAGAGTTTAAGTGATTTGCTCAGGGTCACATAGTTAATAAGTAAGTATCTGAGGCTGAATTGGAACTCAGGTCCTTCCAGACTTCAGGACCAGCACTCTATCCACTGTGTCACTTAGTTGTTTGTCTAGCTGACATAAAGACAATAATGACAGTCTCTGCTCCCAAACAATCTCCCTAACAAAGAAGACAGAATTTGCATGGATAAGTATATAAAAAATAAACACAAAATAATTAGGGAATATCTGTATAAACACAAAGAAAGGCAATATTTAAATATATGGTTGTTTTTAAGACTATAGAAAAGTCAATTCAGGAGGGAGAAAAGGTTACTTAGTACCATAACTATCCATACGTTATCTCTTCATAACCCAGATGTAATGAATAGGCCTTAAGTAGGAATTTTTCAAAAATCTCTTTTTTGAAAGAACCATGTTGAAGATTAAATATCTAAATAATTTTAAAGCAATATATTTCCATATGTGATGAAATAATGGGATTTAGCAGATACTCAAAGACCCACCTAGAGATTAATCAAGACTGATTGAATCAAGTGAGAGTAATTGACTGATGATTAAGCCTACTTCAAGTTAATTGGATTGTAATCACACCTGGCTATCCCTTAAGAAGGTATTGTTCTCAGAAACTAGACTGTGAACTCAACTTGAGAACACCTTCAAAGACAATGGATTTGGATGATGCCAACCAATCACCTTGAAGCAGCGTATAAGGACCGCCTCTGTTCCAGATCTATAAAAAAGCTTCCACAAACAGCTTGCTAAGGAGTTCCTGATTAAAGCAGGCTTGTGGAGGAGGACTTCAGGAAGAACCCAACCAAGCTGGAACTCTAGACTAGGTAGGACTTCTTTTTCATAACCTTCTGAACTCTTTGTAAATATCTCTATGTTCTAATAAATGTTTAATGCCCAAAGACTGGTACTGAAGCCTTTTAATTTTTGGCGACCACAATTTAGATTTTAAACATCCCACATACAAAAAAAAAAATGAGCTTATCTCTGTTTCTAAGTAACCAATCTGGTTTTTATAAGAATATCATTAAGTACAAAAATGCATTTTGACCAGGTTAAAAAATAATAGATTTAATATTCATTGTAGTGCCTATTACGGTCAAAGATGTTTGCCCTTGTTGGTTGGTTAATTACTATGGATATGAATCTGTTTTAATATTTTAATTACTTTATTTCAATATAAATGGTTTCCTTTGTAGTCCTATGTATGTATTTTAAAAAGTTATTCAGAGAAGGGTTCCAGAGATTTCACTATACTAACAAAGAGGTAGTCACTACCATGTCACAAAAAAGGTTGTAAATCCTAACTCTAAGGCTAAGAGAAAGCCTAAAAGGATATGAGGGATATTAGTTGCAATTGAGTATTTGCTACTGGAACTAAATTCTAGAAGTTAAAGTAGATAACTATCAGCAAGACAACTCTGAATAAATACAATGCTGGCTTGATCAAAAAATTTCCTTCAAATCTTTACCCACAAGAATTTAAATGTTAGGGTACCCATTAAACCTATTGGCCTAAGGGAAACTGTAAAAGGCTGTTCTGTCATTTTATAGAAGAATATGATATTCCTAGGTATTTCTTTGCTTTGTCTTTTTTTTCCCCCAGGGCAATGAGGATTACGTGACTTGCCCAGGGTCACACAGCTAGTAAGTGTCAAGTGTCTGAGGTCAAATTTGAACTCAGGTCCTCTTGAATCCAGGGCCAGTGTTTAATCTATCGTGCCACCTAGTGGCCACTGCTTTGTCTTTTAAGGAGAAAATATTATTTCTAGTTGTTTGCAATTATAGTTTCAGTTTGTGAGTAAAAATCGATATAAAATCTTTAATAATTAAAATTAAATTTGAGCCTCTAAAACTAAGTACTGAAATAAACCATGTAACAAATAAAATATATTGCATATATTTTTAATGTTTTAAAAATCATCTTTAGTGACCAGAATCACAGATTTAATAGCTTTTGCTCAGTCAGAAATGTCTTCCTAGTACATTATCTTAATTTTCCCCTTAATTCTTAAATAAAACAATTCAATTTTTTTTAAAAAAACTCATTATAAGTACTATTATAATTCCATCATTAATCTTATGCTTTACTAAATTGTAAAAAAAATCTGGGTGTTTTCTTTCGTTCTCAAGGAAATATAGTCAACCATATATACTCACAAATGAATTTTTAACTGAGCCAGAAAATGATTTCTTATTAAGGAAATGGATTTATTCCAACAGATTATTAGAAAAACAGGGTCAGATGCCACTGCCTGAATAGCCAGAATGGTACTACTACCTTATTAACTGGGTTTCAATTTTCTACTAATTAGTTCTAATTAGAAAACTAAAACTAAATATACTATCAAAGTTACAATCCAAAATCAAGATTGTCTCAAGACAAGAATATAACAATTATCAGAGAATAGGAACTTTAACAAAAAAATAAAGGAAGACAGCTGGGAAAACTGAGAAACAGTATGGCAGAAACAGTATAGACCAACATCTCACACCATATAGTAAGATAAGATCAAAATAGGTATGTGATTTAGATGTGAAAGATGACACCATAAGCAAGTTTGGAAAGCATTGAAAATTTTGCCTATCACATACAGACAAGGAAAGAATTTAAGAGCAGAGATATGGAGAACAGTAAAGAAATATAAAATGAATAATTTTGATTATATTGAATTAAAAAGGGGTTGTACAAACAAAACCAATGCAACCAAAATGAGAAGAAAAGCAAAAAACTGGGAGAAAAAGTTTGCAGCAAGTTTCTCTGATAAAGGCCTCATTTCTCAAATATAAAGAGAACTGAGTCAAATGTATATGAATACAAGTCATTCCCCAACTGATAAATGGTCAAAGGATATACAAAGGCAGTTTCAAAGCAGAAATCAAAGCTATCTATAGTTATATAAAGAAATACTGTAAATAACTATTGATTAGAGAATACAAATTAAAACAACTCTATGATACCACCTCACACCTATCAAATTGGCTAATATGTTAGAAAAATAAAATGATAAATGTTGAAGAGGATGTGGGAAAACTGGGGCACTAATGAGCTATTGGTGGAGTTGTAAACTGATTCAATCATTCTGGAGAGCAATTTGGAACTATACCCAAATGGCTATAACACTGTGCACAGCCTTTGATCCAGCAATACCACTACTAGGTCTGTATCCCAAAGAGATTTTTTTTTTCAAGGAAAAGGACCATTTGTACAAAACTATTTATAGCAGCTTTTTGTAGTGGCCAAGAATTGGAAATTAAGGGGATGTCGATCAATTGTGGGATGACTAAACAAGTTGTAATATATGATTGTAAGGGAATACCATAAGAAATGACAACCAGGATGATTTCAGAAAAATCTGGAAAGATTTACATGAACTGCTACAAGGTGTACTTTGAACAAAGCAGAACCAGGAGAACACTATGCACAGTAACAGCAATACTGTATGATGATCAAATGTGAACGACTTAGCTATTTTCAGCAATACAATGGTCCAGGACAATCCCAAAAGGACTCATGATGAAAAACACTATCCTTCTCCAGAGAAGGAACTGATAGTGTCTGAAGACAGACAGCAGTATACTATTTTTCACTTTCTTTTTCTTTTTTTTAGTTTTCTTCCACAAAATGACTCAACAATGGAAATGTTTTATCTGATTGCAAATGTATAACCTATATCTGATTGCTTAGCATCTCAGAGGGGAGAGGAGAAGGAGAAAGAATTTGAAACTCAAAACTTTTTTAAAAATAACAAAAAATATAAAAAATTGTTTTTACATTTAACTGGAGGGAAAATAAAACATTATTTTTAAAATACAATAGATAGCATACACCAAACAATAAAAATTAGAAATTTTTGATTATTTGAAACTACAGAAAACATGTGAATTTACTAAGAACATTAGAACAAATCCTGAAAAACAAATTTATTCAAGTACAAGGCTAAACAAGAAATCAAATAATTTTTGAAAAAAATATTTATCCTCTGATCTCTTAAAGGGTTAAAACTTCAAAAAGATATTCTCAATTGATAGAACCCAAATGGTCATTTTAAATGCTAGATTTTATCAAATGTGTTTTTTAAACATAATTTTTATATTATTATCACTTAATATTTATCATAATTATATATAATATATAATAAATTAATATTTAATGTAGCCCACCCATACCACAAATCCTTTCTTGACTAATTTGAAACAGTTAGGCAAAGTGACATTTGGTTCAAAAAACCAAATCTGTAATCTCCATTCCTTATCTGGCATATAAATCTTTGTCTAATGTTTTTCTACTAATAACCCACTTCAGATCACTAACTCCTTCCCAATGGACTTGTTCCAATGCTGTTTCTAATCTCTATTCCCTTCCCTAGCCTCCTTCTTTCCCACCTACCTGCCAATTCTAGTGCCTTTGGAGTATGCATGCAAAAGCCTTTCCAATGAGTGTTCATTGGTTGCTAGAGCTCTCATATATTTGCTTTGTTTCCTAAAGGAACATCAATAGTTGAAACAATAGCAATAATAAATTAAATTTATATAAACTTTTACGGTCTGCAAAGAGTGTGTGCATGTATGTGTGTGTGTATTGATTCAGCTTCTCAGTCTTTACACCATTTTACAGATGGGGAAATAAGGCTTAGAAAGGTTAAGTGACTTGCCCATCTTCATATAGCTAATAAGTGTCAGAAGTATAGTCAAGCCAAGGTCTTACTGATACCAAGGCCAGCATTTTATATACTAAATGCCATAACATGTTACTTTCCTTTCATCACAATCCTGTGATGTAGACAAATAGGTAGGCCTTTGCCCAGTCTTCATCTTTCTTTCTCTGCATCCTTTAAGAATATCACTATCTTCTTAATACTCTTTTCTCTAGGTTCTCCTGACATTGCTTTCCTTGGGTTCTCTACCTACCTGTCTGACCACTCCTCAATATACTTTGTTGGATCTTCATCCAGGTCATGCCCACTAATCACAGATGTCCTCTCAATGTGCTGTTCTAGACCCTCTTTTCTTCAATGTTTTACCCAAATTGTACTCATAAAACTAATTAATTTTTAAACCTATGTTCAAGGTTTATACTTATTCCTATTAAATTTCCTCTTATTAGATTGAGCTCAACATTCTAGCTGGTCAAAATCCTTCTGGATTCTGATTTGCTATCTAGTAGTTCACTACACCTACTATACCTACTAGCTTTGTGCCTACCACCTGAAAATTTAATTAGCATGCTATCTATGTCTTTATGCAAATCACTAATAAAAACCGTTAAGCAACACATGGTTAATAACAAATCCTTAAATCCTTTAAAACTGTACTAGACCTTTCTATCCAGGGCTCCGTCTAGAGCAGAACCCGTTGTCGCCACCGCCGAGATGTTGATGCCCAAGAAGAACCGAATTGCTATCTACGAACTCCTTTTTAAGGAGGGAGTAATGGTAGCCAAGAAAGATGTCCACATGCCAAAGCATCCTGAGCTGGCAGACAAGAATGTGCCCAATCTCCATGTGATGAAGGCTATGCGATCTCTAAAGTCTCGTGGCTATGTTAAGGAGCAGTTTGCATGGAGGCATTTCTACTGGTATCTCACCAATGAGGGCATTCAGTATCTCCGGGATTACCTTCACCTGCCCCCTGAGATTGTGCCTGCCACACTCCGAAGAAGTCGTCCTGAGACGGGAAGGCCAAGGCCTAAAGGCCTGGAGGGTGAGCGACCTGCCCGGCTTACTCGTGGTGAAGCTGACAGAGACACATACAGACGAAGTGCTGCTCCCCCTGGTGCTGACAAGAAGGCTGAGGCTGGTGCTGGGTCAGCAACAGAATTCCAGTTTAGAGGTGGATTTGGTCGTGGGCGTGGTCAACCTCCTCAATAAAAAGTGTAGAGATGTTTCATATTGAATAAAATTTGGGGGAAAAAAAACAACTGTACTAGAGAGGGGGAAAAGAGGAAGGGAGGGGGAAGGAAAAAGAGAGAATATGAGAAAGAGAATATTCCTCTTACTTGTCTCTAGCCCTGTCCAAATAGGAAATAAGACACAATACACCATCACTTTGTCTAGCTATTCACTAACTATTGCTTTAATTAATGCATTATCAAATTTTGCCAGATCTAACTCAAAAGACCAAGTAAATGGACACTTATATGTCCTTGATGACACTGAAGATAATGAAAGCTATCTCATCTTAACACTTGAAATTTAATGTTGATTTGCATGAATTATATATAGTTAGGTTTATCAAATTTACGTGTATTTATGCCTCAAGCATTTGTTCATCAGGTTAGACAATTCCATTCAGACTCAGCTATCATATTCTTCCTGTATTTAATATCATTATTCCTAAAATGTATTATAGCATACATATAATATGCCCAATAATAGGCTAAATATATTAAATTTTCAAGCCTATAGGTGAAGTATTATATATAGGGACACCAAGTTTTATTCAGTAAACATAATTTTTTTTAAATATAATTTCCTTAAATTTTATCATTTCCCCATTTACTTAAAAGTGCCTCTGAAATTCTATTTTATGTATTGTTCCTTTAACTTGACAACAGGATTCTAAACTATATTGACGATATCTAATGGTGTTTAATGTTTAAAGAATAATATCCACCCTCAGGGAACTGGTTTTATAAAGCAAAGAATCATTTGAAATATGAATAATTATCTTCTAATTTGTTTGGCAAATGTTATTTTTATACAGTGAATTTTCTTAGAAACAAAGCAAATAAGTGTTTCCCATACTACTTCCATACCCAGTTGAAAGGAAGCAGAGCTTATTAGTTTATTTTCCAGCCATAATGGTGTATGAAAGAAAAGGTCCAGTGTCTAGATCCAAGGAATTCTAAAGTGTTTTTAAGAAATAAATATTTTGGGGGAAAGGGTATAACCATGGCAGATTAAATTTGACACCAAGATTAAACTAGTCTTAGCTAGACAAAGAACTTAATGTAGAGGCAGAGAGATGGTGGAGTAGCAAGAATTAGTATGGCAACTCCTCCCAAATTCCATTCTCCTCCAAAGAGGTCTCGAAAATGTACCAGACTAAATCCTACTGGGGAAATTAAAAGGAAAAAAAATGGCGCAAAGAGTCATTTTTCCAACCCAGGTTGATATAGGAAGATGGCCACAGAGGTCTGTGGACACTGGAAAAGAGGTCTGGTCAGAAACAAAGAGTAGCCTACACTTTTGTCACTCTGAACCAGCAGAGCTTCCCAGTTGGCTGATAAGGCCTAAGTCCAACAGCAGTTTACTGTTGCTCAGATACAAACCTAGATCAGAAACTTAAAGAACTCAGACCACAGGGGCAGCAATCAGACTTTGCCCTGGATTAGACCACTTAGAAAGCACTGAAAACTTATAGATTCCCAGACTGAGCTGTCACTGAGATTCAGGAATAACACAACACTCAATGCCCCAAGAAAAAAGGAACAGGACCAGCCTAGACCTTCCCACCAGAAGTACAGCTAGACAATGCCCAATTTGGAATCTGCCACTGTGTGACCCTGGGTAAGTCATTCAACTCAGCTACAGTTTCCTGGTCTGTGAAATAAGGGTAAAAATAACACCAATAATAGCACATGGATGTTATACTGAATGAGATAATATATGTAAAGTACTTTGAAAACTTGAAAGCACTATAAAAATGCTAGCTATTATTATTATCAGCTATTAAAAGCACTGCAAAGGCAATCCAGCCCACCCTCTTCCTTGTGAAATCGATCTTTACTTCTGAGCCCTGTTAATTGTACAACCCTAGTGTTTCTCCATGCTCTGGTACCAATTAATTAATCAGGTTTATGGTCTATGCATTTTAACCATTATCATAGCCTAGTTAATAAACATACTTCATCCACTTGGGTTTTCAGGGTTGTTATGTAAATCAAATAAAATAACACACATAAAGCACTTTGCAAACTTTAAAGCACTATATCAATGCTATCTATTATTATTATTTTCCCCCATTAGATTATAATTTCCTTGAGGGCAATGGCTGTCTTTTGCCTCTTTTTGTATCCCTAGCACTTAAAACAGTACCAGGCACATAGGAGGTGCTAAATAAATGTTAACTTATTAGGGATGTTATTAGGAGGCTCTGTAATATCCCATGACTTGATGGAATGTTGGACACAAATAAAAGCATGTGAAGTATCTCAATGTCTACTGGAAATCCTTTTTCCTCTTAAACTCTACTCAGGACATACTGATAAGAATTTTTTTTTAAAGTATCTTGAATGAAGGAGCACTTAAGCTGAACCTTGAAAACAGTGGAGGTTTCCAAGGGGAAGAGGTGAAGAAAAAAAGTATTCTAGGAATGGAGGACAACGTGGGATAGTAATTCCTAGAATTTTCTTTACTTCTTCATCCTCTGCAACAAATTTTGGGGCATAATTGCCACTTATCTCTACAAGTGATCTTTCTGCAAATGCTTATAATAAGTACCTCTGATAATAAGGACCATTTAATTTTTCTCTTTCCACCTAGGACAATAAATTGAACATATCTAGTAATAATTTAATAAATATCTACTGAATTGAACAACATTTCCAGTTGCCTTTGGACACATAATAAAACCTACTCCTTTATTTTCCTCTTAGAATAGACCCTGTAAAAATATTCTCCCATTTAAAAAATAGCAGACATTTACAAAGTGCTTTTAATGCTTGTTTTAATTGTGTCCATACAAAATCTCTTATAAGCCTCATAAAGCCCTGTGAGATAGATACTAAAGTTTTATTAACTCCATCTTCTGGAGAAGGAAACTGAGGTTCAAAAAAAGTTAGGTGAAAGACCTTCCCAAGGTCACACAGTTATAAGTGGGACTTCAACCTAGGTTTTCTTTCTTCTTCCAAATCAAGTATTCTGCTCCACTCTAACTTCCTTTTGTCTTCTGGTTTCATTTATAACAAAATGTGAATATTGATATGATTCGGTTCATCTTAAATATTGTTAACTAGATAAGGTCACTGGATAAGGATCTCATATTTAGAAAACTAAAAGTTAAGATACTTTTATATATACTAACTACTCCAAAGGGAGGATGAACTGAAGGAAAATGAAATGAAATGATGATATGTGAAAGTATTTTTAATAACTTAAAGCATTACAATATTATTATATTACTATTATTACTACTACTTCAATAATGGAAATATTTTAAAGCCACAGAAGGTAAATTAATCATTAATCTCATTGTAAGTTAGTAAAAGGGCTTATATATAAAATACTGAATCTGAGCCATGAAGCTCTATTTCTTTTTATTGTTGCTGAGTTATTTCTGTCATGTTCATTTCTCCATGACTCTATTTGTTTTCTTGCCAAAGATACTGCAGTGGTTTGCCATTTCCTTCTCCAGCTCATTTTACAGATGAGGAAACTGAGGAAAACATGGTTAAGTGACTTGCCCAGGGTCACACAGCTAGTAAGTGTCTGGGGCCAGATTTGAACTCAGTAAGAGTTCCAGCCCTGTGCTCTATTCACTGATAAACTGGGCCTCTTAAATCCCTGTCTCAAAGTAGATAAGAGACTGTAAGCACTTAATAAATGCTTGTTGTCTTGACTGGTAAAACCTATTTGTGATCTATATTCAAAAGGTCAAGTTACAGCCAAAAAAAGTAACTCTAAGCCCTTATTGTAGGTGACATTTTCTAATAATATGTTAAAATTCACTAACTTTATAGAGTAATAACTCCTATAAGCAAAATTCCTCATCCTGGAAAACAGTATAAATTGCCAATTTACCTCATAAGAAAAACGTATAAAGTATTATAAGAAAAACACTCATAGCATCCTATAAGAAATGTCCAATTATATTGTGGTCTAATCTAGTGAGGATTTATTCACAATTTATGAATTTAAATACAAGATTTTAAAATAATAATTACTGGATTCAAAAGCCCACTTCCCTTTCCTAAAAGTCTCTTGCTTATACCAACTTTCTCCCCACAAAAGTAGATGGGTTAAATGTGCTTTAATTCCAAACTCCAAACCACTCACCAATATAAAGGTTTCCCTAACTTTGAAATATAGAAAAGGAAAGTAGCACAAAAAAAAGTTATAAAAGAAAAAGGTAAGGAAACAATATGACAGTATAATTTACATAAGTCTTACTATTTATAATATGGGGGGAGGGGGGATACAGACTTGTGATTTCATTGGTATAGAAAATTCAAAGGAGGGAAAATCTCCAGTTAATGCAGAATATTGATTGTTCTGCACCTAATAGTCTTAAACAGTTCCCTGAGGCATTGAAAAGTTAAATGACTTGGGGTGGCTAGGTGGTGCAGTGGATAGAGAGCACTGGCCCTGGAGTCTAGAGAACCTCAGTTCAAATCTGACCTCAGACACTTAACACTTACTAGCTGTGTGACCCTGGGCAAGTCACTTAACCCCAAATGCCTCACTTAAAAAAAAAAAGAAAAGAAAAGAAAAGAAAAGAAAAGAAAAGAAAAGAAAAGAAAAGAAAAGAAAAGAAAAGAAAAGAAAAGAAAAGAAAAGAAAAGAAAAGAAAAGAAAAGAAAAGAAAAGAAAAGAAAAGAAAAGAAAAGTTAAATGACTTGCCCAGAATCACACAAACAATATAGTGGGTTTGGATCCAGGCCATCTTAATTATTAGGCCTGCCCTTGGTTCGCCAGTCCATACTACCTATCACTCAAAAGCTATGAGTAACAAACAACAAATCCACAAAAGTCCTATGCAAAGATTTCCCGGAGTACAAAGGTAAATTATGAGAAAAAATAAGGGCCAAATTGTTTCCTCTTGTAAGAAATTAATTGTGATTTGAAGTTTCTATGACCCCATCTTTGGCTAAAATTAGAAGCCCTAGCGAGCACCCCAGCCAGCCTCAGGCACTATCCCTCCAAGTCAGCATGGTGCTCCATCCACTGGCTGTGGCTGCTGCCATGGAGCTGTAGCTCATGTCATCACCACGAGCCGATGCCTCCATGGGCCTGGCCAAATTACCATGACTAGAAGTCCAGTGAGGGCAGTCAGGCGACCTTCAGCATCCAGAAGCTGGGGGGGCTGGCATTTGTAGTAGCCGCCTGTTCTATCAATCAGGGCTGCCAGCCAATTAGCTTGGGGTTGTGTGTGGAAGGCCCGGTTTCCTATTTGGAAGGGATTTTCTGGGAAGGAGAAGGGAAGAGATTTTTCATTCTGGCATAAGAGAGGGAGAGAGACAGGACGAAGCTGTTTACTCTTTGGGAACTGCTGAGTCCAGGCAGTGGTGTGATTCCAGGTCGTATAATTTTCCTTCTCCTATTCCCTTTTTCTTTGTCCCTAGTTTTATTAACCTTAGTTGTGTTTTAAATTTGTTCCCATCAATAAACCCTGTTTTATTTTTTTTCTGAAAGAGGCTGTTAATCTCCTTTCTTACCCCAATATTACAGCAAGCTGCCCAATTAATTCCCCCATATTAAATTTGGTCCTTACACTCTTTATAATTCTACACTAAAATTTCTGTACCAAGTTTCACTGATAAATGTCTCATATCCAAGATACACACATACTGATTTGAATTTATAAGAATAAGAGCCATTCCCCAATCAACTGATTGTCAAAAGATATGAACAGGCAATTTTCTTTTTTTTTCTGGGGGCAGGGGGACAGCAGGGCAATGAGGATTAAGTGACTTGCCCAGGGTCATACAGATAGTAAGTGTCAAGTGTCTGAGGTCAAATTTGAACTCAGGTCCTCCTGAATCCAGGGCCAGTGCTTTATCCCCTATACCACCTAGCTGCCCCCTGAACAGGCAGTTTTCAAAGAAATAAGTCAAATTATCAACAACCACATAAAAAATGCTCTAAATCACTAATAATAAAAGTAATGCAAATAAAAACAATTCTGCAAAATTATTAATAACCACATCCATCAAGTTTGCAATGATGATAAAAGAGGAAAATGACAATGGTTGGAAGGGCTGTGGGAAAACAGGCACATTAATGCACTACTGATGAAGCTATAAATTGATTCAGCTATCCTGGGAAGCAATTTGAAATTGTGCCCCAAAAAGTCACTAAACTGTGTGCCCTTCGGCCCAGTAATACCAATACTAATCATATGCCTCAAAGAATGAGGAAAGGAATCCATAAGTATAAAAATATTCATAGCAGCATTCTGAAGTAAGGGGAAAAAAAGGAAACTAAGGGGGTGCCCAACTGTTGGGAAATGGCTAAATGAGTTATGATATATGAAATGTAATGTAATATTACTGTACCATAAGAAATGATGAAATGGGTAGTTTCAGAAGAAATCAGCAAGATCCTTATGAAATGATGCCCAGTGAAGTGAGCAAAAATAGAACAATTTCTATAGTGACAACATTATAAAGAAAAACAACTTTGATAGAATTAAGAACTCTGATCAATGCAGTGACAAACCAGGACTGCAGAGGACAAAAAAATGAAACATGCTACTCACCTCCTGACAGAGGTAATGGATGAACTTAAATTGCAGAATGAGACATACCTTTTTGGACATGGCCAATATGGGAATTTGTTTTATATGGCTATATAGATTTTCATTTTTGTATTCTTTTTCTTTTTTGTATTCTTCAGTTGGGGGTGGGAGGGTAATAAGAGGAAGAGAAAATAAATGTTTATTAATAAGAAAAAATAATAAAATTAAATGGGGAGAAGGAAAA
The DNA here is from genome assembly GCF_019393635.1 of Dromiciops gliroides. Classification (NCBI taxonomy): domain Eukaryota; kingdom Metazoa; phylum Chordata; class Mammalia; order Microbiotheria; family Microbiotheriidae; genus Dromiciops; species Dromiciops gliroides. Next base: position 454,335,103 of record NC_057863.1, read on the forward strand.
AACTAACACTAGAGAAACAGATTTTTCATCAACTAGAAATGTTCAGCATTGTCAGTTTTTTACTTTAAATTATATATTTAAATGGAAAAAATATTTCTAATCAGTTCTGTCAAACTTAGGCATCACATTTCACAAACTTAAAACTGATATAGTTGTCCTCACCTATAAAGTATAAAAGAAACTATTTTGAATAAAATTAAAATTAATTTACATTTAGATAAGGATAGAGTTCCAGTTTTCTTTTTAATATAAATGTTGCCATACCAATTGTCCAACATTAATATCACTACACAGAATTTGGCATTTTACCTGTCCAGCAATAGCAGTAAAGTAAGTCCACATAGGGTCACTCGCTGAATAACCACCAGAATATGCTGAGTATCCAGAGTATCCACCATGAGGCATATTTGGTACTGTTCCTGGCATAGGCTGTCCCATTTGCATCTGCATTCCAGGCATCTGACCACTGTAACCTCCATACTTGTAAAAGAAGGGAAAAAAAAAATTTTTAAGCTATATTATCTACTAAACTTAATTGTTAAATGGTGCAGGAAAAGAGAGGGTGGAGAGGGGAAAAGCAGTAGTTTATTTGCACTGCTCAAATCCCCTGTAGGAACTAAGAATTAAAATACTCTCCATTAGCTTCTACATTCATCAACTACAGAAGCTCTATACATCAAATCCTTTCATTTATATGAGAAAACTTTATCCTGTCCTCCCTCCATTCACAGCATTAAATAAAATGTAGTAAGATAACAAGGAAATACAGGCACACCCTGCCTAATATAATTAATTGGTTTACTAAAAATGTTACAGTGTCAATTAGTTTCCTAAGAAAATTGTTATAAATGGGAGATAAATTCCAGTGGCAAAAAATAAATTATTAAAGTTTTAAAATCAGTCTTTAGAGAGCTGAGACTACATAATCTTTATTACAGTAATATGTAAATACTAAATACAAGCAATAAAAGTAACATCAAATTTTAAAGAACTTTTGTAAGATCTTAAGCACAAGGAGCATTATCCTTATGTAACTTTAATGGTTATTCTTGAATTATTCTAAAGTTTATAGAAAAATAATATTATTAAAACATTAAATAGCTTACCTTTACTAGCCTGAATTTTTACTTATATATAAATGGGCACTGAATCATGAGGGGATAAAGTAGCAACTTCATAACTTTAAACCCCGTCCCCCTTATTTTTTCGGGGCAATGGGGGTTAAGTGACTTGCCCAGGGTCACACAGCTAGTAAGTGTCAAGTGTCTCAGGCCAGATTTGAACTCAGGTGCTCCTGAATCCAGGGCAGGTGCTTTATCCACTGTGCCACCTAGCCCCTTTAGCCCTCTTCTTTAATCCTTTTTGGAGATTAGCTACTTAGTCACTTCAGGGTTTTGGCACCTAACTTTTAAAGGGAAAATAGTGATCCAATGATACCTGAACAGCAGCCTTTTCTTCTCATACAAAATATTTACAGCTTTTTGATTCATTAGCAATACCCTTGTTTGTTTTAGATCATTATTCCACAACTGGATCAAAATTTATCAAAATTTCTATTAGCCTTCTCAAGACAGATTAGTACCTCAAAGTTCTTTCAAGTTAATGATCAGAGCCAATATCTCCTCAATTTTATCTTCTTTCTCTTCATGGTTTTGATTATTCGATTTAATTAGGTCTTAATTTGTTAGTTCCTAATTGTGAGTTTTAATTATAACCTGAAAATTGTTGTTCTCTAATTCATAAAGCCCTAAGGATACAACTTCTACTTGGATGGCAGCTGGTGATTATTAAAACCCTCTGAAACCCTGAATACAATCTGGCCACAACTTTTGCCTTGACACTATTCATGCAATTTTAGGAAACTTCGTTCCAGGTTTTCACATTGATGACATATATCATGAGAATGTTAAATTTTTTTTCAAAATTGTTTGATATTTGATATTTGATATCTATCATCAACTCCTTCAGCCGAACCAGTCTGGCAAAAAGCATATTTATGACAATAATACTTTAAGATAGTAATAGTACCTTGACCCCAAAGACTTCAATAATGATGATGTATTTTGAAGACAAAAACAGAACTTCCACTAACCTCAGCTCTTCTAGATCTTTAGGATGCCCAGAGGCATTGTCAAAAACTCGTTAAGACTTATAGCAACGTTATTGTCAAAGCAATATTTAGTCAATGTAGGTCAAAAATATCCAACAGACCATTCCTGGAAAACATTCAGTTACCCAAAGCTTTGTTATTAGTCTTTCCCAAAGGTTCTATTATGGGCTCTCTTCCCTTCTCTTTAGGCTCTCTTGGTGACATCATCAGCTCCTATGAGTTTAAATACCATCTCTATGCAAATGACTCTCTACACAGATGATTCGGATCTACAGATCCAGTCCCAGTCTCTCAAGTGAGCATCAAGTCCATCATCACCAACTATTTATTGGTTGAAATGGATGTCCCGGAGATATTTCAAACACAGAAATAATTTTTCTCCCCAAATCCCGGCTTCTTCCGAAATTCCCTATTTCTGTTGAAGACAACACCACCACTTTTCTTGTCTTCTCAATTCATAACCTCAATGTTATGCTCAACACCTCACTCTCCCTAATGCCAAATAGTCAATCACTTGCTGCATCTTGTACCTTTGCACTGGTCTTCCCCCATGCCTAGAACGAACCTCCTTCACCTGTTCTCACAAAATCCCTGATCTTCAAAGTACAGTTCAAGCACCACCTACTTATTACAATGAAATCTTTCCTGACTGACCCCTGCAACTACTAGTGTCCTTCTTCCCTAACTACTTTGTCTTAAACTGTCTTGTATTTATTCTCTTTATATTTATTCTATATATACCTTTCTATATGTACTTGCCAACTTTTCTGTTAGAATATAAACTCCATGAAAGTGGCAATTGTTTCATTCTTTATATTTGTTCTAGCTCCTAGGACAGTGACATGCATGTAGTAATGTTTGCTTAAGGATTGATTAATAAAAGGATGTGCTTGAACCGAGACTTGAAGGAAATAAAATTCTTCAATAGCAGAGATAAAGAGGAAATGCATTTTGCATTGGTACAGCCAGTGCAAAGGCACAGAGATGAAAGATAGAATTTCATGTGTGAGGATGAGTAAAAAAAGGAATTTAGCTAAAGTATAGAGTGCAATAAGAAGAGCAATGTAAAAGACTGGGAAGCCAAGTTGGGGCCAGGGATTAAAAAGGCTTTCTTTAAAAGTGAAATAGAGGGGGCACTAGGTATCGAAGTGGATAAAGCACCAGCCATGGATTCAGGAGGACCTGAGTTCAAATCCTGCCTCAGACACTTGACACCTACCAGCTGTGTGACCCTGGGCAAGTCACTTAACCCTCATTGCCCTGCAAAAAAAAAAAAGTGAAAGAGAGGAGTTTGCCCATTGGAAATAGGAAGCCACCGAGGCTGAGTAAGGAAGTGATCTCAGATCTGTACTTAAAGAAAATCACTTTGACAACTGTGTAGAAGTGGGAAGGAGTAGGAAGAGACTTGAACAATTAGGAAGCCATTGAAATGCTCTAGGTAAGAAGTGATGAGGGCCTGAAATAAAATGGTGAATATGTGAAAAATAAAAAGAGAATTAATGTGAGAAATGTTGCAGGTTTCATGTTTTAGAGAGTTGCCTGAGGCAAATGAGAGTTGAAGTCTTGACCAGGGTTATACACAGCCAACATCTGAGGTAGGATATGAACCTCAGTCTTTCTGAGGTCATCCGTCTATTCACTATTCCACTGTATCTAAGTTTACTTGTTTTAAAATCTCCATGTACTGCATTTTTAACACACATGCTAATATTTTAAATTGCCTAAATGAAAAAATATATATTATTTAAATCTCTCTACACTGAATGATCTTGTACATACCTACTAAATCTGTATTACTTCATAAGCTATTTCAAAACTTAGATGTTAATTTTTTGCCACACATATCATATACACTTGTAGCTGCAAATATATATAATGCAAATAATTTGGTGTTAATGTATGTGCACCTAACTGGTAATCATTTAGCCAAAAAAAACCTGTGTGGTTTTGTTTCATGGAAGGAAGAAAAGAGGAGACTAAATTCTAGTACATCCATTTAACTTTTGTGAAGCATCTAACAAAACAAATAGTTACTGAAATTCTTTTTTAAATTACAATTCTAAATTCGGACACTAATGCGCTGTTGGTGGAATTGTGAACTGATCCAACCATTCTGGAGAACAATTTGAGACTATACTGAAAGGGCTATAAAACTGTGTGTACCCTTTGATCTAGCAAGACCAATAATATAGGTCTGTATTCCAAAGAGATCCTAAAAAAGGGGGGAAAGGATCTACATTTACAAATATATTTATAGCAGCCCTTTTCATAGTAATAAATTACTGGAAACTGAGGGAATGCCCATCAATTGGGGAATGGCTAAACAAGTTGTGGTATACGAATGTAATATAATACTATTGTACAATAAGAAATGATGAGTAGGCAGATTTCAGAAAAACCTGGAAAAACTTGTACAAACTGATGCAAAGTAAAATAAGCAGAATGGTATCAACTATGCTTATCAACTATGAAAGACTTAGCTCTTTTCAGCAACACAATGATCTAAAACAATTACAAAGGACTCATATCCAGATAAAGAACTGATGGACTCTGAAAACAGATCAAAGTATACTTTTTCACTTTTTTTCATGTTTTTTTTTCCTTTTGATCTGTTTGTTCTTTCATAACTGTGACAGATATGGAAATATGTTTTATATAATTGCACCTATATAACATATCAAATTACCATTTTAGGAAGGGGAGAAAGAGAGGGAGAAAAATTGGGGGCTCAAAATCTTATAAAAATGAATGCCAAAAATTGTCTTTACATATAACTGGGAGGAAAATAAAATATTAAAAAATTAAATAAAATGACAATTCTAATTGTTCAATGACTATCTATCACTTTCCAGAATTGAAGAGTGATAATGGATTCCTTCCCTAATAACTACAAGACTTTCCTGTCCATTTAAAGCTTTTTTTAGAGTAGCCATCTTAAAAGGCTTAACATGGCTATGATTGGTTATGATCACTTTAGGGCATTTTTATGACTTTATGAACAGATGATCATTTTTTTAAGAATTAAGTCAACATGTGCTTTCCCTTTCTCCTTAAATGAGATATCTCAAGAGTCAAAACTGATACAATAGCAAGAAAAGTACATATTTTTAAGAACTTATAAAAAAGTTTAATTTTATGAAATTAAAATATGGCTGTTTTACATCTACATTGATAAGTCACTTCTGCTCTGACACATCCTTTTAAACAATTAGAATTATCAGACCGTGCCTAGTCCTATAATGCCTTTCATTTAATGATATGTTTCAATCCTAATATTTGACTGAAATTTTCACACAACACACAACCTTGTAGTATATTACTCTCAAAAAGTATGCATTAAGCAACCATAGGCACTGGGTCTGTACTCAGTGGTAAAGAAGTAGTCTATGTTCAGTAGTACCTGTCCCTCAAGAAACAGTCAAAAGAGAAAATAATTCAAATACATTTTAGACATATTAAAATATATGGGACAGAAGCAATTAAAATACACAATACTGGCTTTGTGTGCAAGGTCATTTAGCAAAATAGGTAAACTATAGACAGGATAGCTATGTCAGACCAAATGGTGGGGAAACACTCTTTCATCATGCCTATGAGAAGAAATTTCTAGTATTTTAATTCATCAAGGAAAGCTTCCTGAAGGAAGTAGAGACTTGAGAAACTGACTGATGAAAGAGATGGTCATGTAAGACAGGGTTCACTTGGAACAGTGAACTTAGGAATTTAGCTTTAGTATGGAGAAGGAAAAGCAGATAAGAGTATATTGACTAGAAGTCCAAGAAAAACTAAATAGCTGGAATGAAGTATAATCTGCAAGAAAAGCAAAGCCTTCCAGTTAAAGAGTTTTGGAGAAGACAGCAAGGATCTAGTACAAATCATTTGGGGAAGTTATTGTCTAACACCCTAGACAGTGGTAACAATTTCGAAACAAAAAAAAACCACTTTTTAACGGAAGCTCTTTTCCCACAATTCAAGGACAATAGTGCCTGATAACATTGAAAATAAATATTTTATTCCTGCAAGAGAGTGGTTGAGAGACACTGCCTTCCCTTTCTTTATGGGATTCTAGTTGCTGGCAGTTACCTAAGAACGTGCTGAATATAATCAATCCCCTAGGAAGCAACAGGTAAGTACTGAAGCTTCCTCAAATTTTAGCGACTTTTCTATTTAAAAAACAAAACAAGACAAAAAAATCCAGTTTATCAGGACACAAGTTCCACGTCAATGAACTCAAAATCGCTATGTGACAAGCATACTGTACTTTCCAGAAAACTTTGTTAGGGAGACAGTTCTTTCCCTTAAAGAATGCGTGCGTGTGTGTGTGTGTGTGTGTGTGTGTATGTATGACGGACGAAAGGATGGATGTGTGTATGTGCATACATAGAGGCAACTGGTCGGTTCTTTACAGCAACTCATTTGGATCACGTCTGGACAAAAGGACTGAACAACGAGAAGAGGAAGTAGTGGGGGGCTGGGGGGCGGGGGGGGGGGGGGTCTTTCCAAAAAATAAAAAGTGGGCTGGGTCTTGTGAAAGATTTACGGGAACCTGAACAGTGTTTTCTCCTTCCTTCGACTTTGTACCGACTGAGGAAGTCTCCATCTTAGGAAAGTAAATTTCACAAATCTCCGACTTAAGCGAAGCAGAACAGACACAATTATCATCTCTACTTTTCTCCCCGGGAGAGCGCGCACCAAAGGAGAAGGGACACAAAAATCGCCTCCTTCCCCCAGTGCTGCCCCCTCCTCTCCAACCTCGAGGGGGGAGCGGGGGTGGACGGGGATGAGAGATGGGGAGGAGGCACAGTCACTGCACCGGGGACTAGGTGAGGGGGCGCGCGCCAGCCCCGGCTCCTCCGCAGCCCCGCCCGCAGGGAGCCCCGCAGCCGGCAGGTGCAGGAGGCGGGGTCTAGCCGCGCTGGCACCGCCCGCTGAGGACGGCCACACCCCGAGGGGGGCGGAGGTCCAGGGCGGTGGGGCGACGCCCCTAGCTACTTACCCCACCTCCGTATCCAGGATAGGCCATGGCGAGCGGAGCGGGGAGAACGCAATCCGAAGTGAAGGTAAGGGGAGACAGAACACGAACGAGTTTCTTCCTTCTGCTCTGAGCCCCGCGACCCCCCTCCCCTCGACCGGCCCCGCCTTCCGTTTCTCAGTTCTTGATTGGCTACGAGGAATCTCGCGAGACTTCCTTCATCTGCCGCGAGGACACGCATGTGTCCTGCCCCTTAGGCTCGAGGCCGCCCTACCTCTTCTCAGTCGCCGGAGGTCGCTAGGGTGTGAGGTAGCTTTTGTCCATTCTAACAAGTTCTGTTGCCTTTCCTATTGGACACTGAGGCATAACCATAACCTCCGTCTGCCGTGAGCCGTGCTTTGCCGAGGTGGGAGGCTTCTCGCCCGAGATCTCAACCCCGCCTGTCATTGAAGGGGCAGTGACTTGAAATGCCAACATTCCTGTTTATACTCAAACGGGGCAATCTGTGTAAAGCGCTTTGCAAGACTTAACAGCTCTCTCTAACGTTAGCTGTATACTTGTGGGTATTCCCTGACACCCTGGGACCCGTTACCATCAAAACCCCATTCATTCCCCACGTTCTTGGCACCAGTGACCAATCAATACACATTTCTTAAGTGCCTTCTATGTGCCAGGCACTTGGGTAAGAGCTGGAAATACTAAAAGAGGCAAAAAACCAACCCCTGCCCTCGAGAATCACACGATCTAATGGGGCTGGAGAAAATGCAAACAAATCAAACCAGGATAAATTGGAAATAACAGAAGGAAGGCACTGGAATTTGGAGGGGGGGGGGGGGAAGATGGGATTTAAGTTGGGACTTAAAGGAAGCCAGAGGGCCCATCGTCAAAGCAGAGGAGGGAGAGCATTCCAGATATGGGAGGACAGCCAGAGAAAACCCCAGAAGCGGAGAGATGAAGTGTCTTGTTCCTGGAACAGCCAGGAGGCCAATGTGACTGGGTCGAAGAGTGCTTGTTGGAAAGTAAGGTGTAAGAAGACTGAAAAGATAGGAGGGGGGGCAGTTATGAAGGGCTTTAAACGCCTAACAGCATTTTGTATTTAATCCTGGAACCCACAGGGAACCAACCACTGGGGTTTATTGAGTACTGGGAAATGATCATTGCTGGTAATGCTGAACTTCGTTCTAAACCGCAAATTGGATTAGATAAGAAAGAAATCTGTTACCTTAAAAAGCAGGTGAGCTAGTCTTAGATTCGTGCAGGCCCTTAATATTTATTCATTGACATTGGGAAGAAGAGCATAGAAGGTTGCTCACCTTTGCTTCTAGCACATAGCCTGAGTTACTCAAAAAAATCTTCCCTGAGGGAACAGACATAAAGGGAAGGTAGACTGAGGATCCCCAAACTCAGCCATTTTGTTTTACGGATGAGAAAACTAAGCCTCGGGTTAAGTGGTTTGCTGTGGGTCACACAAAGTTTTATCCCTGTAATTGGCACCCCGGTCTTTGGACTTCAAAAGGTCCTTTCCAATGGCTGTCTCTAATCAACATTAGAATCTTAGAACATCAGAACTGAAAGGGACATTAGAGCTTAGCTGCCTGATCAAACCTTTGTCAAACTGGGGCATTTGATAAACCTCCCAGCACCCCGGTGGCAAAAGGACTGGCTTTCCAATTTTCAAGTAAAAATAAGTGAGACTATTACCTGTTTAAATAGGCCTTGGGGACTGGGTGTTGGGGGTATGGGTGGGAATCATGAAAAGACCCAAATGTTGCTTTAAAATATATTCGAGGAAACAACGGAAAGATTTATTCCCCAATTAACTTTACCTTCTCTTTTAAATTGCAGTGATTTTTTAAAAAAAATTATTCTGAATTTAACCACCAAATAAAGAGAACATTTCCATATACAAGGTGAAACAGAAAAAGAGATGTATGAAAATGCACATCTCTATTATGTACAGATTGTGGGGTTTTTTTTTTAAAGTAAACAGTAAATTCAATTGCTCTTGTCTGTCAGGTTATCAAACTTTTTTAAATCACCTACGGTGTGGGAAGCACTAGGCTAACATCGCAGTATACAAAAGGAGGCATTTTTGGTGGCCAGTGTTATTATATTCTGTAATTGGTTTTATTGAGTTCATTGTGAATTAATATATTAGTGTTATGGGCACCCCCACCCTATTTTCCCCATAACATTAGAATACTCTACAAATTTAAAGAACTAATAAATACAGCATTTATTACCGTGGTATAGCAGAAGAAAAAAGGGGGGGCGGGGCAGCTAAGTGGTTAAAGCACTGGACATGGAGTTCAAATCTGGCCTCAGACACTTGACATTCACTAGCTGTGTCACCTGGGGCAGGTCACTTAACACTAATTTCCTCTAAAAAAAGAGAGAAGGTAAAGCATGCTTTCTCATCAGGCCATAGGCCTGATCAGAGTTTTAAAATCTTTCAAAGTTGTTTTTCTTTAGTGTTGTTACTGTATTAAATATTCTGGTTCTTCTGAGTTCACTATGCATCATTTCATGGGATTTTCCCAGGTTTCTCTTGAAAATTTTCCTTTTGTTATTTCTTATGCTTCAAAAATATTCCATTCAATTCATATTTAATGGACAGCTAAGCGGTGCAGTGGATAGAGTGCCAAAACTGCAGTCAGAAAGTACTAAGTTCAAATCCAGTGTCAGACACTTATTAGCTATGTGATCCTGGGCAAGTCATTTGACCCTACTTACCTTAGGTTCCTCATCTGTAAATGAGTTGGAGAAGGAAATGGCAAATGACCCCAGTATCTTTGCTAAGAAAAGCACAAATAGGGTCATGAAGAGCCTATAAAACTGAAAAAAAAAAAAACCAACAAATTCATAAAACAATTTATTCAGTCATCCACAAATTAATAGGTACCTCTATTGTCTCCAGTTCTTTGCTAAGACAAAAAGAGCTGCCTATAAATATTTTTTGTACATGTAGTTCCTTTTCTTTCTTTGATCTCTTGGTGTATAGGCCTGGTATTAGTATTACTGGATTAAAGGGCATAATTCCAAATTGCTCTACATAATGGCTTAACCAATTCAAAGTCCCACTTAAAGGTTATTAATGTGGCTGTCTTCCTGAAGCCACTACAGCAACTGATATTTTCCATTTTTGTCATCTTTGCCAATCTGATGGGTTTTAAAGTGAAACCTTAGAGTGGTTTTAATTTTCATTTCTCTAATTATTAGTATTTTGGATCAGTTTTTCCTATGATTCCTATGGGTGTGCAATATATCAGGCTTTTATCAAAGAAACAAAAGTCAGCTTGAAATGTTTTAAATAAGCAAGACTAAAGGAAAAGCTACATGGGGCAAAACATCTCATTGTTTTTCAGTCTTCCCAGAGAAGGATAAAAGATACATAGACCCTAAAAACATGAAACAGTTCTATTTTGAACAGGAAGAAGCAGAAAGGTCCATGGCAATAGTCCAAACAAAACTCTAGAAACAACTGGTAAAACCTAGGTTGATTAATACACTCAATTAAAGGTTTATACTTTTAGATGAAACTAAATTATTAATAGAAATTGGGGCAGCAGTTTAACAGATGGTTCTGAAGAAGTAGAAAGAAAATTTTGCTCATAAAAAGCTTTACATGATAAAGTAAAATAAGATAAAATAAGAAAAAATGTTAACAATTCGGCATGAAAAACTTCCATCATTAAGACAAATACATTTTTTTTTTGCTTTTACAAAGGAGTATATATTTTTAAAATATATCAAGAACACAGGTACAGACATGTCCCCCAACAGACAAGGGCACACTATTACCATTCTATGCTGCCTATACCACACTTTCTGTAATGCCACCTTGATCTCTGGGGAAAGTGGGCTTAGCACAATCTCTACATAACACTTAGTCCCACCAAGTCCAAATTTGTCTACAGTATGAGTCTTCATCTTAGCTATTACCTCAAGGCCTTAATGCTGTGCTAGCTGCAAAACCTTTGCAAGGATTTGATCCCCTAATTTCCTTACTCCCAGTTGGTTTGCTTTCCTGACCTTTCAAAATTCACAAGCTTCCAATCTCCATCTTCATTTGCCTAAAGCAAACAAACAAATGTAAAGGTAGGCAAAGAACAAAAGCCCATGTTCATTCAGTCATGTAAACTGAAATTTTATAGAATTTATTCAGTCAAAATAAACATTTATTAAGCTTCTGCTATGTGCCAGGAACTGTGCTAAGCTGGGGATACAAAGAAAGTAAAAAGATAGTTCCTGTTCTCAGGGGCATCTATGGGGTATGCTTCTGTTTGGGACAAACTGCCTCAGTTTATCCAAATAACTCGAGGAGACCACCAAGTCAAGCAGAGACAGATTTATTACATCCTCATGAGGACAGGAAAAACCCAGTTACACATTGAAGTCTTGCAAAGATATGCCCAATCTTTTACGTTTTTATAGTAATCTTGAAAAGGACTGTCCCCACGTACATCTAGGGTGGATGAGCTCACAATCTAACATCCAATCCTGTCTCACCCAAGATGCATACCCAGCTTGTGATCCATGTATGGAGACATGTCCAAGAACAAAGGGGAGAAGGGGAAGGGGTACAAGTCTGAGGAATGTCAAAGAAAGAGGGAGGCAGAAATCACTCCCTTATCTGACTGCAATTTATCATGACAGGGACTGGGATTCTGACATGTGAGAGGGGAGTTTTTTTATTACAGGCCATAAACTAAGGTGTAGCTGGCATGTGGGAACTAAGCAGAAGTAAATAGTGCTAATTGGTAGAACTGTGACAAGTAATAAAACTTACTGGGGGACTGGATATCTCCCAGACCCCATCCCCAAAGTTTACAGAACTGTCCCAAGTCCATTATCTCAACAATAAAACTTAAAGGAGACAGTGAGAATTTGACAAGAAATTAACTTTTAGGCAAAGCAAGAGGCTAGCTATTCTGGAGGGGCTAGGTATCTTTCAGACTCCATCCTCAGAGTTTAATCTGACTCAAATCCATAATTGTCCCACACGCTTCCATGGGGGAAGCCAAAGAAAACAACACAGAAAAAAATGGGGGAAGAAAGGAGATATTACCTAAAGGAATAAAGCCCAGTGGTTAAGTCAAGAGATGGTTAACCCAGGTGCCTTCCTCAAATTAAGGTTCTGATAAGAGCTATCCTCCTTCCCATCAGAGAGGATACCAGTTCCTGGGACCACATTCCAGCCTTGGGGGGGAGGGGTGGGAAGGGGCACCAAAAGCCTTTCCTTTTATAGCTTTGTCTCTTAGTGGAAGTCATCTATCTGGAAGAAGTCAGCCACATAAGTAAAAAAAAAAAGGAAAGGAAAGGCTGAAGCCAGGAATTTTGAACTCATTTCCAGTTCAGATCCCAGTCTAGTTCTACAACTACAGCCAAAGAGGCTGATGTCCACCATGTGGTTAGAAAACAACAATCTGCTACCAAAAGTCTATGTGTGCTTCAAACCTCTCCAAGACATTTTCATTGCATATCATCTCCCAGAGATGCTAATCCTCCTTGAGCACCCCATATACTCCTTAGTGACTAGGCCCTTAGGTAAGTCCTATTACTTTCTCTTCCCGCCCCCTTTGAAAAATTCAAATGAAAATAACATAGAGTTTTCATTTCACACGTAGAAAATTGGCCATAACAGACAAAAAAACAGATACAGTTATTATAAGGAAAGTTGAAAGACAGACACAATACACTATTGATGTTATAAATTGTTCCAACTCTTCTAATAAACAATTTTATACTATGTAAGAAAAGTTACTAAATTGTTCATATAATTTTAATCAATTTATATTACACTGGGTGTGTATGCCAGAAAAAGACCAAGGATAGGAATTATATATGTATATACCATAATATTCAGGGCCGGTATGTTGCACAGTGGACAGAATTCTGGATCTGAAGTCAGAAGAACCTAGGTTCAAAGTTGGCCTCAGGCACTTACTAGTTGTGTGACCCTGGGCAAATCACTTAACCCTGTTTGCTTCAGGTTTCTCATTTGTAAAGTAACTTGGAAAAGGAAATGGCAAACTACTCCAGTATCTCTGCCAAGAAAACCCTAAATGAGATCATAGAGAGTTAGGACTAAAAACAACTAAAACAACAACTATTATGTTCATGGCAGTATTTTGTGTGTGTGGTAACAAAGAAGTAGAGGGTATCCATCAAAAGGAAAATATCTGAACAAACCGACATAAAATGAGGATTCTAGGGGCAGCTGGGTGGTACGGTGGATAGAGCACCAGCCCTGGAGTCAGCAGGACCTGAGTTCAAATCCAGCCTCTGACACTTGACACTTACTAGCTATGTGACCATGGGCAAGTCATTTAGCCCCAATTGCCTCACACAAAAAAATTAATTTAAAAATTTTTTTAATTTTTAAAAATTAAATAAAATAAAATAAGGATTCTGGACAAGATTGCTGATAAGTTCCCTATAACTGGTTATGTGATTCTGTGAAGCTCTTAATATAATGGAATATTTATTGTGATAGAGAGGACATTAAAACTTATTCATCAATAAGCTTGTCAAGCTAGTGCATTTCTAGGGAAATCAAGGAACCTTCTCCTTGAGAAGCTAAACCAAAGGACAGACACACCTAAAGAGATAGGCCCATTGGGTGTGGTTGCTGCCTTTGTGGTGTGAGGAGGACAGAGATGGCTCCAGAGATCTGAGCTGCCTCTCACCCAATTTCCCCCAGCCATCACCAGTGGGGGATGGTCCTCCTCCAATAAGGGAACTTTCCACAGTCCCCACTGGACCACCATTGGTGCTCTTTAAAAGTATGTGCCTGTATCCTGCTCAAGGAAATAGGTATCTCAGAGAACCATGCTTCTATGCCATGCCTTCTCCCCATGAGAAGTACTTCTCTCTTGGTTTCCTTTCCCTAGTGCCTAAATAAAATATTATCTTATTCTAATTGGATTTGTGTGCAAGAGGGTATAATTCTTTAAAGAGGAATTTCTAAGAACCACTACCCCCAAACCCCTACCTATTTCCCCCATAATAGCCGTGTCCTCGACTCCTTATGGGGTTTTCTTGGCAAATACACTTGGAGTCGCCATTTCCTTTTCCAGCTCATTTTACAGAGGAGGAAACTGAAGGAAACAGGTTTAAGTGACTTATCCAGGGTGTGTCAAGATAATGGAATGTGGTAGATAAGGGGATTTAGCAGATACTCAAAGGCCCACTTGGAGATTAATCTAAACTGATTGAATTAAGTGACAGTGATTGACTGCTAATTAGCCTACTTCAAGTTAACTAGATTGTAAATACATTTGGCTAGCCCTTAAGAAGGTATTGTTCTCAGAAGCCGAAAACTTTGAACTTAACTGGAGACCACCTTCAAGTCCAGTGAACCAATGGATTTGAATGACGCTAGCCAATCAGCTTGAAGAACCTCCCATTTCTGGGAGGAGGACTTCTGGCTCTTGAGTTCAAGACATTGGCTTGGGGACTTCAAGTGGGTGATTAGGAAGGCTAGGATTTCCATGCTTTAAGGAATCTGATCTCAATCTTTCTCTCTCTTTACTATCTTATATATTTTAATAAACCCTTAAAAGCCTAAATTCTTGGTGAATTTATCAGTGATTTTAGCCATTTTCCCCCAAAAACTGGGGGGACAGATTAGAACCCACATTTAGAATTTTAAAATACACAAAGGTCACACAGCTAGTAAGTATCTGAGGCCAGATTTGAACTCAGGAAGAGGTGTCTTCCTGACTTTGGGCCTGGCATGCTTTCCACTGTGCCAGCTAGCTGCCCCTAAAAACTAAATAAATTTTATATTTTATTTGGAGGCGAAAGGGAACCCCTGGAGTTTCCTGAATAGGAAAGTCTAATTCTTACATCTGTGCTTGGAAATTACTTTTGCATCAATTCCCTGGAAGCACCTGGGGTGGAGAAAGAGTTTAGGAAAGGAAACTAAAAGGACAAAAATTAGGTAACAAAATCTAGAGGAGGAGATGGTTATTTGGCCTTGCCCAACATGTCTATTTGATATAGGAGGTGAAAAAAGGGTTAACAGAAAAACCTAAGACCCAAGCTTTAATTCAGATATTAGCTCCAAAATGGAGTCAGACCCCAGTTAATGGATAACTTACAAGTCATAATGCTCGGTTCTCATACCCACAGTGACCAGTATCCATAACGGGACCATAAAGGGCCAGGTCATATAACAATAGGACACAAAACAGGATATAGAAATTCTAATGAAAAATGAAGATGTTTTGAAACTAAGCATGGGAATCAGAAAGAGACATGCGCAGAAAAGGCCAGATTTGTCCCCAAATTCACCTTATGACCTATAAACCCCCAAAACCACACCTACACAGAAAAAGGTACCCGCCTGGGGTGGGGGGGGGCAGGTTGGCTTAGGACCCCAGTAACTCCAAATTAGGATAAGCCCTCCCCTGTTACCTCCCTAAGATGGAGAATATTATAATGAGTCTGATAATCAATTTATCCATACTATAAATATAACTGTAGTAAATGCTTGTTGACTTCAATCTGTCAGCCAATAGGTATTTATTAAGCACCTACTATGTATGCCTTAGGCATTGTCCTAAACTTCAGATACAAAGAAAAACAAAAACAGCCCCTGCCCAGAGGAGCTCCCAGTCTAATGGGGGAAAGTACATGCAAAAAACTACGTATGAAAAAGCTGTATAGAGCATAAATGGGAAATAATCAATAGAGGGAAGACACTAAAATTAAGAGGGATTGGGAAAGGCTTTCTGGAGAAGGTGGGATTTTAACTGGGCCTTGAGGAAACCAGAAGACATCGATGATATGGAGAGAATTCTAGGTATTGGGGACAGCCATTTAAAATGTCTGGAACCCAGAAAGAGTGTTCAAGGAAAAGTTCAGTGTGACTAGAATGAAAGGGATACAGGAGGCACAGAAGCAAAGGTATAAGGTTTAACAAGACTGGAAAGGTGGGAAGATTGGTCATGAAGGACTTGGAACACCAAATAGAGGAATTTTTATTTAATCTAGGAGGTAATAGGGAGCCACTGGAGTTGTTTGAGTAGGGACTTTAGAAACTTGATTCTAAGATTTTGTTACTTAGTGTGAGATGTTAGAATCCTATGTCACTTATTTCAGAGACATCGAAGCAACTCTGTTCTGCTGCTCCTCAAACATTCTTAAAAGGTCCTAAAGTAGAAAAAACAAAAACAAAAAGCAGCTGGATCTGGTTGGTGCTGGTTGAGGTGGGCTAAGTGAACTTGAGTAAACCCAACTTCTTTCTGCACATGTTAATAAGTATTAATGAGTTCATGAATATTAACTTTGCCTCTGGGTGGGATTTGACAGCCATTTTCTGAACATGCAATGTATAAAGGAATATGTAATGGGGGAGAACATATTAAAGGGTTACATAGGTAGACTTCCCGGAAGACTGTGAACCTCACATCCAGTTGGAGAAAGGAGGAGAGGGACCTTAAGGGATATAAGCTTGTCTGTGGTTCTGTTCAAATGCACTACTCTGAGCTTAGGCAGAAGTGCCCATTCTCATGAGAATGTAATAAAAGCCTTCATCCATGCTCTGCTGCAAGTCTGATTATTTGTAAATACTTTCAACATTAGTGAGCAACTCCTTTGAAAAGTCTACAAAGAGAGAATGTATTAATGAAATACTTTCTAAACAAGAAACAATTCATCATCATCATAATCATTAAAATTTATTAAACACACAGAAGCTACACAAACGTTTTGAGGATAGGGATTCTGTGTTTATGTTATTTTCTGTTCAACTCTGAGTCCACTGTGTGAGAAGTGATTATTAATAACTGATATCTTGGGGAGATTCAGAGCTTCCCCCCTTCTTCCAAAGCCCTGACTTTTAGAGGTACAGTTTCTCCTTGAAAATAAGATTGCACTGAATTTCTTCATCTTGGTTAGCCCCATCCCAAGCTTGCAAGGAACCAAGAGTATGGAAGCTCCTTGTGTTTTATTTAAGCTTGGGTGGAGACAGAACTTTTTGTCTAGATAAGGAAGGCCTTTCAGTCCAGAGAAGGGTCACTCAGGCCACACATAGAAAAGGGTATACATTCATTGAATTGATAGCCTAAGGCTGGGGGTGGTCTGGAAATAGCCCTTCATTTTAATATAACCTACCTCCAAATTACATTAACCAATTAGATTTGATTGCTGTTTGATGAACCACCTACTGTTTCAAGGGTATATAAGCTGTGAGCCCTGCCATGAATGTCTTTGGCCTGAGAAAGTTGGCATTATTACTAATCTGCTGGACTTATTAATAAGCTTTATTATTATTACTAAAATAATTAAATTACCTGTCAATACATGATAAGTATTGAATAATAGCAATAAACTTTTGATGACCTGTAGCATGAAAGAAGTAATGTATTATTCAAATGAAATGAGTCTGGTAACCACAAGTCAGGTGACTTGAATTTCAGTACACATCAAAAAATCAATGTAAATAAATAACATAAAATACAATCAGAAAATTAGCATTCCAGAAATGTATTCATTTCCAAGATGGAGCAAGATGGAATATTTTTGTTGGTAATTATCCCTTTGGATGGCAACTTAGTTGACTAAAGTAGTTCTGTAACAAAATTTTTTAAATTCTTTACTTAAAGAATCAAAAGAGGGTCAGCTAGGTGGTGCAGTGGATAGAGCACTGGCCTTGGATTCAGGAGGACCTGAGTTCAAATCTGGCCTCAGATACTTGAAACTTACTAGCTGTGTGACCCTGGGCAAGTCACTTAACCCTCATTGCCCCTCAAAAACAAACAAATGAATCAAAAGAAAACAATATGTAAAAGAAAATTAGTAACTAGCTATCCCCTAAACTCATCCCATTATTAGAGGCCCCTATCACAATAGTGTTAATGTTTTTTGATACATTTAGGAAATAAATGTAGTTGCAAAAAGTCAACCTATGAGGAGCAGCTAGGTGGCTCAGTGGATAAAGCACCGGCCATGGATTCAGGAGGACCTGAGTTCAAATCCGGCCTCAGACACTTGACACTTACTAGCTGTGTGACCCTGGGCAAGTCACTTAACCCTCATTGCCCTGCAAAAAAAATAAAAATAAATTTTTTTTTTAAAGTCAACCTATGGATGCAGGAAATTTCTAGTAATCATTTGAATATGTAGAGAATTTTATACATTTCATGTTTGACTTTTTTCCCATGTAGTTCATCTTATTTAATCTTCACAACAAAGTTGTAGGGTAGGTCAGATAGAATTATGTTCCCACTTTTATAGATTAGGAACTAACCTAAGAACAGGTAAATCATAATATATTGGCAGCAGTGTATTATTATGGCAACCTTCCTGGAGTCAGGAAGACTCATCAAATCTGACCTCACACTTACCAGCTGTATGATCTTGGGCAAATCATTTAACCCTATTTGCCTGTTTCCTCATCTATAAAATGACCTGGAAAATGGAATGGCAAACCACTCCAGTATCTCTGCCAAGAAAACCCAAAACAGGGTCACAAAGAGTCAGAGAGGCCTGAAAAAACAACTGAACAACAATATGTTGCAGTTGGAAGTGGCTTTAGAGCAGATGTGTTCCAGCCCACACCTGATGATGACAAACTCACTGCCTCAAGAGACAACTTACATTTTTATGCAGTTCAAATTGTTAAGAGTTCCTCCTCATAATGAACTAAAATCTGCATCCCTTGAACTTATATCCTAGTTCTTCCCTCTGGACCTATGCAGAAGAAGTCTTTCACATGACATACTTTCACATATTTTGTGAACAGTGATCATGATCACAACTTTGCTGTATCCTCTCTACATCAAGTTAAATGGCCCCAGTTTGCTTCATCTCATCTTTATACAGCATAATACATCAATCCTGAGGCAGAGTACAACAGGGATACCACCTTTCTCGTTCTTTAATTGTGTTAATATTATCAGCCTGAGATCCCATGCCATATGACAGTGGACTCATCCTGAGATTACAGTACACTAAAAGCCTCATGTCTTTCTTCTCAAGAATTATTTGCTAGTTGAGTCTCTCTCATTCTTTATTTGTGCATGTAGTTGATTGCTTTAACCCAAGTTTAGGACTTTATATTTATCCATACAGAATTTCAAAGTTGTATAACCCAGGTTTTCCAGACAAGCATTTTTCATGAGATTCTCAGAGAATGCTAATAAGACCCAACATGACTATGTCAGAATTAGAGGTGATGCAAGAGCTTTAGAAAAGACAAGTATATTACATCAGAAGAGACATTCAAAGCACCAGAATCTCTATGGGACCAACAATAGAGAGGAGAAAAAAAAAAAAAGACTATCTTGTAGTTATATGGGGAAAGTTAGGTCCCTAACATGTCCCTGATTTCTAGCTTGTCTAGATACAGGAGGGAATGATCTCATCTAACTACCATCTAAAGAACTCACTTACTTTTGTGTATTTTCTGGTATATTCTGATTTACAGAACTTCAATTTATTTTTGCTATTTGCTACTTGGGAATCTACCTGCCAAGACTAGCCCAGGTACTATATGACCAGAACTACAAAAAACTTTTCATATAAATAAAGTCAGATCTCAGTAATTGGAAAAATATTAATTGCTTATGGGTAGGCTGAGCCAATGTAATAAAAATGACAATCCTACCTAAGTTAATTAATTTACTTAGTGCTATACCAAACTATCAAAAATATTTTATAGATCTATTTTTGCTATTTGCTTAGATAAATAAGTTACTCTACATTCACTATTTATGATGGTTTTTGTATAACTAACTGTTGGATGAGAAAGAAGGGGTCAAACTGTAACCCTAATCCTGCCCTTAAGAGTGATTGGGGGGGCAGCTAAGTGGCGAAGTGGATAGACCGCCGGCCCTGGAGTCAGGAGTACCTGAGTTCAAGTCCAGCCTCAGACACTTAAAACTTACTAGCTGTATGACCCTGGGCAAGTCACTTAACCCCAATTGCCTCACCAAAAAAAAAAAAAAAAAGAGTGATTGGGAGGCAGCTAGGTGGCACAGTGCATAGAGCACTGGCCCTGGATTCAGCAGGAGCTGAGTTCAAATCCGGCCTCAGACACTTGACACTTATTAGCTGTGTGACCCTGGGCAAGTCACTTAGCCCTCATTGCCTGGCCAAAAAAAAGAGTGATTGGAAGAGATACTTTCATTCTGAACTGTTTATGCCCCTACACCAGCACCATTTATGGTAGCAAATAGTTATAATAATTCTAGTCCAGTACTCCTCTCCCAGAGGAGAACAGGTTGACTAGCCTTATGGTCCCTTCTCCTGAGGTAGCCAGGAGTTGCAGTGAATAGATTGCTGAACCTAGAGTCAGGAATACCTGAGTTCTAATCTAGCCTCAGATACTTCCTAGTTGTGTGACCCTGGGAAAGTCAATGATAACTACAAATTTACTGAGAACTGACTGATTCCCCACAAGGTCCCCCTACCCAGGCAGGTGAATTGCCAGAGGAAGACCAGTCTTTGTCAATTCCAGACTCTTGATTGACTTATGGACCTTCAACAAGGCAAAATGATCACCCTCTTTACTCCTTGGACTTTATGTTATTATGGAAAAAGATCCACCTACATTAAGTAGTTTCTATTTAGAGGTAAGTAGCTTCTATGCTTAACTCAGGAGCAGTTCTATTGTTTCTTTTGTTAAAGATTCATTTACATTAAGTGGTTGAGTAGTTTCTGTACTTGACTATGGAGCAGTCTTTTGGTTCCCTTTGTTTTGTTACCCCATAAAAACCCTGTCCTCAGTTCCCATCTTTGGGTATTCCTAGCTTTTTGCTTTGCAATACCACAAGGTATAGTTCCTCTGCCCCGATTAAAGACCTTATTTTCTCCTATGTTGATTGTTTCCTTCATTTACAGGTTAACATCACTTACCTTTTGTCTGCCTCAGTTTCGCCCCTGTAAAATGGAGACAATCATAGGTCCTCAAAGGGTTATTGTGTGGATCAAATAAGATCATTTTTGTAAAGTGCTTAGTATATCCCTGGCACATAGCAGGTACTGAATAAAGGCATTATCTCTTCCTTTCCCTTCCTGTTCCCCTCAAAGTATGAATAACAGTCTCTGTTAGATAAGGGTAAACAAGCTTCCAGAGATATCTATCAATGTTTTCCCTTGAGCCACCTGTCTACTTATTTTGACAACCCATTTGGACAGACAAAACTTATATGGGCAACACATACCTTACAATTAGATTCAATTACAGAATCAGTCAATCAACAAACTTAAAGGTATCTTGAATCTCTTTATAATAGTTTGAATGTAGACACAGATGAGTTATGAAATATAGGTGAAATCCAAGTGTCACTTAGCTTTTCAGCTTCTAAAAATCTATGCAAAATTATTGTCCCTAAATCTCCATTTTCATTCACTTAGAACCACTGGATTGATGGGTAAAACTACTTGTGTTATCCAAGTTATAACTTTAAATATGACCCGAACAAGCTATGAGTTAGTCTGCATCTGAACTCCAAATAAATTAATTTTACTCGTTTGAATGCTAGCTCTATTTCTTACTGATATGGGGAAAGCGATAGGAGAAAGCACGTGGGTCCTTAGGATTCCTCTGTAAAGAATTACACTCTCGTGCAAGACCTAATCAGGAATAAGAGAACAGGTTTATTGGGGTACAAGAGAAACCGGCCGGGAGGAAGGGTTTGCCAGAACAAAACGCTTTCCCCCCAACTGACTTGTGGGGTGCCATTTTATAGGGTTTAGATGGGGGGTGGGTAAGAGTCTCTTATTGGGTGAGGGGCTGGTGGTCTTCCCGCGTTGCGCTGTGGTAGGAAGAATCCCTCGTGAGAGATCTGGTGGTGGGTGTCAACTTTGTCCTGATGGGTCTAAGCAGTCTGCTGATGGGCGGTTCCAGGTGGTCTTCTCCTGGATTACCTCATCCAGATGCTTAGGAGGACTGGAATGTGGGGTGATGGTCCTGGAGCATGCTCAGTTCAATCTGTGCCACTTATCTCCGTTAGGTGGGTGTGTGTGTCCTTGATTGTGTTCAAGGAGAGGCCTACTTGAGTTCAAGGGAAAACCCCTGAGGTTTCAAGGAAAAGGTTCCTTGAACCCCCCAGAGAATTGTTGGGGTGACCGGGGCCCATAATCCTCCCATGACATTACTATGTAATACTAGGCAAATCTTTGGGTCTCAATTTCCTCATTTGTAAAATTAAAATGATAGGATTACATGATCTCTAAAGTCCCTCCATCTCTAAATTCTATGAAAAAGTCAAAAGTGCTTCTCGAGGTTTTAAGTGAAAAAAATGTAATATTTGAATGCTGACATTTTATAAATATGGATTAATAAAAGTCTTATAATCATGTATAGAAAACTATTTTCATCACATTATTTGGATTATATAGTAATCAATTCTAATGTAACAAAGTAATTACATGGGGAAAATGGAGTAGGGGGTTAGGGAAAGGGGGTAGGGGTTTGGGGTCCTTGGGAATTCCTCTTTAAAGAATTACATCCTCTTGCACACAAAAGCAATAGAATAAGATAGTAGTTTATTTAGGGGCTGGAGAAGGGAAGGGAAACAGAGAGAAATCCTTGGACTTCTCATGGGGAGAAAGGCATGGCAGAGAGCATGGCTCTGAGGTACTGATATGGGGGGAAAATGGGGTATGGGTTTGGTTAGGGGTTGGGGTTCTTAGGAATTCCTCTTTAAAGAATTACACCCTCTTGCACACAAAAGTAGTTAAAATAGGTGTAGTTTATTTAGGAGCAAGGGAAGGGAAGAGTGGGGGGAGGGGAACCATGAAAGAAATCCTTGGATTTCTCATGGGGAGATAGGCACAAAGTACATGGCTCCGAGGTACCAAATCTCCTCGAACAGGAGACTGGAAGGTACTTTTATAGAGGACTGATGGGGGTGGACCATCTGCCTGTGAAAAGTTCCTTTATTGAGGGAGGACCATCCCCCACTGGTGGTAGCTGAGGGAATTGGGTGAGGAGTGGAGGACCATCCCCCACTGGTAGTGACTAGAGGAATTGGGTGAGGGGTGGCTACTGATCCCTCTTCAGAACACAAAGGCCAAAGCCACACCCAAATTTATCTCCCCGGGGTAAGGGAGACCAGAATGAAGGGTAGGAATCCCAAGCTAGCTCAGTCTGATTTAGTTCAGTTTATCTCTCTAGGCATCTGTCCTCTGGTTTAGTTTCTCAAGGAGAAAGTTCCTTGATGTGCCCCAGAGAATTTCTGGGGTGCTCTGCACCCCCATGACAATACCAATCTCCTCAAGCAGGAGACAGGCAGATACTTTTATAGAGGACTGATGGGGGTGATCATCTGACTGTGGAAGGTTCCCTTAGTAAGGGAGGACCCTCCCCCACTGGTGGTGGCTGGAGAAGTTGGGTGAGGGGTGGCTGGGATCTCTCAAGCCATTTCTCTGCTCCTCAGGCCACAAAGGCAGCAGCCACACCTAATCTTATCTCTCTGGGGGTGAGGGAGACTAGAATGAAGGGTGGGGGTCCCAGAGCTAACTCGGCTGTGATCTGGTTCCACTTATCTCTTTAGGTGTGTCTGTCAACTTCTGGGGTGCTCTGGGCCCATAACAGTAATATACAAAATGATAATTATTTTTATGAAATATATTGATTTCTTTCAAATGTGCACAGACTAAGCTTTCAGAGAACTTTATCCAAAAGTATTTATGAATCATCAAATTATGAATGACACAATCCTAAGGGAGCCACTCTATTATAAACTTCCTAAATAAAAGGATTCTTATACTCTCTTATAGCTAGAAAAGTGCCATGCCAGTTATAAAAATGCAATATTTATTGGTTGATTGACTATTGTATAAAGAATTATCTTCAACTTTTCCCTGGACTAAAGGAATTTTTATCCGTTAGCAGAGATCAAGTCCTACATATTTTAAAATTGGATACTTAAAAATCCACTTGGTTTTCTCAAAGTACTACTTTATGAAATTCTGGGTCAGTATCACAGCTGGTATATAGTATTGTCATGGGGTGCAGAGCACCCCAGAAGTTCTCTGGGGTACATCAAGGAATCTTCTCCTTGAGAAACTAAACCAGAGGACAGATAAGCCTAGAGAGATAAGGAGAACCAAATGGGACTGAGGTAGCTTCAATCTCCACCCTTCATTCTGGTCTCCCTTAACCCTGGGGAGATAAGTTTGGGTGTGGCTGCAGCCTTTGTGTCATGAAGAGAGATCCGTACCCACCCCTCACCCAATTCCTCCAGTCACCACCAGTGGGGGATGGTCCTCCCTCACTAAAGGAACTTTCCACAGGCAGATGGTCCACCCCCATCAGCCCCCTATAAAAGTACCTGCCAGTCTCCTACTCAAGGAGATTGGTACCTCTGAGCCACGTGCTTTGTGCCTATCTCCCCATGAGAAGTCCAAGGATTTCTTTCATGGTTTCCCCCCACCCCTTCCCTTCCCTTCCCTTCCCTTCCCCCTAAAGAAATTACCATCTTATTCTAACTACTTTTGTGTGCAAGAGTGTGTAATTCTTTAAAGAGGAATTCCTAAGAACCCCAACCCCTAACCCAACCCGTATCCCATTTCCCTCCATTACAGTATGAAATTAGTACAATTAGAGAGGTAGACAGAGATTCCTGTTTTTCTAGAGTTTGTTTAAACTAAATTGCAACTGCATTTTTATTCTTTTGTTTGAAAATCTGGGTCATCCATTCCACTGACTGGGAAGAAGGGAGGAAATCCATGGAAAAACTAAATATCATGCTATATCATTTTGCTCAGTTGTTATTAGCTAAATCAGACAAGACTTAACAAAATCACTTCAATGTGGTTATTTTTTTTTAAATGATGCTTTAAGTCCCACAAGGTGGCAGCAGAGAAAACTCCATGTACAATAAAGTTTATAGAGTAAGGTAATGAACTGAATGACTGAGAGTTGTGTGTTTCTGGTTGAAACCACAAATACAGCTTTGGATTCTAGCCAGTTTGGGGGGTGTTTTTTTGTTTGTTTGTTTGTTTTGAACATTTATAACTCCTCAAAGGAATCTACTCTATTAACAATACAACTAAAGTAGCCTCAGATAACCCAACCTAGACATACTGGGTAGACGTGTACTTAAATTCATAATATAAAAAGCTGGAAAGGACCTGTTCCTATATTTTGCCTATGAGGAAATATCAGTTTAGGAAAGTTAATGAATTTGCCCAAGGTCACATAACTAATCAACAACAGAGGTGGGACTAGAACTCACATCTCCAGTTTCTTGATCCAGGGGCTTTTCTATGATAATTGAGTTCTAGTATGTTGTCTATGGGCAGCTAGGAGGAACAGTGGACACTGGGCTTGGAATCAGGAAGACTCATTTATCATGAGTTCAAATCTGGCTTCAGACACTTACTACCTCTGTGACCCTGGAAAAGTCACTTAACACTGTTGGTTTCAGTTCTTCATTTGTAAAACAAGCAGCAGATATCATCTACTATAGAGTCTGGTTGTTTGTGGTCCTTTGTTCTCGGAGGACCAAAATGACACCACTATGTTAGAGTCAAGTTATAGTATGTCCAGTTGTGGCTGATCAGACCAATACAAGTTCAGAATGCTATACTACAGGTTGGGCACAAATAATCCATATGAGCATTTGGGTAGAGTCTCTAAATTTGTACATATCCCATTTCTTTTGAGCTACTTCAATTCTGCATTGTTTATAGAATACAGCTCCTGCTCTGATGAGGGCATGCCGTGCTGGTGTCTCCTATGTCACTCAATCAGTTCCAAAGTTCTTTAGAGAACTTTGTCTAGGGATTGGCAAACTACTGTGGTAGAGGGCCAAATTTGGGGAGTAAAAGCTAAGAATTATTTTTATATCTTAAATAATAACTAGAGCTAATATTTGCATAGTGCTTATTATGTGCCAGGCATTATGCTGAGCACTTTACAATTTTTATCTCATTTGCTTCTCACCCTGAGAGGTAGCTACTGTTATTATCTCCATTTTATAGATGAGGAAATTTAGACAAACAGAAGTTGTCACACAGCTGGAGGCCAGATTGGATTTGGGTCTTCCTGAAGCTAAACCCAACACTCTATTTGTTTTGGGAAATTCCGATGGAGAAACCCAAACAGCACTCAGTAATAAGGAAGAGCAGTTTATTGATACACCGGCCCAAAGCAGAGTAGCCTCTGATACTCTGGGCGGCCAACAAGTGTCCAAGCTGCAGTTTTTATATCTCTTAAGTGTGAAAATGCATCCAGGTTTTCACAGGTACATTGTGGTGAGCTTGCTTGGCAGACAGGAAGGCATATTTCAGTAAACAGAGGCATAAGTCAGGAAGTTGGTACTAAACCACAGACTTCAGGGAAACAAACAGTACGATCTACTTTCATTTTGGGGTCTCAGCTCATCCCCCATATTTTCCCATATTATATTCATTATACCATCTTGTAAATATATGTTGGTGTTTTGTTTTTGTGGGGTTTTTTTGGTGAGGTAATTGGGGTTAAGTGACTTGCCCAGGGTCACACAGCTAGTAAGTGTTAAGTGTCTGAGGCCAGATTTTAACTCAGGTCCTCCTGAATCCAGGGCCGGTGCTCTATCCACTGTGCCACCTAGCTACCCCTGTCTTGTAAATGTAAATGCAAAAACAAGCATTACTTTGCCAAGGCATTAGTTACCCCTCTAGATCAGAGCTTCTTAAACTTTTTCCACTCCTGACCCCTTTTCGCCAGAGAAATTTTTACGGGACTTGGGGTATAGAGGTATATAAAATAGGCATACATAACCTTTTATTGATGCCAAATTTTTCACAGCCCCCACATTTAGTTATATAACCCCATATGGGGTAAGAGCCCACAGTTTAAGAAGCTTTAATCTAGATCACACTGTCTAACTATAAGTGTCCCACAGGATTCTGTCCTGGACCCTCTTCTCCTATTCTACTTTCCTTGATGATCTCATTAACTCCCATGAATTTAATTACCATCTCCATGCTCAAATCTAACAATCTCTCTGTTGACTTCCAATATCCCGTCTCCAACTATCTTTCAAATATCTCAAACTGGTTGTCCAGTAGACATTTAAAATTCAACAGAAACTCATTATCTTTCCCCCTAAATTCTCCTTACCTTCCCTATTACTGTAGAGGATAGCACTGGGCCCTTAAGTTGGAAGGTTCTGAGTTCAAATCTCACCTCAAAAACTTACTAGCTATGTGACCCTGGGCAAATCATTTAACCCCAATTGCCTTAAATATCTGGGACCATCTTCCTGATGTATATCTTGCCACTGGACCCAGATGGCTCTGGAGGAGAGAGTGAAGATAGTGACCTTGCATAGTCCTTCCTCACTTAAATCCAATTCACTGAAAGTCATGGGTTCTCTTTGAGAATGAAGGACAAACAATCACAGTAGAGGGCAACACCATCCTCCCAGTCCCTCAGGCTTCCAACCTGCATTTCATCCTGGACATTTCTCACCTTCCATCCAATCTATTGCCAAGGCCTATAGATTTCAGCTTTGCAAAACGTCTCACATATGGCCTTTTCTCTTGGACACTGCCACAACTCTGGTACAGGTCTTTATCACCTGGACCATTGCAATAACCTCCTGGTGGGTCTCCCTGACTTAAGTCTCTTCCCTTTCCAATTCACCATCTATTCAACCAACAAAGTAGTTGTCCATGTTATCCCCTCACCCCCCACCTCGCCACGCCCCCACTTAATAAACTCATGTGCTTCCCCATCGCCTCCAGGATTAAACAGAAAATGTTCTATTTGGTATTCAAAAGCCCTTCATAACCTAGGCCCCCTCTTACCTTTCCAGTCTTCTTAGATCTTATTCCCCAGCACATACTCTTCAATACAATGACACTGGCCTCCTGGCTATTGAACAAACAAGACATTACATCTCAGCTCCAGACAATTTGTTTCTGACTGGCTCCCTTTAAGACCCACTAAAATCTTCTAGAGGAAGCCTTTCCCTAACCTCTCTTATTTCTAGGCCCTCCCTTCTTTTGTTTCCTATTTGTCCTGTAAGTAGCTTGTTTATACATATTTGTCTGCTTGTCTCCTCCCCTCTTTAGATTGTGAGCTCCTTGTGGGCAGGGACTGCCTTTTCTCTCCTTTTGTATCCCCAGATCTTACTTAGTACAGTGCCTGGCACAGAGTAGATGCTCAATAAAGATTTATTGTTTATTGTTATTTATTGGCCCCCTCTCTCTGATCCCATCTAAATGCACTATTACTTGTCTAGTCTCTCTAATGGTATCTATAGGGTGGGGAATAAGAAGAAAACTAATCTTCACACTTTCCCTCATCCCTAAAGATCAAATCTAGGGCAGGTAGGAAGCACAGTGGATAGAGTACTGGGGCTGAAGATGGGAAGACTCACCTTTCTGAATTCAAAACTGGCCTCAGACACTTCCTAGCTGTGTGACCCTGGGTAAGTCACTTAACCCTGTTTGCCTCAGTTTCCTCATCTGTAAAATGAGCTGG
This sequence comes from Dromiciops gliroides, assembly GCF_019393635.1. NCBI lineage: Eukaryota > Metazoa > Chordata > Mammalia > Microbiotheria > Microbiotheriidae > Dromiciops > Dromiciops gliroides. The sequence continues at coordinate 454,363,621 of NC_057863.1, forward strand.
AGAAGGAAATGGCAAACCACCCCAGTATCTTTGCCAAGAAAATCCCAAATGCAGTCACAAAGAGTTGGATGTAATAAACAACAACAATGAAGACCAACTTCCTCTTAAGGCTTATCTCCAACTCTTGGACTGGAATCCTCCAGACTATTATTCTTTGACCATTAGAATGGTTCACTCTTTGACCAATCAACTCCAAACTGGCTTTCCATTTTTAGAGGTAGCCCAAGAGATGTGACTTGATATTTTCAGCCAATTACAAGATCTTTCCTGTTTATGGTTATCTGCCTTTTATCTGCCCCAAATCATATAATCTTTTCAAATTGATCTAAGACCTATTTATTCACACCTAGTTTACACTTTTGATAGAGTAATTGCTTCAATTTATATATCTGGGCCTTCTGTGATCACAAAAATTAAGGTGGGGAGGGTGTATGGAACTCACTTCTTATACAATTAACACAGTTATTAACACCTCATAAACTGGGTTGAACACACAAATCAGCCTTTGTTACAATCCCTTAAAATCATTACTCTTATTTTCTAAAAGAATAAGTTAACGTATAACTTCCAATTTAAAAAATCTGGGGCAGCTAGATGGCGCAGTGGATAGAGCACCAGCCCTGGATTCAGGAGTACCTGAGTTCAAATCCGGCCTCAGACACTTAATACTTACTAGCTGTGTGACCCTGGGCAAGTCACTTAACCCCAATTGCCTCACTAAATAAATAAATAAATAAAAAATCTCTGATGTTTAAAGTTTGCAAAAGTTTTTATGCATGATCTCATTTTAGCCTTACAACAACTCTGTGAGATAGATCTTATTGCTCACATTTTAGAGATAAGGAAAGGGGAGCCCAGAGAGGCTAAATAACTTTCCCAAAGTCATGTAACTAAATTTCATAGGTGGGATCTGACTACAAAATCTTCTTGACCACTCTCCAGTCTTCTGCCTGCTATGCTGCTTCTATTAGGGTGTATGGGGTGTTCAGGAGGACTAAACCAGGTTGAAGGTAACTGACAGGCCTCGTCTACCCCAAGCCTGTGAAGACTTTCTTCTGGAAGAATGGGGAAATGAGAACAATTTGTTTCAACAGCCATGAAGGCAGCTGAAGCAGACACTGTGGAGTGCTTAGAGCTTGGTCAGATTTGGGACACCAAGATCATTCGCTGCACCCTGGGCCATCATCAGTTATCCAGACTTTTGTCTTGCCACTGGACTTGGATGAGAGAGTGGGGCTGACAACTTCCTACAGCTTGGCCTTACTTAAATCCAATTCATGCACAAGTCAAGATGTCACCCTGTAATGTCATTGGTCCTCTTTGAAAAGGAAGGATGAACAACAACAAGCATTGGGAAAACAATAAATAAATTTAAAAATCATATTTACATAGCACTTTTAGGTTTACAAAGAACTTCCCTTACAATGTCCCTGTATAAAATATTACTACAGGATGTGTAGTATTATCCTGGTGTTACAGAGGAAGAAAATGAAAGACTGAGTGATGAAGTGACTGGCCTTTAATCGCACAATCAGTACGCGTCTGGGGTAGAATCTGAATCCAGGTTTACAGACACCAAATATGCTGCCTTTAAAATAAATTTGCCCCAGTTGACAATCAAAAACAGTAGGAAAAAAAAGCATTCATATATTGATTGCTTTGTGGCCAGCTAGGTGTCACAGTGGATAGAGTACCTGGCCTGCAGTTAGGAAGACTCATCTTCTTGAGTTCAAATGTGGCCTGAGACACGTAGTAGCCCTGTAACCTTGGGCAAGTCACTTAACTCTGTTTGCCTCAGTTTCCTCATATGTAAAATGAGCTGGAGAAGGAAATGGCAAACCTCCCCAGGATCTTTGCCAAGAAAACCCCAAATGGGATTGAGTCAGACAGGACTGAAAATGACAACAACATATAGTGCTTTAAGGTCTGTAAAGCATTTTATAAATATTATCCCATCTGAGACTCACAAAAACCCTGGGAAGCAGATGCTGTTATTATCCCCATTTCACAGATGACAAACCAAGGCAGACAGAAGTCAGATGACTTCTGAGGACAGATTTGAGCCCAAGATTTTGGACTACAGATCCAATGCTATGTCCACTGAACCACCTAGCTGCCTCTAAGCAATACATGTTCACCCAATATAACATCCTCTCATCCTATTTTAAGTATATTTGAAGATTTTAAAAAATCTTCCACATTAAATCATTTGTTTTAAATACCTTGAAGATTTTGTCAAAAACAGCATTATAATATAATAGAATGACTTCTTAATTGGTATCAAACAATTTTTCCTAGATTTTACTGTATATACAACTAACTTGTTATGTGACCTTGGGCAAGTCACCTTTCTACCCTCAGTTTTCTCCTCTGTAAAAACAAATAAAGACTAAGGAATTTAGATTAAAAGATAACTTTGAAGGTCATTTCCAGTTATAATAGTCTATTTAAAAGTGGGAAAGGACTTGGGGAAGTGCTTTAGGCTTGCCTCTAGCTTCCTTTCAGATCCTATTCACTGTAATCAATAAGAAATAACAGGTTTATGGTCTAAATGCTACATTGGTAGCCTTGAAATATTTTTTAAAAAATAAACAAGAGGAGGACTGTCCATAAATATTAGAATTTTCAGAGAATTATTTAGGGGTTGCAAGGGGCAAGAATTCAAAGGAAGAGAAGGCAAATGTAATCTGCAAGGGAAACCTTGACTGTTTTGTATCCCCAGCTTTTAGCACATTGCCTGCTACATAGTGGGTGCTTAATAAATGTTTGTTGATTTTTATGTCACTTTTGTTTATGAATATTTTTTTTTGTTTTGGGGGATTTGGGGGGGGTATTTTTGGCAGGGCAATGAGGGTTAAGTGACTTGCCCAGGGTCACATGGCTAGTAAGTGTCAAGTGTTTGAGAGTGGATTTGAACTCAAGTCTTCCTGAATCCAGGGCTGGTACTTTATCCACTGCCCCACCTAGCTGCCCCTATAAATGTTAATTGAATAACCAACTCTACTACATGTAATTAAAAGTTTAATCCTTAGTCCTGACTATATCTTTTAGGCATAATAGATCTTAAATTAAAAAAAAAAATTCTTAGCTCTTTGGGGGACAGCTAGATGGCACAGTGGATAAAGCACCAGCCTTGGATTTAGGAGGACCTGAGTTCAAATCCAGCCTCAGACACTTGACACTTACTAGCTGTGTGACTCTGGACAAGTCATTTAACTCTCATTGCCCCATAAAAAAGAATCTTAATATATAGTTACATAAAAAAGCAATCTAATAAAAATATATTTTTTTAATTTTAAAGGACCATACAAAAACTTGTGAAAGTAAATGAGAATCTATTTTATATTTTTTTTAATTCCCAGAAATGGAAGGAAAACCTAAAGCATTCCTTTTTTTTTTTTTTTTTTAGTGAGGCAATTGGGGTTAAGTGACTTGCCCAAGGTCACACAGCTAGTAAGTATTAAGTGTCTGAGGCCGGATTTGAACTCAGGTCCTCCTGACTCCAGGGCCAGTGCTCTATCCACTGCACCACCTAGCTGCCCCAGCATTCCTTTTTAATATACTTCAGTATTTAACAACTCTTCTTGTCAATTAGAGAAGCCTATTCATGTTGTTCTTCTGTGAAGTACAATTATAATGTAAACAAACTACTTTGAGTAAGACTAGAGAATACAGTACATGAACTAGAGAATCTTTTTCTGGAATAAATCCAGATACCATGTTAAGCCATTTCAGTAGATTGACTCAGCCATATAAAAAGAATCCTACTTTTTCTTTCAACAACCATGATTACTGAGTAATGACTAGAGCCTTCACTGAACAGGGGCACTATGGCAACCAGACTGCCCGGAGGGAAAAGGGAGGGAAGGAAGATGTTACCTAGCAACAGCAACCTTTGAAGCAAGAGTTTTGGGGGGTTTTGTTTTTGTTTCTTTTTCTCTTAAACTGCTAAAGAAAATTGCAAGCAGTTGGTAGAATTAGAAAATGTAATCAAAGTAGAAGAAGAGGGGCAGCTAGGTGGTGCAGTGGATAGAGCACCAGCCCTGGAGTCAGGAGTACCTGAGTTCAAATCCAGCCTCAGACACTTAACACTTATTAGCTGTGTGACCCTGGGCAAGTCACTTAACCCCAATTGCCTCACTAAAAAAAAAAAACAAAAAAAAAAAGCCAAAACAAAAAAAAAGTAGAAGTACAGGGATAATAGACTTGGAACAGAAATTTAGGAATGTTGAAGAGCAGAGGAATAGGAAATTAGAGTAAAGGAAAAAATAACATGATTTCAGTCAGTAACATTCAAGTGCCTACTATGTGCCATGTACTTTAAGTGCCAAGTATACAAAAAGAGGTAAAGACAGTTCCTGACCTGGAAGAGCTCACAATGTAATTGGAGAAACAACAAGCAACAATTATGTTGTTGTTTTAGTCATATCCAATTCTTCTCCACCCCATTTGGGGTTTTCTTGGCAAAGGTACTGGAGTGGTTTGCCCTTTCCTTCTCCGGCTCATTTTACAGATGAGGAAACTGAGGCAAAAATAGGGTTAAGTGACTTGCTCAGGGTCACACAGCTAGTAAGTGCCTGAGGCCACATTTGAACTCAGATCTTTCTGACTCCAGGCCCAGTTCTCTAAACAAGTATGTACAAACAAACTATACATGAAAGAAGTAAGAAATGAACAAAAGGAAGGCACTAGAGTTAATTAAGAGGGGCTGGGAAAGACATCCTATAGAAGGTGGGATTTTAGTTGGGACTTGAAGGAAACTAGGAAAGCCAGGAAGCAGAGATGAGGAGAGAGATCATTCCAGGCACATGGGGAACAGCCAAGGAAAATGGCCAGAACCAGGAAATGGAGTGCATATCAGGGATTATTATTTCAAAGGAAAATCAGTCATTAAATATTAAGTAACTATTAAAAAAAAGAAATGTGGTGATACAGTTAACATAAGGAAAAAATGAACTTCAGACATAAAGAAGAAAATTGATCTCTGAGCAAAGAATAATCATTTTAGCAAGGTCATTGACCACTGAGCATCTAAATGAAAATTCCTACATTTCCTGCAATAAAGAAATAACTCCATACTTAGAGTCAAACCTGTTTAGAAGGAAGTTAAACCTGCTGCAGTTAGACAGACCTATACCAATAAAGAATTTTTTCAGTGCAGATTTTACACTATTAATGATTAATAGACCATCTTTGAAGGTCACTTTTCAAAAAGATCACTTTCCTCTGGAATGGTCAGTTCCTTTAGGATGAAGAGTCAGTCCTCTTTTCATTTGGAGCTTTGAAAGGCCTTTGCCATTATAATCTACAACAACAGTTACTATTTACTGAGTCATTAGGTAGTGTACTCAAGGCTCAATTCTTGACACAGTATTCTACAAATAAGTCAAATATCTTTCAATGATTTTCATTTAGTTTGATATACCTTTTTTATTTATTTTATTTTATTTTTTAGTGAGGCAATTGGGGTTAAGTGACTTGCCCAGGGTCACACAGCTAGTAAGTGTTAAGTGTCTGAGGCCAGATTTGAACTCAGGTACTCCTGACTCCAGGGCCGGTACTCTATCCATTGCGCCACCTAGCTGCCCCATATACCTTTTTTAAATGTGTAGACTCCATGACTACAAAGGAGCAAGGCTTAATTAATATAAGGGTGACCTTTAAGTTGGAGACGGTGCCAAAGGAAGAGTAGTGACTGCTGTCTCCAAAGCTCACTCAGGCTTTCTAAGTTGTGTTTTCATGGAAATTTGGCAGGAAAAGTCTTATTTTGATGTAGAAAACTTAAAAGTCCAAGAATGCTGTGGATTTTTCTATAGACACCAAATCAAGGCCTTGCTATCTCAGAAAAACATCTGGTGGAGACAATGAGGATTGTGACTTGCCCAGGGTCACACAGCTAGTAAGTGTCAAGTCTGAGGATGGATTTGAACTCAGGTTCTCCTGAATCCAAGGCTGGTACTTTATCCACTGCACCACCTAGCTGCCCCCAAAATGTGTGTTTTTTTGGTTTTTTTGCTGGGCAATTGGGGTTAAGTAACTTGCCCAGGGTCACATAGCTAGTAAGTGTTAAGTGTCTGAGGCCATATTTGAACTCAGGTCCTCCTGAATCCAGGGCCAATGCTCTATCCACTGCATCACCTGGCTGCCCTTCAAAATGTGTTTTTAGGAGACAATACCAAGTCTTACAGACAAACCAGTCTGGCTAGAGCAGACAGTTCAAGTAAGAAAGGAGCAAGAGATAAGATTAAAAATATGTGTTGTAGTTAGATTTTGGAGGTCCTTTAATACCCGAGTAAAGAGTATCAGAAATTGAAAAAGGAAAGAAAGGGAGAAAAATGGTAAAAAAAAAAAAAATCCAAATGACTTTTAATTAACTCTGCTCAAGAAGGATGACACATTTCTTTTAATCATGGTACTTACAGTACTTTGAATAAATGAATGAGTGAATTTTTTAAAAAAGTATTTACTAAGTGCTTTCTATTTGCAAAATACTATGTTAAGCACCAACACCCGATAGAAAAATACACCTGAAATAGAATAGCAAAGTGGGATAGTCCCTGCTCCCAATGGAGAGACAACACAGACAGAAGGTTTCAGCTGCAAGTCAAATGGATATCTCATGATCCTTAGAGTGCAATGGAAAAACTCATGATAATGTCTCACTTTGAATTTACATTATAATGCCACAATTAATTCCACTACTAGAATCATATCAGTTTATGATGAACTATTTAAGCAGTACTAAGGACTTTGGTGGCAAGAACTTTGCTTTCTTCGCCTTTGGTGGCTGTGGCTGAAGCACCTGAGCAATTAATTAGTTGCCAGATTGTGTCTCCATAAAGGTTTTCTTACCTGGATGATGATTTTAGGGTCTGATTTCAAAGCAGGACAGAGTAGTGGTAGGGGTGGCACTGCCACTCCCATAGCCGTTGGGCCTGCCTGTCTATCAGTGGCAGTTAATGGTGGTAGTGGTAGTGGTGATAGCAAGGAAGGTAGTCCCTTTCTCCAAACTTTGAAATTGTAAAGTGCTTCATAAATGTTATCTAGGATCATTATTCTTATATTCTTACCTTCTTCTCCAGTCAAAGTCTTATCCAGACCTGCCAACAATACTATAGCAAACCTTACTGGAGAACTCTCTCATCAATCCCTGAACAGTAACAGAAAAGGAAAGGACATGGAAAATCCATACATTGGATAGCTAGTAGCTGAATAACTGGAAAATAGTTATATTTACAATACAGGATTAATACGCCAGTTTCTAGTTTAGGAGCATTGTGTTGCTGGACAGGCTGTCTGGCAGATATGATACAAAGCATACTCCAAACCCATGTGTTAACTGTGACATTTGTCACAAGAATAAGTGTAGTAGTAATTCTAGTTTCCTGCTGAAAGAGAAAAATCTGGAAGTTATTTGTATTAATCTAAATTTGCTATAGTTTTATTTGAACAAGTTTTACTATCTAAATGGGCTATAAGATTTCAAAGAGTGTTTTTTACCTAGTGGTCATATTTTATCAGTCACAATAGCTGTGAGCTATTCTGTTGCTTAAATGTGGAAAGCCCTTATGAGAATAAAAGGTCAGTTAACAGCAGTATCCTATGAGTGCCTTCTATCTCCCTCTATTGGTATTTATTTAAGAGAACAAAATGTTTGTGATGGTGGCCTTTGAAACATATTAAGAATGAAATTCTCCTTCTGGGCTCTAAGAATAGGTAAAGTTTGAAAAGGAGAACTCAATCAGCAGGATTTGCTTTCTCTCCCTCAAAGATAAAGCTGAAGAGACTTGGAAATGAAACAAACTTCTTAAAGGGTAGAAAAGATGAAAATGAAAGTGATTAGAAGAAGACATTGTGGAGGCGAAAAGGAAATTGAAACCAAAAGGAATGACATCTACTAGAAGATAAAATAGAAAATGCAGAGAATCAATATGCAAATAGTAAGATGGACAAAAATCAAAATTTTAAAGATTATAAAATAATGATGGTAGAGACAAAAGGTGACAGACCACATCAGTGGGAAGCTTCTAAAAGACAGCACCCTTATTTTTCCTGTACTCATATACATACATCCTAACCTTAGCCTTCTCTCCACCCAGCCAGAGTGACACAGTCTTTAGGTGGTCACCAAGGACTTTTGGTACAAGAAGATATAACTGTGGTTTAAACTAGATGTCTCCTAGACTCAACTCCTTCATTTCAATCCAAAAGCAACCTGGCCAGAGTAATACTATAAAAAGTTTAGCAGAAATCAATAATTTGTAATCATTTTTGAAGGGAGAAGATCATTTGACACAATCTGACTAAAAGTACGAATTCTGAGATACCTGGTTACTAAGGCAACGTAATTGGCTAAATATCAAAGGACAGATAGACTGGCATTATATGAAGACACAGAAGGGGATGGGAGTAGATCAGTTCCAGCAATCTGACCACAGATTCAGTTCAAATGAACAAGTCTTCTTGACTCCCTATGTATTGTCCAGCATCAGTGCTAGGTGTCCTGCAGAGACTCTGGGGCTTTGTTATGGGGTCAGGCATTTGAAGTGTCACTGACAGCACTTACTTCTCTAAGAGCAGACTGGGCAAGAACTAGTGGGCTGATTGGGAATTTGTCCTGTTCCTCCACTGGCTTCTGCACATTCTATCTCCTCTCCCCTCCCCAAAAAGACATCCAAGAAGCCAGTGGAGGAACAGGGCAAATTCCCGATCAGCCCACAAAGGAGGGGGATACATCTCAGCACAGTATGGAGGGCAGGGTGGAATAGTGGAGTCTGAGTCTAACTCCAACCAAAGACTGAGGAGGGGAGGGAGACCTTCAATCTCTACTGAAAGGCTACACCTTCCTGGCTACACTTCTGCTTCTCCCATCCTGGGAACCTTTTTCTTCTAAAATTTTCCCCTTCCAAGACTCTCAAACTTTTCTGTTATTAGGAGGAGGACAGGGGAGGGGTAGAGGATGGGATGGTAAGCTTGGAAACAGAGTCAACTACTCATCATGGGCATTGAGACCAAGAACCAATACTCTGGAAGATCTAATGTCCCTGAGAGAAACCAGATCTGCATAACTCTATGCTGAAAAGAGCCAGGGAAAGGGAGTTAGGAAAACTGATATTCCTACTCTAAGAACAACTTTGTTTCCTCTGCAAAATGAGGGGATTGACCTATGTGGTCTTGAAGTTCCCTTCCAGCTCTGTAAATTTGTGGAATTTTAGCTGTATTTGACCCCCCCCCCCCTCACCTCAGTTTTGTTTTCAGTAAAAGTTGAATAAACTTCCTCTGTGAATTTCTCCTTTTTTTTTTAGGGGGGGTGGGGGGTCTCAGTTTCTTCCTCTATAAAACTGAATTGGACCAGAAAATTCCCATTTTTTCCAACTACAAAATATCCTCATTCAGCCCTCCCCTTTCAGTATCTGTTTGTTTACTATGAGGTCACCAGTGCCACCACTGTCCTCCAAGTAAGTTTTATTGATCTTAGCACCTAGTTATCGAGCATAGTTAAAATAGAGAGATACCAAATAGCCTGCTTCCTGGGGTAGCAACAGGAAAGGAATGGGAACCTTCCCCAGGAAGGGCCTTCTGATATTCCAAGGTCTTTCCTCTTTCCCTTCATGGATCTATGTGTGTGTCTCTCTCTCCTCCAACAACCTGATGGAACCTTTCATGTTGTTTGTCTCAGATTCAAAAGTTCCCAGTCATGCCTCTTCGTGGCACACTGTTATAGATGCTATGGGGATACAAAAAAGGAGGAGAGGGAGAACTACATAAAATGATTCCTGTTTCCAAGGTGAGGGGTGGGGAGGAAAAGGGAAGATAAAAGGGGAGAAGAAATGGGTAGACACAAGACTTAACTACATGATAATTAGAGATCAAGAGAAGGTAATATTTAATAAACTACCAAAGTAAATTTTTGTTGTTCAGTCATGTCCAACTCTTCATGACGCCATTTGGGGTTTTCTTGGCAAAGACACTGGAGTGGTTTGCCATTTCCTTCTCCAGCTCATTTTACAGATAAGGAAACTGAGGCAAACAGGGTTAAGTGACTTGCCCAGGATCACACAACTAGGAAATGTCTGAGGCCAGATTTGAACTCATAAACATGAATTTTCCTGACTCCAGGACCAACATTCTATCTACTGTGCCACATAGCTGCCCTACCAAAGTGAATCTATCTAATTAAATGCCAAAAAAAAAAAAAGAAATAAAAAGTGCTTATTCCTATCTTTTAGATTGTTCTTCTCTCTCCTTATGTAAACCCTACTTATCTTTTAAGGACCAGCTGAAGACCCACTTCTTTTATGGGTGAGAGCAGATTGAATTGTCTTCAATCTTTAACCTTTCCAATATGTCCTGCATATTCCAGTATGGAAGTAATTTTCAAGAAGGTTTAGGTTTATAGGCATAGATATTTCTTCCACAAAAGCAATTTACAATTCTTCTTTAGTGAATGCGTTTTGTTTTGTTTTGTTTTGTTTTGTTTTAGTGAGGCAATTGGGGTTAAGTGACTTGCCAGGGTCACACAGCTAGTAAGTGTTAAGTGTCTGAGGTCAGATTTGAACTCAGGTCCTCCTGAATCCAGGGCCGGTGCTCTATCCACTGCCCCACCTAGCTGCCCCTAGTGAATGTGTTTTTAAGAGTTAATGTGACTGAAAATGTCACCATCCTGTGGTCAACCATGTGATGAACCTTTCAGAATTTAACTTGGTGGAGACTTGCCCAACAGACATACAGTAGTTTATTACCAAACCCATATTTAAAGCCTTTGCAGCTTGGTATCCTTTGAGAACCTATGTTCAGAGTTAATCAACATTTATTAGGCACCTACTATGTACCAGGCACTGTGCTCAGTGATGGGAATACAAAGAAAGGCATAAGACAGTCCCTACCCTCAAGAAGCTCCTGATCTAAGGAAAAGACTACACATAAAAAGTGAAAATTGGAGGTGGGGAGAACCTACTCAGGGGCATAAGTCCTGCTGGGAAATTATCTGAGGAGGTATGAATTACAGAGTTGAATTCATCTTGTAGAATGATGTTTTTGGAAATCACAAAAACTATCTGGGAAACAATCACCTTCATGACATGTAGAGGCATTAACAGAGGGCTTCAGCAGCATCACAGGTAGATTAACTTTCCTCATATACCACTTTCATTGTTATTCAGTTAGCCTAAAAACCTTCTGTGGTTTTCATTGCCTATAGGATAAAATCCAAACTCCTTATACTAATATTATGATAGTGAAAGTCCTCCATGGTCTAGTCCAATTTTTACACTGGTAAGTTCTGTAATTTTTCAATATGAACAGGCTACTTCAACTAAATATGTCTACTCACTATTCCTGAAACATACCCTTGTATTCTCCCACTCTCTAGGTTTCACTCAGAGCAAATGTTCTTAAGGTAGAACCTATGAATTAAAAAAAAAATCTTGATAACTGCATTTCAATAAAATTGGTCTACTTCCCTAGTTGTACAAAAATATTCCTAGCAGCTCTTTTTGTGATGGTTAAGACTTGGAAATCAAAGGAATGCCCATCAATTGGGGAATGGCTGAACAAGCTGTGGTATAGGATTGTAATGGAATATTATTGTGCTATGAGAAATGACAAGCAGGATGATTTCAGAAAGGCTTGAAAAGACTTATATAAATTGATGTATACTGAAGTGAGCAGAACCAAGACAACATGGTGCACAATGACAGCAATATTGTTTGATAAAGAACTGTGAATGAACTTAACTATTCTCAGCAATACCACAGTGATCCAAGACTATTCCAAAGGACGAGGCATACTATCCACCTCCAAAGAAAGAACTGATATTGACTGAGCACAGACTGAAGTGTGCTATTTTTCACTTTATTTCTTTTATTTGAGTTTTCTTGTACAAAATGACCAATATGGTATTGTTTTACATAATTGCACATGTATAAACTATATCTGATTGCTTGCTGCCTCAGGGAGGGGCAAGAGGAGGGTGGGAAGGAGGGATTGAATTTGGAACTCAAAGCTTTAAATAAAAATGATTATTAGGTGTTTTTTTTTAACGGTCTACGTCTTTGTTGCTCAGTCTTGTCCAACTCTTTGTGACCTCATTTGAGGTTTTCTTAGTGAATATACTGTAGTGGTTTGCCGTTTCCTTGTCCAGCTCTTTTTATAGATGAGGAAACTGGGGCAAACAGGATTAAGTAATTTGCCCAGGGTCACACAGCTAGTAAGTGTCTGAGGCTGCATTTAAAATCAGGTCATCCTGACTCCAAGCCTGGCTTTCTAGCCTCTGTGCCACTTAGCTGACCAGTTTATTTTATCATTGTACATATTTTATTTTATGCATTTAAAAACATTATTTGGGAAGAGATCTATAGGCTTCAGACAGCCAAAGAGAACTAAGACAAGAACAAAAAAGGTGAAGAACCCTGACTTAGCACTCTTTCCCTTCTCTTCTTCACACATGTAAATGCTACCCACTCTGGAAGATTCAATATAAACTCTTCCCCCTCAGTGAAACTTCCTCTGACCATCCTAAGGTTTTTGTTTTTTTCCTGTCCCTTCTCACAATTAACATCATATTTATTTGGCATTAGATTCATTTGACATATCATTTAATATTTAGTATTGCTTATTACCTTTTTATGGTTCCCTGACTAGGTAGTGATCCTCAAGAACAGGGAACATGTTTTATATATTTCTGTGAACCCCTCTTGGTTCTTAATATAGTGCTTTACTCATAGTATACACTCAATTCATACTATTTATTGACCAATTTCTGTCTACTCATCATTCTGTTTTGTTCCTGAATGGTGATTTAGTTAGGGTCTCTAACCTCAACATAACTTCTTCCTGTAAAGCTGAACTTTGTGATTCTAATTATGATAGCAATGGAGGGATAGATTTAATTGACAAATTGATGGTGAGGTATCCCAAAGAATTACAAGACTCAGTGATTCAGTTTCCAGTTTTATTAAGACTGTGATGACCACAGGGAGAACACCAAGGAGAAAAGTGTCTGGATTAGGGAGATAGAAATTGATGTAGGAGGCAAAAAAGGGGTTAACAGAAAAACCTAAGACCCAAGCTCTAATTTAGATATGAGCTCTGAAAGGGATTCAGACCCCGGTTAATGGATAACTTAAGACTTGAGTCTTCATTAATAATAGTCAAGGCCTAGGTTTTCGTGTACCCACATAAATCAGCACCCATAACACGAACATAAAGAGGCAAGTCATAGAGACTTTAAACATAACAATGATACACTGACAGGGTGTAGAAATTCTAATGATAAATGAAGATATTTTGAAAACTGGACATGGGAATCAAAAAGTAACATGGGGGCAGCTAGGTGGTGCAGTGGATAAAGCACCGGCCCTGGATTCAGGAGTACCTGAGTTCAAATCCTGCCTCAGACACTTGACACTTACTAGCTCTGTGACCCTGGGCAAGTCACTTAACCCCCATTGCCCCGCAAAAAAAAGAAAAAAAAAAGTAACATGCACAGAAAAGGCCAAATTTGTCCCCAGATTCACCTTATGACCTGCAAACCCCTAAAATACACCTCCACAGAAAAATGTACCTGCCTCAAGGGTTGGCTTATGCCTCCAGGAACTCCAAATTAGGACAGGTCCTCCCCTCTACCTCCCTAAAGTGGAGATTATTATAATGAGAAGGACAGGCCCTCCCCTCTACCTCCCTAAGGTAGAGATTATTATAATAAGACTGATAATCAATTTATCCATACTACAAATATAACTATCTTTTCTTTCCTTATTCAAGAGATACCTTTCCACTTTTCTGGTTCTCTACTTGCGTTCACTCACAGTACTGCAGTAAAACTTGGGAAACTGAGTCACTGAGTCTTGTAATTCTTTTGGGATGACTCCTGATCATTTGACCCTAAAATCCATCCCACATCAGAAATCGTTATATTTATAGTGAAAAATGTAGGTTACTTCCTCATTATCTTAATCTCCTCCTTGTGGGAGGTTCATATCCTATTTTGGAATTCCTGGAGTTCTAAGACATCCCCCAAATCAGGTACCTTTCTCACTAGGGGTGTATTTTAGGGTTTAAATGTCATAAGGTGAACTTAAGGACTCATCTTGACCTTCTTTGCATGTTCCTAAAGCATGGTTTAAACTTGTCAGACTCCAAGGGTCTCTCTGTTTAGAATATATCTTTACTTTAAGATCTGGTTTCTATGTACAGTTTCTGTTTCTTGTCATCTAGGAATATTAATGACTATTAATGGTTTATGGTCCCTGGCTACTATAGAAGCTTAGGCTTCTGTTGATAGTGTTTGTTCATAAAGACTGGAGGGGGGCAGCTAGGTGGTGCAAGTGGATAAAGCACCAGCCCTGGATTCAGGAGGACCTGAGTTCAAATGCGGATTCGGACACTTGACACTTACTAGCTGTGTGACCCTGGGCAAGTCATTTAACCCTCATTGCCCTGCAAAAAAAAACCAACCAAAAAAAAAAAAAAGATAAAGACTGAAACCCTCTTGTTGATAAGAGCTCAGGTCTTTAGTTTCTTTGTTAACCCTTTTAGCTACTGTTAATAAGAACTTAAGCCTTAGTTTTTCTGTTAACCCTTCTGGTTACCTCCATCACTCCTCCATTTTCATATACCCTGGGGAAAAAAGGATAAAGGTCATTTCTTCTGTATCTGCTTCTTGCTGAGTGGGGGCAATGCAGGAGCCCATAAGGGTGGGGGGAGGTCTATGTGCAAAGGGAGATCTAGGAGACAGAGTAAAAAGCCCTCCTAGCATCCCCTAAGGGTTTCATGGAAGCTAAATGGGATGACACAAATGAAGAAATAAGATTACAGATGCAGGACCACAACACAAGACACAAAGGGATCCAACCAAGGAGCAACAGGGATCCATGAAAAATGAGATGAAGTAATCAGCTGTGAATGAGTTTCAGCCATCCATCCAGATGTAGACCCTGGGTAAGTCACTTAACCCTATTTGCTTCAGTTCCTCATCCATAAAATGAGCTAGAGAAAGAAATGGCAAACTACTTCAGTATCTTTGCCAAGAAAACCCCAAATAGGGTCACAGAGAGTCAGATATAATTGAAATGACACAATAGTAACAATGGTATCAGTAATAATTAGTGATATTTTCAGGTCTTGGTTAGGAGCAGCTTTAAGAACTTATTTTCATGTGAGTTTTATATTGTAATGTAACTGCCATTTTCTTGATGTGGGTGTCTTTTTTCCCTTATGACATAGACAAATGTTGATGTTTACTACAAGTTGGTACATTAGTTGCTAATTAAGTTGCTAGTTGCTTCAGCCAAAATTTGTTGTATTGAATCCAAGAAAAGAATGGCAGCTTTATCAAAAATAAAATTTAAAAAAAGAAAAGTTGTATATTAAAGAGAACTGGGAATCTACATGCTAGGAGACAGGAATCCTTCCCACTTGGATTCCTGATAAACATAAAACAACTTTACCCTTGTTAGGTCTGTGCTTGAAAGTCCCTAAGCAAATAGAATGGAGAGAAACACCCTGTTTTTGTCATCAAGGTCTTAGGGAAAGCTATGCAAAAAGGCATTTGGTACCATGGAAAGGGGCAACTGGGTGGTGCGGTGGATAGAGGTGGGCCTGAAGTCAGGAAGACTCATCTTCATGAGTTCAAATCTGGCCTCAGGCACTTCCTAGCTGTGTGATCTTGGACAAGTCATTTAACCCCATTTGCCTCAGTTTCCTCATCTGTAAAATGAGCTGGAGAATGAAATGGCAAACCGCGCCAGTATCTTTGCCAAGAAAAATCCAAATGGGGTCGGGAAGAGTGAGACATGACTGAAACAATTAAAAAGCAACAACAGGATGGAAAGCACTACATCTGGAGTCAGAACACCAGGTTTTCAAGTCCTACTCTAACTACTACTTAAATGACTCGACAAGTCATTAATCCTTCATGGCTTAGCTTCCTTATCTGTAAAATAAGGAAGTTGTATTAGATTCCTTCAAACGTCCATTCCAGCTCTTTCCATCAATGTTTTTGTGATATGAGACAATGCTCCAAATTCACACTAAAATGTATCCATTGAGCATTTTGCTTGTACAGGACAAAGTGGTTCATGGGGGAGTTTGGGGCCTTTTCACAAAGGACCCAGGAATCTAGCATTGTTGGTCCTTCATTTCTCCAAGAAGTTCAGTGCCATCACAGGGTGATCTTTTGACTTGTGTGTGAGTTGGAGTTAAGTGAGGCAGAGCTACACAAAGTTGTCAGCCTCTCTCTCTTCCAGAGTCATAAAAAGTCAGTGTCAAGACAAAAGTCAGGATGACTGGCAATGGCCCCGGGATACAGTGGATGGCTGTGACATCTCTGATGTCTGACCAAGTTCTAAGCACTCTACAATGCCTGCTTCTGCTGGCTACAAGGCCATTGGAACAAATTGTCGTCACCCACTCATTCTGCCTGCGTAAAGACTTCACACGATTGGGGTAGATATCCCCCCTAACTCACCTGTGGGTTTGAGGCCTGTTGCTTGTTTTCCACCTGCTTTAGTCCATCTCCAGAGATGATTTAGGTGAGAGTTGGGAAAAGGTAGACACCAAAGTTGGATGAGCATCCCTGAAAATGGCTGGGCAAGCTCTCACACCAGAGGTGCTAGTCTGGCATTAGGAATCACTCAGCAGGGGGGCAGCTAGGTGGCACAGTGGATAAAGCACCGGCCCTGTATTCAGGAGGACCTGAGTTCAAATCCAGCCCCAGACACTTACTAGCTGTGTGACCCTGTGCAAGTCACTTAACCCTCATTGCCCCACCAAAAAAAAAAAAAAAGGAATTACTTAGCAGCCCTAGTCATGTCACTCCCCTTATCCCCTGGCCTAACCAGGCCCTATACACCTGACACATAATGAGAACTTAATTATACTTAATGTACAACACTCCAAAATAAGAATTCCAAGTAGCATTCTTTTTATTTTTATTTTTTGTACCAGGTCCATGCCAGATGTTCTGTTGCAGCACTTTCTGTTGTTCAAAGATTGCTAGATGATATAGAACATGGAGTACCAGATTTGGAGTCAGAAAGGCTTGAGTTTGAATCCTGCCTCAGATACTTACTACTTTATCTCTCAGCCTCAGTTTCCTTACTTGTAAAATGGGGATAATAATAGCACCTTTTTTTTACAGGACTGTTATAAGGATCAAATGAAATAATATTCATAAAGTGATTTCCAAAGCTACACAGCTACAGTACATAGATGTTAGATATTATTATATTATCTCCTGGTTTATATGAAATAACTTGAGAGTTAGTTAACTCAATTTCCCATGTGGAAAGAAAAGTAATCTTTTTTATAGGGCAAAACATATAAATAAAGCCCAGAGCATTGACAAAGCTAGAGTATTTTAGCATATAGTTGTTAATTCTATGTTTATGATGTTTAGTTTTAACAAATATTAGGAGAGAGAAAACTCTAGACATGGGAGACAGCCAGTAAAAAACGCCCAGATTTGGGAGAAGGATCAT